>NC_080382.1:22626468-22953968 GCF_014773155.1 Arachis stenosperma
GTTAATTAGACTAGAATCAATCTTTGCTTGTTCATCCGTATATTCTTATTCTTACTCTTATTCTTATACATAATGATGCAGTCATCCAGACGCCGAAGACGCTGCTGCCCTGCTGATGATGGCACGGACAGCAAGCTATGTTCCTAAAACAGATCCGGGGATGCCATCATTCAGCCTCGGATTGACAGATTCAAGCCAGGAGGGGGCGTCGACGCAGGAGACAGAAAGGGAAAAATCTCCAGAAACTGCAACTATGCTAGAACAATTGGACAGTTTGGTCCAAAAGTTAGCAAGCAGTGCGTCAAAGGGAAAAGACGAAAGTCCACAAATTCAGAGGGAGACTGGGGGAGAAAGTTCTGCAAAGTTTGAAACCCCGGGGGTAATAAATCAAATTTCGGATGATATGAAAGAAAAGTGCTACATCTGGGGGACGAGACTAAAGGAAGATGCAAAGGGCAATACTGATGAGTTTGAGGAGATATGCACTCTGACTGGCCAAGGAGAATACATTTTGATGAGAACGCACCTTGCATCCCTCCAGGCAAAAAGTGATATAGAATCTCAGGTAATTTTAGACTAACATTAATGTTTTTACACCAAAGTCAACTGCAATGTTTATTAATTTAAAATTGATTTCTAGATTGTATCTGCCATCTGCCTCATCCTAAACCAGAAAAAGGAAAACAGGTTTCAGGCACAAATATACTGTCTCCCCCCCGATATTGTGGTAAGTGTTACTTCTACGAACTTTGGGTGTATTTTATGGATTGATTTGGGTGTATTTTTTTAGCTTAGATTGGGGTGTAAGTTGTTTATTTTCATGTTTTCATTTCTTGTATTGCAATTCTTGCAGAGCATGGCACTTTCGGATCACCCAAGGGGGAAATTCATATCTCCGAAAACGAACAGAGAATTCAGGGTGGAAGCCTACCCGAGTTTCATTCACTTCATAGATAGAAAAAAATTAAGTTCGCATCCATATGTAAGTTTTTGTTTCGTAAATTTGTTAGTACGCTTATTTACTTATATGCCAAATAAAATAACAGACTGTTGAAATGTGGCAATCCTTCAAATTTTTGCTCCTGTTTGCCACTCGGGACATTGGTGGTTATGGCTAATAAATACAAGAACGCGAAAATGTCAAATACTTGACCCGCTACACAAAAAAGCTCCAAGCGCTGAGAGAAAGGACATTAATAAATTCACTGTAAGTTCCCTCTGTCTTCTTTACTTTAATAGATAGGTCTATTTTGAAAGTTGAGTTGGGTGTATATTCCATATTCAATTGGGTGTATATTCCATATTAAGTTGGGTGTGTCTTGTCCATTCATTCGGGTGTATTACTGATTTGTTTTGGTATTTAAGGGATATGTATTTTCAAGATTGATAACATATGCCGGCGGGAAACCTCTCGAGAAAGGCGAGAAGGAGAAGGAAATTAAAGCACCATATGTTAAAATTTCAGGCCAAAAAACAAGGTATAAATTTGTGACTCTGAACATTAAACTTTCCTAAATGAGATTTGTAATTTATTTTCTTCGTTTTCAGCTATGACTGCGCTATCTACGTAATGAAGTGGCTTGAGTTAATAGAGCCGGAAAACATTAAAAAGGGGAAGTATGAATGGGATAATTGGACACAGGTAACTGTCTTTAGAACTATATAACTCTGTATTACTTTACTGAATTAATATTTCTGTTTAAACATAACATACTTTTTAATTGTAGGAGGAGGTGGACCACTATAGAGTGGAGTATGCTTCCCGGATACTATTCAGTGAGTTGAATACACAGAGAGATCGGGCAATTAGAGAGAGTAGTGCCATAAGACTGTCAAAGCCATCCTCTGTATTATTGAGTCCGTTTTGTCAGATTAATTCTGCTGATATAGAAACTGGGTAGTTTGTAAATTGAACAAATGATTTAAATGTTTGCCATTTATCAACAACTTCTATTCCATGTATATTTTTTCCCATAGTTAAACTATCTGTGCTGATAAACTGTCTGTGATGTATTCAAAAACTGTATTACAGGTGGTAAAACATAAAGCAAAAAATCAAAGCATACGCATATTATAAACTGTTACACCCAACGCAAGTCTAATAATACACCCGAGGTTGAATAAAATATACACCCAATTGTCTGTGCTGTATTCAAAATGAATGAATTACATGTACTAAAATATGAAAAAAAAACATCAACTGAAATATACGCCCATAACCTGTGAATTTTTACAGCTTTTGTTCTATATGTATCTATATATGTGTCTATATGTAAATTGTCAATTAACAAAAATACACCCAAAAGTAACAGTGATTTTACACCCATACTCTTTATAACTATACACCCAAAGAGTTATCCCCTGCTGCTGGTACCCTGAACTGATAATTTATAACTTGTCCCTGATATTGGCTGCAACTTGAATGCGCCGCTGATACAGCATCAAACAGGTTTATCTGAATATAACACTCACACATTAGCTAAACTATTAACTAGAAAAATAAACTCAATCGCCACAAATTTAAAGAACATTACATTTACCTCGCTTAAAACTTTCGTCTTCTTCTTCTTTGTGGCATTTGCAATATGTTTCTCCAGCTTTGAACCTAGCCTGTTTTTTGGACGTCCTCTTGTTCGAATCCTTGGCGGGCTTTGAAGCTCGTTAACGGATTCCAAGTTGGCGTCTTCGTGGGATAAAGAAGATGTCCCCTTCCTTTTGCCTTTTATTGCTTCCATCTCGGCCATGACGTTATCGTACGCACGGTGCAGAATTGCAGTCAGCTCCTCCGATTCGGAGGCAAATTCGCAAATATTTTGCGAACGAAAAACCAATTGGTCGAACCTCTTGCTTCTTGGCTCCATTAGTGGCTCGTCGTGGCTGCTCTTGATGTGTGTGTGTCGCCTCTTTACCTTCTTGCTCCATCGTTCTAGTATGTATCTAGGGGACACTTGGCTTACTTGTTCGAAGCTTAAAACGCTTAGTGCGTGACGGCACAGTATCCCTCTCGACTCGAATAATAAGCATTGGCATTTTACCTCGGCTGCAACTGAGTCGTAGGTAACCGTGAACTTGTCGAATATTGAGCTGGAAACTTGTTCTCCGACTTCGTATACTGAATAGCCTAGAGCGGAATTCTTTAATCTGGTGATGCAATTCGCCTTTCCTCTGAATTGGGCTTGGACTTCCCTAAACTTTGCGTGGGTGTACACATCTTGAAACTGAGCTTCGATGGAGGATTTGGTTGCACACGGTATGACCGTATGAAAATCTGCAGCATCTGATTCTCTCTCTGCTTGCTCCCTGCTTCCGAGGCAATTATCGTACTGTTTGACGAACTGAATGAGCGAGCTGTTCCGGGTGATGTACTTGTTAAAAAATGAATGCATGCTCTCGCTCCTTTGTGTGCTTCTCATCCCTGCCCAGAAGTGGTGGTCCAGATAGATAGGAACCCATATGTGACGGTCTTCGTACAGATCTGCATAATACACCCGAACACACACAGTAAAATACACCCGAGTGATCCTACAATTTACACCTCTGCTGCAGATTTTAAAAACACATTACCTGAAAGCCACTTGTTGTCCGCAAGACCAAAATTCACCAGAAAATCGTTCCAATTCCTATCGAATGAGTCTTTGCTGTGAGAGTTCCAAACAACATGGCTCATTTGTTGTTCGATATCGGCATGTCCCTTGTACCCGTTTAATTTGCTTGGAATCTTCTTCATGATGTGCCAAATACACCAGCGGTGAACTGTTGTTGGCATACAGGACTCTAAAGCCCTTTTCATTGATGCGCACTGATCGATGAGAAACCCTTTCGGAGCGTTTCCTCCCATGCAACGAAGCCAGCATTGAAATAACCATTTGAATGATTCAATTTCTTCGTTCTTCATCAAAGAGCATCCGAGAAGTGTTGACTGACCGTGGTGATTCACCCCGACAAAAGAACCACAGACCAAATTATACCTGAAACGAATTACCATGGTCCAGAATGCAAAATCATTAGGTACACCCCAACAAATGCTTTGAATACACCCAATGAGACAGCCAATATACACCTCTGCTGCGGATTCGTAAAAATAAATTAATTTAGCATCATAAACAGGGACATTTTGTTACCTGTTTGTATTGTAAGTGGTGTCGAATGAAATGACGTCTCCGAAATAGTCAAACGCGGCTCTGCTTCTTGCGTCGGCCCAAAAAGCCAGCTTAATCGATTGATCCTCCTCGAGTTCGAGCTCAAAAAAGAAATTCGGATTCTTCTCTTTCATTCGTAACAAATATTTCCCGAATTCCTTTGCATCTTCTTGTTCGGAAACATTCCGCACTTCCCTGGTAATGTAATTCCTCACGTCCTTTTCGATAAAGTTTAACTCGCGGTGACCCCCGGCAGCCGCAACAAATGATTGGTAGGTTTTGCTTGGTCTGATACCGGCCTCGTCGTTATTCTCTATCGTACGACGAATGGACATGCTTAGTTCCCTGTGCTGTTTGAGCATCTCTGCTTTGCTTGGACAGCAGGGGTGTGAATGATCCAGCACAACCTTTGAAATGATCCAAGCACCGACATCCTTCAATGTGTGTATATAAATTCTTGCAGGACAGTTTAAACCGGCTGTCGGATTGGTCTTCTCGGTTGGAGATATTTTAGATTTCCATTTTCCCTCTCTGCTACATGTAATCAGTTGATTCTTAATCTCGTTTTTCTTCCTATTTGTGCACCGAACTCTTGTAGAGAAACCTGCAACCTTGGCGTAGTTCCTGTAAAATTTTTCGGCATCTTCAAGGGTCGTAAAGGTCATTCCGACCTTCGGAACAAGCTCGTCATCAACAACAGAGAGAGGCTGCAGAATACACCTGGTCAGAACTGTGAATACACCCATAGATATGATAAAAATACACCCAATCATGTCTAATATGATACACCCGAACCGAAACAATTCAACTACAAAATGACCTTTAAAGCCATAAACTGTCAATACACAGGCTGCAGAATACACCATGTCAAAAACTAAAAACACACCCAATCATGTCTGATATAATACACCTGAACAACAACAACTCAATTAAAAATAACAAAAAACCAGTAAAGTGTATATACACCCACACTTATAGCTAAAATACACCCAAAGAAGAATTGATCTACACCCGAGCGTCTGCTATAAATTCCAGGTAATTAAACAATGTTCAGCAATTTTTAAACTACACAATGCTATACAAATTACTGTAAATCAAATCTCAGGAACTTCGTTAGATTCAAATTCATAATCCACATCTCCTGGATTCAGCGCAGAATCTGAGCTTGAAGGATCCATCATCTTCAAAACGAGTTCGAACTTTGATTTCAGAAAACAACAAATCAAAAGAGAAAACGAAGCTGGAGTTGCAGAGAGAGAAAAAGAGAACGTAAACGAAGAACATACCAGTGAGAAAAGAAGAGGAAAAGATCGATGGAGAAGAATGAGGGAAGACGCGCGAGAAGAAGAACAACCAAATCTCAAAATAACGAAAACGAAGAAGGAAACAAATATTTTAAATTTGGAAGTTAGATATACGCGGCATATTATATAGCGCGTGTAATCAACGAAGGTGGAAGAGTGCGCATTTTAAATTTATTGTTTAATAAACTTGTAAAGCATACAAGCGCTAATGGCTTGTATGCAGAGCTTTTCCGATTTTTAAATTATTTATCTAAATCTTAATATTTTCATTACTGCCTATACTTTTTTAAATGTAATCTCGAGTAACGAAAGTGTTTCTTTGCCCGTTCTTTTCTGTTGTGTTCTGACTTGGTCTTAGCGTTAGTGTGTGTTTAAGGTGGTGACGAGCAGATCAGAATCAGGTCGGATCGAGAATGCACTTGAGCGAGAACGAAGGGATAGAGGGGAAGGTCTTCGTGGTGACCGGTGGGCTCGGATTCGTAGGGGCAGCTCTTTGCTTGGAGCTGATCCGAAGAGGTGCCGCGGAGGTGCGAGCCTTTGACCTCCGCCACTCATCTCCATTTACCCATGCTCTCGAGAAAAAGGGAGTGCGCTTCATCCAAGGTTACTCTAATTTTATATTCTTTTTGCATGCAATTTGGTTTCATTTCATTTCACCTTACAAAGCTGATTGCGAGTCTGTGGGTCTCTGCTAACAATAAAAGTATTAAATTAAAAAAGGGGATGTTGGGCGCAAAGAAGAGGTGGAAAGGGCCCTGCAGGGGGTGGAGTGTGTGTTCCACCTGGCGGCCTTCGGAATGTCGGGCAAAGAGATGCTTCAGATGGGGCGCGTGGATGAGGTCAACATAAGCGGGACCTGCCACGTGCTCGACGCGTGCCTCGACCTCGGCATCACAAGGCTCGTCTATTGCAGCACTTACAATGTAGTCTTCGGTGGTCAACCCATCGTCAACGGAGATGAGACTCTGCCGTATTTCCCAATTGATCAGCATCTCGTCGATTCATACGGCCGCAGCAAATCCATCGCCGAACAGCTCGTTCTCAAGAATAACGCCCGCCCACTCAAGAATAACTCCGGTAAGCGTCTTTACACCTGCGCTGTTCGTCCTGCTGCAATCTACGGACCCGGCGAAGACAGGCACCTCCCTAGGATCGTATCCATGGCCAAGTTGGGTCTCCTTCTCTTCCGGATTGGCCACCACACTGTCAAAACAGATTGGGTTTATGTGGACAACCTTGTTCTTGCTCTCATCTTGGCAAGTATGGGGCTTTTGGATGACATCCCTGGGGAGGGAAAGGGAAAGCTCCCCAACGCGGCTGGCCAAGCATATTTCATATCTGACGGTACCTACTCATTTTCATATTTCTGACTTGCAGCCTTGAGAAAACGGCCTCGGCCTCGGCCTCAGCTGGTTTTCTTTGTTATTTTCAGGTTCTCCTGTCAATACTTTTGAATTCATCGAACCTCTCGTCAGGAGTTTGGACTACCAGTTCCCAATGAAGTGTTTGGCTGTCGATCGTGCTCTTGTTATTGGGAGGATTTGCTGGGCTGTTTATACAATATTATATCCATGGCTCAATCGGTGGTGGCTTCCTCAGCCATTCATCCTTCCCCCTGAAGTACACAAGGTCAGTCCTGAGGAGATTTACTTGGGCCACTATCAATATCATCATGTATTCCCAATTTATTCATATTCATATTCGTTCTTTCACAGGTTGGGGTCACCCATTATTTCTCTTATCTCAAAGCCAGAGAGGAGATCGGTTATGTCCCCATGGTGTCCTCTCGAGAGGGGATGGCTTCTACCATCGCATACTGGCAAGAGAGGAAAAGGATGACATTGGACGGGCCTACCATATACGTGTGGCTGTTTGCAGTCATTGGAATGATCTCTCTCGCCTCTGCTGCTTTCTTACCTGACATTGGAATTGTGGTCTTTCTTAGAGCTATATCGCTTTTTGTCTTTCGATCAATGTGGATGATAAGACTAATTTTCCTTTTAGCTACAGCTTTACATATCCTTGAAGCCATTTATGCTTGGCACCTCGCTAAAAGGGTCGATCCTTCTAATGCAAGAGGCTGGTTTTGGCAAACTTTTGCTCTTGGATTCTTTTCATTGCGTTTCCTCTTGAAAAGAGCAAGGAAGTAAAATGCACTCTCAAGCTTTTAGCAGATGACTGGATCATGCCGGGAATGACTCCTCTTCCCTGAAGATTTCTGCACAATAATTTGGAAAATGCGCACTATATTTTTGCTTTAACATGTTCTTTTATCTTTTGGAAAAGACTTATCTAGAGGAGAATGTTACGATGTACTCATTCTTAGATCAATAAGATGGCCCAGTGTATTCCCTCATAAGTAATAACTTTTACAACGCGAGTTCATAGAGACGTCCGTCCAGCACAACTTTGTCCCATTTTTTTTTTCTTTTTCGGTTATTGGTATTCAAAGGTTATCCCTGACAAAATTTAACTCCTATCATATATGATACCCATATCAATTAAGTATCATCTGCTGATTTTATGATGCTTGAGCTTGAGTTGCCCCTTTCTAGAATACTACTGCACGTGCTAGAGTACCATATCTTTTTTGTCTAATAAGTTTGGATTGGGATGAAAGGTGGATACAAGGCTAGTTTGTTTCTTTCATATTATCACTTGCTGCAGCCCGAGCATACGATCGCCTTGTTTTCGGCATTATAATTGAGTGGAAAGGGGAAAGTGGAAACAAATGATTGGGCCATTCTCATTCTATCAGCATAGTGCATTAAATGACCAAGGTTCATCCGTCAATGTGTCGTGATTCAGACTTCATCACCGATAACCGACGTCAAGAGATTCCTCTGTATCCCAAAACTGAGGGTGCAAGACACTTGTAAAGCTCGAGTAACAACTCTATAGATAACAGCAGATGAGACAACAAACTGACGTGTCGTTACCAGGACACGTGGAGCACAATCAAGACTATACCATGCTTTTGTATTTGTATTTTGACTATTTTCTATATTCTATTTCTATTTCTACTAATATATCTGTATATTTGATTCGATGCTTGATTAGAACCTGGGAACCACGAAAAAATCGTGACATCCATCCGACCACGGAAAATTCGTTACATCCTTGCTTACGCTCTTTCTTCATTCTTCCTTCTATAGTTCTATCTATCTATCAACTAAAGTTGATTGGACAACAATAACCATTAATTTTCGTTTGTGGTAACTTTCTTTCATTGATTTGCAGTCTGCTTAAGACATTTGTTTCGTATTTGTAGTAATGCATGGATGCTAGCTTTGCTAATATTACCAAGCAAGCTTGGCTTTGTTTTTCTTCTATTTATATGTTCCAGGTGCTCATTTGGTCATTTTCCAAGTTTCAAGGGTTTTAGTGTTATTGACTCTATTGTCAAACCAACCTAAGTAAAAGATTGATTTCAAGCAGATATTTGTTTCGTATTTGGACTAATGCATGCTAGCTTTGCTAGTATTACCAAGCAAGCTTGGCTTTGTTTTTCTTCTATTTATACGTTCCAGATGCTCATTTGGTCATTTTCCAAGATTGATCTATTGTCAAACAAACCTAAGTAAAAGATTGATTTCTTTTCTTGGGAGGAAAAAGATGAAGAGAAAACCTATGATACTGTGTGCTTTTGGCAAAAAGTGGAACTACGGTTTGGCCGTTTGGGACAGCAACTTAAATGTTTGACAAAATCTTACTCTTAGATTCTAGATGAATCCAAATGGCAGATAGTAAAAGTTCGGTTTTTCATTAGACCAAACTATGATTTGGCAATCATAAGCTGAAGACAGGCATCGTTCATTGTGATTTGCTCATTGACAAGACTTGACATTATAGTGTCAAAACTTGGCTGCAGTCAGTAAGAAATAATCGTTGTATGGGACTGGTAGCTCGTGATAGTAATTGCAAATTATTCAAACTAGGAAGATGCCTTTCGAAATGGACTTATACAGCGACTTGACTATAAAAATATTATATGCACCACTTTTATAGCACTTTATTTATATTTATCTCTCTTAATTCTTTTACTTTTAATATTAAAATTTCACGATTAAGTGAAGTAAAGTGCAGTGTGTGCATGTTGTTTCAGTTGATAATGGGAATCCTTCATCTGAATTGGGCATCATCAGGGTCGTCCATGGTTGTTTTTCACAAAGAGAGAGCGTCTGCATCTTGCAGACGAGTAAGGCATGGAGTCATCGTTGCTACGGGACCTGCCACAGAGGCTCCTCTCAAGGTCAACCAGCCATTGACAAAATATGATCTTATTAACTACTTTGCTTCTGGTTGCAAGCCTAAAGACGAGTGGAGGTCACCTAACTTCTTTTCCTCTTTTAGTTTACGCCATTTCTCACCACACCACGTTATTTCTTTGAGCAAACACTGCCTTATTATCATGCGTCCATACTTCATTTAATACATTCAAAAAATCATGTAATGTGGTATTGCTTATTTCAAGACTGGATTTGTTCATCGACTGTATATTGCTTATTGTTTTATTCTCTTGTCCTGGTGTTCTTTACTTCTTTTCCATCTGAGCTGAGCTGCCGTATCTAATTGCCACTCAATAAAAAAAAACATTAACGGTCTTAGCGTGTTTCAAGGATTTTCCCTCTCGTTCAGAATATATTCCATTTCCATTTGCCAGATGTAATTCACCTACCTTTTATTGTATTTTTCTTGCAGAATAGGTACAGAGCATGAGAAATTTGCTTTTGAATTTGAAACCCTGCGTCCAATTAAATACAAACAAATAGCAGCTTTACTCAATGGCATTGCTGCAAGGTTTGAATGGGAAAAAATAATGGAAGGTGACAATATCATAGGCCTCAAAAAGGCAAGCCCTTCCTCCTTCATAATTTTATTTATTTATAAAATTAATAATGCCTTTATAGGTAGAGTTCCTACTTGAATGCTTATCTTTTTACCATTCTTGTTTGAAATCTGTTTCTTGATATCCATATGAAGTGAAGGGAATGCATGAGATTGATAAATAGAACATTCTGCCCCAGGGCAATCGAAGCATATCATTGGAGCCCGGTGGTCAATTTGAGCTTAGTGGTACTCCCTTTAAAACATTGCATCAGACTTGTGATGAGCTTAATTCACACCTCTATCAGGTCAGTACGAGAAGACTGCCTTTGGTTTGCGGTTTTGTTTTCATTTCCTCTGGTTCCTGTTTTTAATATTTTGCGAATGAAAAAAAAGAAGAGCAGAAAACACTAATAAAAACAGAAAAAATGAAAATGCAAACCAACCGTATCTTAAATTCTCTGGCATGGCATGAATCCACAAGGCAGTTTGATTATGTAGAGTGCAGCATCATCTTCATTTTTCCAGACCATCAGATTTAGAACATAATTGCATTTGATAAACTCCTCAGGTGAGTTTGAGATGGATCCATTTTGTCTTCTGTTTCATAGGCGAAAACTGTTGGAGAGGAAATGGGAATTGGATTTTTGGGATTAGGTTTCCAGCCTAAATGGAAACCGCAAGACATACCTAGAGTGCCTAAGGTAATATTTTTTTTTTACCTATAGTCAAACATTGGAATCAAGAAGTGCAATTGAATCCAATTTGATCATCTAAAGTGAGGAAGTTGGTAAAGTGGTAAGTGAAGGGTTAATCACCAATTCACCATTGATTGTGCAACTTTGATGAAATGTGTGCTCACTATCTTAACTTAAAGAATGATTAACTTCTCACTTTTTCACTTTTCCAACTTCCTTGCTTTAGATAATCTTGATCCAATTGAATCTATTTGCAGAGATTGCCAGAATTTGGACCACTATCCCTTTATGTTAATTTCAAACTCTCGTACATGATTGGGTGGTGAGACTACAAAGATTTTCTTTGTATTGCTACGTAGTATTTTCCTCGTGTTGTCTCAATGTGTTGCACCACTCTTTCTGTTAGTTTGACTTTCTTGTCAATCTTGTTTACTTCTTGATATTTGCTAATATAATTGGTCGTGCGGAAAGCTGATTATTTTTGGACTCTTGATGTTTGCTAGCATGATGTAGCGTTACGATAAACCAATACATTTCTTGGCTGCACTAGGGAACTTTCTTAGCGTTACTTTAAACTAACATGATGTAGCATGATGTCTAATTTCTCCTATTTCAGCATTTCACTTGCACATTGACTTCTTCCAGGTACGGTATGACATTATGCAAAATTACTTCAACAATAATGGCTTACCTCAAGTTGAGGCATTGTTAATGACCTGCTCTGTTCAGGTGAGAGAAATTTTTAATATTTTATACTTTAATATTTTATACCTCAACCACTTAGCTGTGACCAAGGAATTGTCTGTGTGAGCTTGGCATAGGCGATGTATATTATATATTCCCTTCTAACTATGAGTTTAGGTTAACCTGGACTACAGTTCTGAAGCAGACATGATCAAGAAAATGCGTACTGGGCTTACGTTGCAGCCGGTGAGAATTCATTCTAGTATTGTTGAAAGTTCAAGATTCTTACAGTATCTAACAACTATTTTAACCAGCTAGCAGCAGCTATGTTTGCGAATTCGCCTTTCAGTGGAGGCATCCCAAGTGGTTACCTCAGCATAAGGAGGTCTATAAAATTGTCTGAATTATTAGTCACCTTAGCACCCAAATATTTGTGTTCAATTATTTTCTCACTTTTTTTTTTTTTTTCCTGGTGGCGGTGCAAACAGCTATAAGGTGAATCAAGTTGACAAACGTCGCACAGGCATGCTGCCCTTTGTTTTTGATGATACTTTTGGGTAGGTTTACTTTTTTTTTTGAAGTATTCAGGTAGAGAATTATGTTTGTGATCACAGTGTTGCTAAACAGGATACTTTATTAGGATAAATCATTCAGTAAAACTTTAGAGTATTGATAATTGAACAATCGGAATTGTCTATAACGAATCTTGATTAATTTTTCGTTCTTCTGATAGGTTTGAGCAGTATGTTGATTATGCTCTAGATGTACCGATGATGTTTGTCTATCGGGAAAATAAGTACATTGACTGCGGTGGCATGTCATTCCGGGTTATCTCTTCTATTCTTATCTCTCAGAATCAGATATATCTAGCTTACGCTTGCAAGTTCCAGCCATACTATTCTTTAGTTCAACATTGTTTTAATTTTATGCATGTGTTGAAGTGATAGCAAGTTGGTAATTTGTACAGCATAGTAGCTGTACTTAGCTGATGGAATCTTGTGCAGGACTTCATGGCAGGTAAACTCCCTGCCATCCCAGGTCAGGTGCCAACATTAAGTGACTGGGAAAATCATCTGACGACCATATTTCCCGAGGTTGAGGCCAAGTATAACATCAAAGAAATTTGTATATCTACCTGCTGTTTACTAAGTTGGCCGAGTATTCAATTTTGTGTAGGTCAGGCTCAAGAGGTACATGGAAATGAGGGGTGCTGATGGGGGAACTTCAGACATGCTGTGTGCTCTGCCAGCATTTTGGGTAATTGATCTATTCGCCTGCATGTTTTTCCTTCACATTGTGAACTTAAAAGTAAAAGTATATATTAATAGTCTGCAGGCAAGAATAAGCAATCCCATATCATTGTTGTCATCTTTCCTATGTCAGGTAGGTCTGCTATATGACGAGGTTTCCCTACATAATGCTCTAGATATGATTGTTCATTGGACCCCCGAGGAGAGACAGAATTTAAGGAACATGGTAATGACTAGTGAATCAAAGCCAAACATTTATGCGGGAAGAATTAAATTCCAGTGAATATAGTGTGGTCGTTGGTCTAGGCCCTCTTCTGTGGACTAAAATTGTGTGATTTGTACGTCTAGGTTCCTATGACTGGTTTAAGGACTCCATTTCAAGGTAGATTACTGCGGCATGTGGCTGAAGATGTGTTGCAGTGGGCGAAGGTGTCTTTGATGCTGATAAATGATAGAGCCAATTGTTTTGCCGATTTCATTATCTTGGGTGTCTAGAACTACGTCAGACTTCTATTTATATTGTTTTGCAGGATGGCTTGGACAGGAGAGGCCTAAACGAATCCAGTTTTTTGGATCCATTAAAAGACGTCGTTGGAACAGGTATATAAGCTGATAGCTTTAACGTTATTCGTTCATCCTGCTTTGAGCACTAGAATGTCATTAAGGTGAAAACAACATTGTTCAGTTGTAAGTAATTTAACCTTGGAAAATGTGGCGCTGTTCTTAACTTTATGACCATCTTCGCACTAACATCGCAGGTTTGACGCCAGCTGATAGGCTTCTGGATATGTTTCATAACACGTGGGGAAACAGCGTAGATCCTGTCTTCAGAGAGCGCTGCTACTAAGCTGCGTATAACCCTTGCAATCCTCATAGAGAGGAGAAACAACAGTTGTACTAGGTTTGACCATGTGAAGTTCCTCCTTTTTAATCAACCACACTATAATATAAGATTTTGGAAGGCCCACTAATCAGGGTTTTACTTGTAATAATAGTCTCGACTAGACAATTTGTTTAACGCGTGATTGACACCTCATAACCTCATTAGATCAAATCAATGCATAAACATTAGTTATTAAATTATTTATTTTTATAGAACACATACTAAAAATAAATTAATTTTTATAATTAAATATATATTAATAATAATTTATATATTTATACATAGTACATAATAATTAATTTTTATATATACATAATATTTTTATAATTAATGACCAATGCAGTTTTTCTAAAAGAAGAAATACTGCATTAAAAAACAATTATAAAATAACATTTCAAATTAGAATAGTTATTACTTGCTATTTATTTTATATATGTTGTTTATTTTAATTTTTGAGATGAGAATTTGTTTTTATTTTATTTTATGAGAAATTATTTTTATATCATCTATTTATATTTTCCTTTTTTTAATTCAATGGATAAGAAATTTCACGGGTAAGAAGTTTTATTCTATATAAGACTGATTTCTTATGTTTAAAAAAATAAATGTCTCTTTTAGTTATGATAAGAGTTAAGTATCGTACACACAAAAAATACTTGCATACTAAACTCTCTTATTTATATTTTTTCCTAGTATAATCAAATTAGGTGTACAAAACAATTCTATATTTCTATTGATTCTCAATAACAACATAAAATGAAAATTGGTAGAATTAGTGGATTCTAAATAATATTTAACCAAATAATAATAATAAATGTTTTGGACTATGACTAAGGGTAGTAACACTACCTGAATTTGTGGGTATTCATCCTGCCTCCTATTTGTTTGAGGCGGGTAATTATCCGCCTTTACACAGGGGCAGATTTTTAAAGAGGTGAGTTCCTAGGTGAGGCGGAGCAGAGTCGAGTTTAGGTTAAATCTATCCCGTTATATATATATATATTTTAATAATATTATGTATGTAATGATGGTTATATAAATTTTAAATTTTATTTTTATTTTTTGGATTTTAATAATTATAAGAACTGGTAGGGACGAGTTAGGTTTTAACTTTTTACTACCCGCGGGTAAAAATGGGACGGATTCGATGCAGGTTATTGTAAGGTAGGACAGGGTCAAAAAGGACAAAAAACTGTCCCTACCCACCCCATTACCATCCCTAACCATGACTTCCAGTCTTTTGTCATAATAAATTAAACTGGCTCAACGATAAGATCCCATAGATAGTAGGTCCTCTAAATCTAAGAAGGATAAGATTTGGTCTGGTATCCTCCTTAATTCTGCAATTAACTTTCTTAAAATTTTAGTAGGAAGAAAATTTTCAAAATTTTTTAAATTAGAAAATCTTTTATATATTCTCATAACCACTACAAAGAGAGAGTACGGGGCTCTCCTAAAGGTATGTACACAACCAAAAATTCACCTCACCTCTTTGAATATTTTCAGATTTGGCCGTTGAAATGTTATTGCAGGTACCACTCTCGTCATCTTCTGTTCAGCATTGCATGTTGGAGTTGCCAGTCTCATTCTTCCACTCACCTCACTCAGGTCAGCAAATGAACATTGATGCCGTCTGTGGAGACTGATACTTTAACGTAGGATAAATATCAAATCCCTCCTCTCTCCGAATAAAGTCGAAAGAGGGAAAGCCATGTTCCACAGTCGAACCCCAGGGTTGTCAACGATGTGCAGATCCCCAATGTCGTGCATATTGAGGGAAGCCCCAACAATATCAGAAAGGAAAAAGAAGACAAGAGTATGGGATCCCCAAGTGCTTGCAGATCAAATCGAATCACCGGAGTGCCTCCCAACTATTGGGATAGAGCTGTGACGGGGTACTGAGCATCGGCTCTGTTAGTCAAAAAATATTATTCGACTAAGGTTTGGTCAAAAAGGAATTCGAATTACAAAACCAAATGGTTGTTCGAAATAGCGAATCAAATGGTTACTCAAGTGAAGAAGTTAAGGGCTTTCACCACGTGAGAAATTAATGGGTAACGTTTCATTGGTAAAAGAGTGAGAACGGTTACTAGGGAGTGCACATTCAAGATAGCATTGCATGATTAATAATCGGTTACAAAAGTAGTTTATAAATAGTAGAAAGTTTTAGGGAATAAGGGTTGGAACTTTGCTTTAGAAATTACTCACGCACTCTCACATCCTAGAGACTTTCTGAGTTTGCCTCGAGTCAATTATCTGTAGGGTTTCTTTCACAAGTCTTTATTTTCCATTTACATTTTCTGCAAACTTTATCTTTCAGTAAAATTTATCTTTCAAGCATTATTTAATTTCCATGTCCAATTTATATTTCAGTACCTTTAAGTTTCATGTCAAAATCCTTTGACCCAGTCGAAGACACTTTACTGCTTTCTTTAAATTTCAATGCAATTTTTTCGATTTCAGTTAATTTACTTTTTGAAAACTTCATTTTTTTTCTCATTTCTTTTGTTCTTTACAAATTTCGATTTATATTTCATTTTGATACCCGTCTAATCGAAGACGCTTTGATGCACTTATAGAAAACTGGTACCTACAAAAGAGGAGTTGGTTTCGCTTCCAGACCATTAGAATCGAACCACCATCGATTTATTAAAAATCGACAAAACAAATTGGCACGCCCAGTGGAACAGTTTTAAAATTGAAGTGTGTCAAAAAAATTTATATCATTCGGTGTATGCGATTGAGAAGTGGGAAAATCATTCACATGGCTAATGAAGTGTCAAATGTGAATGGTGGTTCATCCACCAATAATAGCATATCAGTAATTGTGCAACAAGTGGATGTGACTTCACGTTCAGAAGGTGCAATTGGAAGTGAAAGCATAGTAGTTACCACTGTGCAAACTGGAAATGTTGGACATAACATTTGTCCACGTGGTAATTTACCACCTCCTCCAATAACTACCGATTGGCCTCCTTATGCCTTCCTCCTGGTTATACTCCACCGGTGGGTAGTTCCTCCTGTTCAATTTGGGAGTGAAAATGGAGGGAATAATTCTCAAAATCCACAGCAACATTTTGAGTATTCTCGTGATTACAACTGAACATGTCGCTCGATATTTGGTTGAGATTGGGAATTTAGCCAATGATGAGAATTTGAAAATGAAGTTTTTTCCTTCTTCGTTAACGAAGAATGCATTTACTTGATTTTCGAATCTCAGGCCAAATTCGATAACGACGTGGAATCAATTAGAAACTGCTTTTCATGCTCAATTTTATCGAGGGAAAATAAATGTGGCAGTTACTGATCTAGTTGCTTTGAAATGTGAAGATGATGAAATCATTGATGAATACATGATACGTTTCAATAACGCTAGAAGTAGATGCTAAGTTTCATTACCCGAGAGCGAAGTGGTGAAAATAGCAATTATGGGGCTAGGATTTTATATGCGCCGAAAGTTTCTTAATGTGCATATCCCTGATTTAGCCCGTTTGGCTGAAAAGGTCCGTCAAACTGAACTCATGAAAAAAGAAAAGGAGAAATATAGGAGTGAGCAAAGATCAAAGAGTAACCCTTTTACTTGAAAAGAAAAAGTTGTTTATGTGACTATGGAGTCCTCGGAGGAGGAATTCGATTTCAAAATAGAGATCGATTTGGCCAAACTTAAAAAGGGTCCTCCATATGTTTATTCTTTACTTAAAAAGCTTCCTAGTAATGAAAAGTCGAATGAATCAAAACTAAAAAGTGGAAAGAAATATAGTTTTGATATTTTGAAATCTAATCAGATTTTCGATGTGTTGCTCAAAGATAAACAATTAATTCTGCCTAAGGGTATAACTTTACTTTTGGTGAAAGATTTGAAAGGAAAACCTTATTGTAAATTTCATCAAGCAACCAGTCATTCGACTAACAATTGTGTTCGTTTCAGGGACTTAATTCAGGAAGCTATAATGGAGGGATGGTTGAAGTTTGATGATGGCAAGAAGGAAATGAAGGTTGTTGTTGATCCCTTTGATGCTGATGCTAGCTTTGTTGAACCATGTTTCGGAGTGAATATGGTTGGTATGTCTTATGATTTCGATGTAGCTCTGGATGATTTTGAGTCACAAGTTCGAGCTGTGTATCCTCGAGCAGGAGATGGCTTGCTTGATTTTTTGGTACAGCAGAAGATTAAAGATCGTGATGTGTCTTTATGCCCACGATGTAATGCTGTGTTTAATGTTGAAGCAGCGGCAATTTTCGAAAAAGAAAGAATTGGCTCATAGAGAGGAGCAGGCACGCCAAAGTAAGCCAATTCGGCGTTTTTAGGGTCAAAGTTCTAAGACCCCTCAGTAAAATATGGTTGCACCTTTGAGCCGATCTCAAGCTATAGGTGTGCAATAGATTCGGAACTGTCAGGAGTTCCAAAATCGAAATGCTTTCTATCGAAGGAATCCACAGTGGGGACATCGAGGACCCTCTCGAAATCAAATTTCCTATTATCGTGGTCAAGCCAAAGGGTACCCCAGGGGTAAGGGTAGAAGAAATGTTAATCAAAACAACAAGCCTCAAGCAGATATAAGCAAGGGGGCAACGCCTTCTGTACATTCCCGAATTGTCTTTCCTTTTGATGGAGAGACGTGCCCGAAGGGAATTCCAACTCCTGCAAAGATGGAGAAAGACAATAGCTCATTCTTCGGGAGTCGACAAGGGCAATGAAGTTGATGTCGATGAGGAATACTTCGAAGAAGAGGATGATGATATGGTTGGAACGATCTCGATTATTCTACTGAGTATCTGGAGGAATATGAAGGTAACTCAGAAGAAGACTATGATTTGGAAGCCGAAGAAGCATTCTCCTTCATCTGATATGAGGATAAACCGTGTTATTTTCTTAGGCCTACTGAAAGGTAGAAATCCCATCTCCGTCCACTCCATATCACCACCACTTTGAGTGGGATCAAAGTGAATAAAATTCTGATTGATGGGGGAGCAGCAATAAGTCTCCTGCCTGAAAGGATGTTAATGAAGGTGGGAAAGCACCCTAATGACTTGGTCCCCACAAATACTGCTGTAATGGACTTCATCGGGGCTTTGACCCTAGCAAAGGGTCTAGTTACTTTGAGTGTAAAAGTTGGGTACTCTGAACGAAATACTGTGTTCGTGGTTGTACCGTCAAAGGCAAGCTATAATGCTTTATTGGGGCGTGATTGGATCCATGGCGTAGGGGTTGCACTTTCTACCATGCATCAAAGTGTTCTTCTTTGGACGGAAGATGGCAAACCTGAAGTCATTAAAGCAGATTCGAACTTGTATGTCGAACAGCTGCATGTTGACTTCAGAATGTACATCACTAAATTGAAACCTTTGAATGTTGACTGGATGCTAAACTCTTACAATTGTGAAGGTTGTTACTTGTCTTCGGAAGGATTAATAGTAAAGCTGCGCTACCCACAGCTGAATGTAAGCCCAACTGGCTGGGATTGTCTCTCTTAAGGGCCAGATGATGGATTCCTCAATGGACCAGGACCAGAATATTTCAGACTACCTGGTAATTTTAAACAATTATTTAAGTAATTCTCTTGTTAAAGGAAATAAAAGTGGTTCCTCTGTGAAGTGGGATCATGTAGGAATATAAGTTCTTCTAGTAGTTGTAATGACTCGATTAGTTCAATCGAGTTCAATCATAGTATAAATATTTCTTCTTTATGTAATCCAAGTGATGTTTCAAACTAAATTATTGATGTAGTAGCAGAAGTACATGGTGTTGAAAATCAAATTGATGTTAATAGGAAAAACGATCAAGTACATTCAACTCCTAATGAATCTGTTGATTTTTCTTTTAATTGCATCTATGATTTAGAACCTTTGGATTTCGAAAAATATTTAGTAAAAGATGATGACCCTTTCAAAGGGTTTGAATCTCAAGATCCCTTAGAAGAAATTAATCTAGGGACTCTTGAGGATGTTCGAATTACATATATTTGTAAAAATCTTATCGATCCTTTTCGAATTGAACTTTTCCATCTTTTGCATGAATTTAAAGATTGTTTTGCTTGGAATTATCATGAGATGCCTGGTTTTGATCGTTCTTTTGTAGAGCATCGATTAGCATTGAAATCAAATTCTCGACCTGTATAGCAAATCTGTCGTCGTTTTGCTCCAGAAATCAATCAAAAGATTAAAGAAGAAATAGAACGCTCGATTAAAGTAAAATTTATTCAAACTGCACGATATGTGGAATGGGTTTCAAATATTGTTCCTATGATGAAGAAAAATAGAAAGTTGAGAGTATGCATTGATTTTTGAAATTTGAATAATGCTACTCCAAAAGGATGAGTATTTTATGCCGATTGCAGATATGTTAATCGACTCTGCAGCGGGAATTGAAATTTTAAGTTGTATGAATGGTTATTCAGGGTATAACCAAATCTTCATTGCAGAAGATGATGTGTCTAAAACTGCCTTTCGTTGTCCTGGGATGCTGGGTACTTATGAATGGGTAGTTATGCGCTTTGTTTTGAAAAATGCTGGTGCAACTTATCAACGAGCAATGAATGCTATATTCCATGAGTTTATTGGAAAATTTACCGAGGTATATATCGATGACGTTATGGTCAAATCGATTTCAGTGTGTCAACACATTGACCACTTAAGAAAAGTATTTGCCACCATGAGGAAAAAGGGATTAAAAATGAACCCTTTAAAATGTGCTTTTGGGGTGTCGGCTGAAAACTTTCTAGGTTTTGTTGTTCATAAAAAAGGAATTGCAATCGATAAAAATAAGGCAGATTCAATATTGGCATTATCTGCGCCCAAATCGAAAAAAGAAGTGCAATCCTTCATAGAAAAGGTGAATTACCTCAGAAGGTTCATTTCGAATCTTTCTGAACAAGCTCGAGTGTTTGCACCTTTAGTGAAACTAAAGAATGACTCATAGTTCGAATGGATGACTGAGCATCAACTAGCATTCGATTCGATTAAAGCTTATTTATCTAAGGCTCCAATTATGGCAAATTTTCGTCCACATGAGCCTTTGAAGTTGTACATTGCAGCATCTATAAACACAATTGGGTATATGTTAGCCCAAGATGATGAGAATGGGCATGAACGCGCAGTTTATTACCTTAGTCGGGTGCTTACTAATATCGAGACAAGGTATTCCCGGATCGAAAAATTGTATTTGTCTTTATATTATGCCTGTATGAAACTAAAATGTTATATGGTGGCTAAATCGGTGAAAGTTAGAGCACAAACTGATCTTATCAAATATATGTTAAGTTTTCCAATGTTACGCGGATGTTTAGGGAAATGGATGCTCGCCTTAACAGAGTTTGATTTACAGTATGTCCCGGCCAAACCTGTGAAAGGTCAGGTCATTGCAGATTTTCTTGTAGATAATTCGAAAGATCTGAATGACCAGGGGGCAAATGTAATCAACATTGAAATCGATTATTGGAAGTTATATTTTGATAGATCGAAGCATAAAGATGGTGCAGGGGTTGGAATTCTTATTATCTCACAAGAGGGGATTCCATCAGAATTCTAGTTTGAATTAAAATATCCTTGCTCGAATAATATGGTAGAGTACAAAACTTTGATTTTGGGTCTGGAAATATTATTAGTAATGAGGCTTTGGAAGTTCAAATACCGAAGGATTCTCAATTGGTTTTAAAGTAGTTACCGAAGGAGTTTAAATGCAATAATGAGAAATTGCAAAAGTATTTAACAACTGCTTGGGAGTTGTTAACAACCTCCTTTCGAAAAGTTTCTTTGGTTCACATCCCAAGGATTCATAATGAAATTTCTAATGAATTAGCCCAAATTACTTCGAGATATAGAATCAGTCCAGAAACTCTTAAAAAATTGGCTAGTATCCATCAAATATTAGTGCCTGCGAATGAAAGAGAGGCTTTGTGCATAGATGAATGGGAAGATACTGATTGGAGAAAGCCTATTGTTGAGTATTTAAAGAATCCCAATATCCCAGTCGATAGAAAGATAAAATTACAAGCAATAAATTTTGTCTTAATGGTTGATGAATTGTATAAGAAAGAAATCGATGGAAGTTTGTTGAGATGTTTAGGACAAGATGATCAAAATATTGCTTTCGGCGAAGTCCATAAGGGTATATGTGGAGCCCATTAGGCTGGAAAGAAGATGAAATGGGTGTTATATCGCAATCATGTGTATTGGCCAACTATGATCAAAGATTGTATTGAATATGCAAAGGCATGTCAAAAGTGTCAAAAACATGCTTTGATACAACAGATTCCAGCATCTGAGTTGCATTCGATCATAAAACCATGGCCATTTAGAAGTCGAACTTTGGATCTAATTGGGTTAATTCACCCTCCTTCATCGAAACAACATAAATTTATCTTGGTAGCAATCTATTACTTTACAAAGTGGGTTGAAGCAGTTCCCCTAATAGAAGTTGGTCAAAATGAAATAATAGACTTCATTGAGGAACATATTATCCATCGATTTGGAATTTCTCAAATATTGAGTACTGATCAAGGGACTATGTTTACTGATCAGCGAATTAGAAATTTTGCAGTCTCGAAGAATATCAATATGGTTATCTCAACTCCTTATTATGCACAGGCTAATGGACAAGTGGAGGCAGCAAATAAAATCTTGATAAGTTTGATCAAGAAGCATATCAAAAATAGACACCAAACGTGACATGAAACTTTAAGCCAAGTATTATGGGCTTATTGAAATTCACCAAGGGGGTTAACAAGTACTTCACCCTATAAATTGGTTTATAGCCATGATGCAGTGCTACCACTAGAAATTAATTTGAATACTTTGAAAGTATCGAAACAAAATGATTTTTCAGTCGATGATTACTGGAATGCAATGTTTGATGAGTTAAATGAGTTATATTCAGAGCGAATCCTAGCACTTGGAGAGTATGGTTCGACAAAAAGAAAGTGTTGCTCGAAGTTATAATTGTCGAATAAGAGAAAAGTATTTCAGTATAGGTAAGTTGGTTTTAAAAGTTATTTTACCAATGGAAATAAAATCGAAATTTCTTGCCAAATGGTTCCATACTTGGGAAGGTCCTTTCCAAGTGATAGGATTGTATTCGGAAAATGCATATCGGATTAAAGATATCGAATCGGGAAATATAATTGACTCGATTAATGGAAAATACTTAAAGCAATATTTTTGTTTTCCAAATTGAATTCAAGGTGTATAAGTCTGAAAGAGAGTAAAATTATTACAAATACTAAAATCTAAGATGTATAAGGCGCTAGGAGTTTTGCCAAGTCTGAGCGTAGCTTTGCCCTTTGGTTGTCCAGAGCTGAAAGTGCCTCAGCATGCTTGAACTTTTCGTATTGGACTTTGTCAAGTTGTTTCTCATATTCTTCTTGCTTGGTCTCAATAGAAACAATTTCTTGGATTATTTGTTGTTGTTCTTGCTGGACAGAAGTTAGAGGTATGGCTATATCAGCGCGTCTCTGGCGTATTTTGGCAAGCTTTTCATTGATCTGAGCCAATTCTGTTTCAAGTTTTATTTCTTCCTTGTCATAAAAAGCTTGAATAGAAATAGCCTGTGAGATTCTCAAATTGAATTCTTCACGGGAAGTTTTTTTCGGTTGAAGGGCCGCAGCACAACCTTCTACTTCAGTTTTGATCTTAACTTCCTCGTTCTCGATCTCTTGGAGTTTATTTTGGAAAGCTATGATGTGCTTGGTAAGCTGTTTGAATTGTTGGACTATGGCAGAATACGGAGTAGGAGCTGGGAGTTCAAAGGCAAAATTCAAAAGATCAGATAAAAACTGGTTGAGAATTGTATCATTGATCCATGCAGCAGGTGGATGATCCAAGAGTTTAAGAAGTGACCGGAGTTGTTCTCGAGTATCAACATTCAACTCGACTGAAGGACTAAATGTAGAAGGTCTGTGAAGTATTGGGTGATGGTTGTTTTTGTGGAAAAACGAATTTCCAACACATAAATCTAACCGGCAAGTATACCAGGTCGCATCAAGTAGTAATAACTCACTTAGAGTGAGGTCGATCCCACAGGGATTGATGGATCAAGCAACTTTAGTGGGTGGTTAGTTTAGTCAAGCTAATATTGAGTGAATTGTGTGAAGTGTAACCAACAAAAAGAAAATTGCAAGGAATATAAATTGTAGAAGGTAAATTGACTTGAAAGTAAAGAATAGAATGTAAATTAACTGAAGCTTAAAGAGCAAGAAAATTAAATTGCAGTAAGATGTAAAGGGGGCTGGGTGCTGGAAAATTAAATGAGAGCAGTAAATTAGAACTCAGATCAAGTGCAGAAAATTAAACTTGCAAGAAAAGTAAATTTGGATCTCAACAATTTCAAACACAAGGTTGCAGAAAGTAAACTTTGCAGGAAAGAAAAGTGTAGCAGAGAATTGTAGAAATTTAGATTGCATAAAATGAATTCAATATTAGAAAATGACAATTGCAGAAAATTAAAAGTGTATCAAAGAGGACTTTCTATTCTACCCTACTCCTAATGCTCTAGCAGAGCCAGCCTTTTTTTAGTGAAATGAAACTAATGCCTTTATATAGGCTTTTACAAAATAAAAATGAAAAATAAAAGTAATATTTACAAAATGAAATTCCTAATCTAGCTTCTCTGTATGCCTTTGAGTCATGTGGGCTTTGCTTGCTTTGGAGTGGAATTGGGTTGAAGTCTTGAAGATGGATCTGGATGGCCTTGGTTTTGAGAAGAAATCCACTTGCAATTTGGACTTTAGAGCATTCACGTTTGAGGCAAACGTTGACTCAAACGTCTTCGTGTGTGGCATTATGCAGAAGGCCAGCTGCTGTCACTCACGTTTGAGGTCAAACGTGAGCTCAAACGTGATTTCCTCCATGGTATTCAGGCGCCAACGTTTCATCTCACGTTTGAGACAAACGTTGGCGCAAACGTTGGCCCTTCCCCTGAGTGATCTTCAGCCAACATTTGCCTCAATGTTTGAGGCAAACGTTGGCGCAAACGTGGCTCCTCTTCCAGGGTATGGTTACCACTCACGTTTGACCTCACGTTTGAGGCAAACGTGAGCGCAAATGTTGGGCTAATTTACTAAGTAAATTTCATGCATGCTTCCATTGGTGTAGTTGATTAGTAATGCCAATTAATTCATTTAACGCCTTGGTTCATCCATTGACATTACTAATGAATTATTTCCTGCATGCATGCTTATATTTACTTAATAATGCATTAACGTTGCATTCATTCAAGTCTTTCTCAATTAAGTGCATGCATGCTTTATTAATGCCTTGAACTAATATTACTTGCATGCATTCACTCAATTGATGAACGTTAGTGTTCACTTGTGCAACGCCATGGTTTATTGGCTTATATGCATGCATAAGACATTAATGCATGCCATGGCTTTATGGTCATGGGCCACACTTTTAAAAGCATGGCCTAAAGCTCCAAAGTGTGCTCAATCTTTAAAGTGTGCCCAAAATTTCTCTTTTCTTCTTTTCAGCTTATTTTGTGCTCTTTTTGCTTCTTTTTCTTCTTATTTCCTACAAAATTTATAAAATCAAAAGATCAAGGAAATATACCATTTGAGCATAAAAGAATGCAATATTTAAGCACTAACCATCAATTTCTTGTATGAAAAAGCATAGAAAAATATGACATGGTGACATGTCATCACAACACCAAACTTAAACCTTGCTTGTCCCCAAGCAAGAAAAGAATCATGCAATAAAGATTGACAAACCACGGTGAGAAGAATAACAACTCAATGTTCATGATAAGCTAGTTTTCTAAGCAAGCTTCAATCACAAAAGAAATGTAGATGATTGATGCTTCTATCTAGTTCAATTTATGAAATCTTTTCCTTATAATTCTTCCTTGAAACAAGCTTTTGATTTTTCTTATTAGCTTCTCCTTTTGGGTGCTTTGTCCCATGAGTTGATAACAAAGCTACGACTTCTAAATGTTTTATTTTCAAGTATTACCACTTGATACATAAGCACCACAAGCATTTAATTAGAGGACTTCATTAAGCTCATTTATTTCTTTTCTTAACTCTCTAATCTTTGATGCTCAGAGCCTTGAGCTTTGAGGGAGTGCTTTTGCACTTGAGCCTAACCTTGACTTCTAAGTGTTTTGTTTTCAAGCATTTGGCTTGATACATAAACACCACAAGTACTTAACGATAGAATTGTCATTGGTACTCAGAGCCTTTAGCTTTCTCATTCTTTCCCTTTTTCTTTTCTTGACCTTTTTTTGCCCTTTTTCAAGGTTTTCATGATTTCAAAAGATTTCACAAAATGTTCTAGATGAAAACTTCAATTAAATAAAATCTAATGCAATTGAGCAACAATCAAACATACTAGCTTTCCAATACTTGTATGCACATGCTAAATTCTTCTTTAATTCCTTGTTTGTTTATGATCATGATAATTTACTACTTTGAACTCACAAAATTCAAGTTGGTAGTCATAATGTCACATCAACATGTTGCAAATCAAAATTCAAGCTATGCTTATTCATACCACACATGCATACAGAGAATATAAAGACAATCATGCAATTTAAAGTGCTAGAAATAAATGAGAGGAAAACAAACTTTACAACCTTGCAATTCATCTTCTCTATTATTGTCATTTTCCTCCCATTCTTCCTTTTCCCTTGCCAAACTCAGAATGCTTGCTCATCCTCAAGCAACAATTAGAACAATGGCTAAGGGGCTAAGAAGGATCATGAATGTCTTACACAATGAAATGTTAGTGATACATGTGTTCTAAGCAAGCAAAATTGAGGATAACAATCAAGGCACAAAGAAACAAAGATATTGTGGTTGCAAAAATAAGAGGGTGTGCATGATACATTGCATAAAATATAAGTGGCACACCAAACTTAGTGTGACACTTCACTTGGAATTGATGCAAGTATCTTATAAGGATTGGAACCAAATTTTGTTGCATAGCAACACCAAACTTAGAATGCAACCATATATCAATTTATTTGAACTAAAACTAAACAAAAGAAACTGTTATTGTTAAATACAATCACCAAGTGAAGAATCTGTCATGAATAAGGATTTCTTGGTGATGTATTAACAAAAATAGTTAATAAAAGAAAGCATTAAAAACAAGAAAATGACTCAAACAAAAAGAAAACTAATATTGTCTAACTAAATGAAAGATAAAACTGCAAGGCATTATGATTATGCAGACAAGTGGTGTTGCTGGATGATTTGCATAAAAAATATAAGTGGCACACCAAACTTAGAATCTTAGTGTGTCACTTCCATGTAAAATTGATGCAATCATCCAAAGGGATTGAAAACAAATTATTGCAGGACAACACCAAACTTAGAATGTGATCATATGCCAATTTATTGAAATTTAAACTAAACAGACAAAGAAAAAAATGAACTAGACAAAGAAATAAAATGTTACCCAAGGTTCGGTTGCCTCCCAACAAGCGCTCTTTTAGTGTCATTAGCTTGACATGTTGTTCCTCACTTTCTTCCTCTTCTTCCAATTAAAGAGGAATGACTTCAAGGGGAGGGATTAACCAGCTAATGTCCCCTTTCTTGGTCTCCTCTTAGCAAGCTTCTTTCTGTAAATGGCCTGGTTGAGCTTGCTTGCTGATGGTTCAGGGGTTGGATTGATACTCTTGTTAGTTGCCTTCACTTCTTGGATATCAGCACTTGGTGGTTGTGTGATTATTGGAGTTTCATCTTCATCAAGAGCCTCTTGAATTTGTGGTTCCATGAGCTCTTCCTTCATGTTCTTCTCTACTTTACTTGAGTGTGGATTCTCTTGATTATCCTCCTCACTTTCTTGCTCTTCCACTTTCTCCTTCACATTCAACATTTGACTTAATAGTACTTTCATGGAGAAGGGTTGTTGTTCTTCCCAAGATTTCTTCATCTCCTTTTCATATTTTTCGATCTCAAATTCAAGGGAAGTTTGTGAGGGTTGTGAATGTTTATATTCCTTTGTCTCCTCAAATGCAGTTTCATTTTCAAATACCTTCACCACCTCATTCTCCATTGGAGTTTCACTTGATACAGTAGCCTCCTCGTCTTGCTCTTTCACTTTCTCCTTCACATCCACCAAGTGATCTTCATTCTTCTTGCTTAGTGGTTCTGAGTGTTTCCCTCTGTTCTCCAAATGCTCATCCATCTTCTGAAGAAGGATTTCTTTTTCTCTCCAGGATTGTTGTTGTTTCTCCATGAGTTGTTCTTGTCTTTTCAACAATTCTCTGGATTTTTGAAGGGGATCCTCAGCTATTAGCTCAAAAGATGAAGGTTGAGAATGAGTTTCTGGATATGTGGGTGCTGTGGTGAAGTTGTTTTGAGTGGTATGGGATGAATCTTGTTGATTATGAAATAAGTTTTGTGGTTGGTGGAATAAATTATATGGATCTTGGAGGAGACTTTGTGTTGAGGCATAATCAAGTGATGAACAATCTTCAAATGAGGAACTGGAAGGTGAGGTTGGGCAATTTTGTATGAGTGAATTGAAGGTTTGCTCAAGTGATGATGGCTCTTGATAAGTGGGGTATGAACTGTCAAATGCTTTCTGGTTTTGATCCTCTCATCCACAATGTGAATCATTGTAATCACAGTATAGTTCATTTTGTGACATTGGGGAACAATTATGCATGAGCTTATCGAAAGCATACTCCAATGATGATTTCTCTTGATGAACAAAGTATGGATCATTAAGATCTCTTTGATTTTGACCCTCCCAGTCACAATCTGAGTGGTTGTTATAGCAGTTTAAATCATCTTGTGGCTTTGGGAGGTGTTCATACTTGTTTATTCCTGGTTGATACTTCCATCCACCATTAGCATAATAATATGAATTATTTTGTGGTGTTGGGTAGTATTCCATGGAATTATCTTGATTAACATATCCCCACTGATTGGATTGCTCAAAATCTGTAGTTTCTTGGTGATATTCCTAACCACCATTATAATAACGTGAATCATCTTGTGGTGGAGAAAAATATCCCATATGATTCTCTTGCTCATCTTGTGTCTCTGAAGTAAATCTTCATGGATTGGAGTGCTCAGAATTTGTATTTTCTTGGTGATATTTCCAGCCATCATTAAAATAATAACTTGAATCATATTGTGATGGAGGGCAATATCCCATGAAATTTGTTTGATTAATAGATGAGGTTAACTCCATTTGAATTTTGTGAAACACAACACCATTGAAAATTGAAATCCATGTCACAGAGAAAGAATTTCTTAGTGAGGCAAAAACAAAAACACCTTGGTATCAATTTAAAGCAGAGAACAAAAATAAAGAAAATGCTTAATCTAGACTTCTCACCCACTTAATCATTGTTGATCTAGTCAATCTCCGGCAAGGGCGCCAAAAACTTGATGTTTGTTTTTGTGGAAAAACGAATTTCCAACACGCAAATCTAACCGGCAAGTATACTGGATCACATCAAGTAGTAATAACTCACTTAGAGTGAGGTCGATCCCACAGGGATTGATGGATCAAGCAACTTTAGTGGGTGGTTAGTTTAGTCAAGCTAACATTGAGTGAATTGTGTGAAGTGTAACCAACAGAAAGGAAATTGCAAGGAATTTAAATTATAGAAGGTAAATTGACTTGAAAGTAAAGAACAGAATGTAAATTAGCTAAAGCTTAAAGAGCAAGAAAATTAAATTGCAGTAAGATGTAAAGGGGGCTGGGTGCTGGAAAATTAAATGAGAGCAGTAAATTAGAACTCAGATCAGGTGCAGAAAATTAAACTTGCAGGAAAAGTAAATTTGGATCTCAACAATTTCAAACACATGGTTGCAGAAAGTAAACTTTGCAGTAAAGAAAAGTGTAGCAGAGAATTGTAGAAATTTAGATTGCATAAACTGAATTCAATATTAGAAAATGACAATTGCAGAAAATTAAAAGTGTATCAAAGAGGACTTTCTATTCTACCCTACTCCTAATGCTCTAGCAGAGCCAGCCTTTTTTTAGTGAAATGAAACTAATGCCTTTATATAGGCTTTTACAAAATAAAAATGAAAAATAAAAGCAATATTTACAAAATGAAATTCCTAATCTAGCTTCTCTGTATGCCTTTGAGTCATGTGGGCTTTGCTTGCTTTGGAGTGGAATTGGGTTGAAGATGGATCCGGATGGCCTTGGTTTTGAGAAGAAATCCACTTGCAATTTGGACTTTGGAGCATTCACGTTTGAGTCAATGTTTGAGGCAAACGTTGACTCAAACGTCTTCGTGTGTGGCATTATGCAGAAGGCCAGCTGCTGTCACTCACGTTTGAGTTCGCGTTTGAGGTCAAACGTGAGCTTGATGCGTGAGCATCTTGTCTATCTTTTCCTAGTGAATTTGCATCTAATTTGTTGAGTTTAATTAAGAATTAATTATATTTTAGCCAATATGGATGCTATTTTGAGTTTTGTGCAATTTTATTTATCTTAGGTAGCATTCGGAGGGATTTGATGAAGTTTCTGCAGAGAAAAAGAAGAAACCAAAGAGATGACCAGCGAAGACCGACGCGGACGCATGGCTCACGCGACCGTGTGGAATGGAGAAATCGCAATGACGCGGTCGCGTGCCTGACGCAAACGCGTGGACTGGAATCTGCACAAATGACGCGAGCGCGTGGACGACGCGGACGCGTCACATACGTGATCTGCAATAATACAGAAAACACTGGGGTGATTTCTGGGCTATTTTGACCCACTTTCCAGCCCAGAAAACACAGATTAGAAGCTGCAGAATGGACAAAGCAAGTGGTCCCCACCCATCAACTGAAAATCTGTTAATTAATTCGAATTTAAATTCAAATCTTATCTTTTAGGAAAAGATATTATTTTCATTTTTAGATAATTAGATTTTAAATTAATTAGGATTAGTTATAAAAGGGGAGACTTCTCTTATATTAGGTACATTACATTAGAGGGATTCCATTAGGGAATTCTATACAAATTTTACATTCTACATTTCATGAGCAACTAAACCTCCACTGTTAAGGTTAGGAGCTCTGTCTATTTGTATGGATTGATTTTATTACTTTTTCTATTTTAATTTATGTTTTGTATTTATATTTAAGAATTGTTTTCGTTTTTAATTTTATGAATATTGGGTGGAACGGAAGTATGACCCTCTTTCTATTTGAGTTCTTGTATAACTTGGAAAAGCTCTATACTTGAACAACAGCTTGAAAACATATTCTCCTAAATTCTAATTATCTGGATTTAACGAGATACGTGACATATAATCCTTTTATTCTTTGGGTAATTAGAGTTTTTGTGGCATGCAAACTGGAATTTGATCATGTACCCTTTAATTGGAATTAATTGACCAAGGAATTGGCAGTTAATGAATTTTAGAGGAGACTAGGAAGGTCTAAGGAATTAGGGTCTAGTCACATATAGTTTGCCATAAATTAAATCCTACATAATTAAAATAGTTAGTAAGAAAAGTTAATCCGGAAAAATAGATAACTCTGAAGCCTTAACTACTTTCTCAACATTTTATTCCCAACTCATTTATTTGTCTATCCTTTTGATATTCTAAGTTCAAACTTAAACCTTTTAAACATCTCAAAACCAATTTCTGCTTGCCTAACTAAGCCTATCAATACTATTGTTGCTTAATCCATCAATCCCCGTGAGATCGACCCTTACTCACGTAAGGTATTACTTGGTACGACCCGGTGCACTTGCCGGTTAGTAGTGTGGGTTGTAAAATACCGCATCAAGTTTTTGGCGCCGTTGCCGGGGATTGATTGTGATTAACAACTATTAGTTGTTTGATTGCTTAGATTAGGCGTTTTAGTTTTAATTTTATTTAAAAATTTTGCTTTGAATTTTCAAAAAAAAAATCTTTCACGGTATTTTTCTTTTTTTCCTTTAACGTTATTTTTTCTTTTTCCTTTACATTATTTTTTTTTCCTTTTCATTTACCCCTTTTCATTTACCCCCTCCCCTGATTCGTTCCCCTTTCCTTTTCCTTTATTATTTAGTTTTTTTTAAATAAATAAAAAAATTTTCTGTTTTGTCTTCTTTGCTTTCCTGTTTACCACATGGTACGTTTAATCCTTTTTGGTGTTTTGTGCTAAGAAAAAATAATAAAAAGAGATCACATGGGTTACTACTTACATCCAAGTAGTGATTCATACTATGGTGGATAGAGGAACTATCAAAATTTTGGTTGGCAAAGCCAAAACCAAAGAAACTTCAGTGCTCCATGTTCCAACTACCAAGAACCATCATCTTTATACCCATGTCAAGAGCCACCATCAGATATTGAGACTTCTCAGAAGAAGAGTGTTATGGAAGTAGAAACTCTTAATGCTATTCTTGCCCAGAACAAGCTTATGACTCAGCAATTAAGTCTACTTACTCAAGAGATGAGTGGCATGCAAGTCCCAACTATCAACACCCAACACCCAAATTTTGAGTGCAGAGAACAACCTCAGAGGCCACAAAATTTTAATCATAGTTCTCAGGGTGTTTTTCAACAGAATAATTCTAATAACCACCAGTTTCAGTCTTCTCAGCCCCAACAGAACAATGATTTGGAAGCAATCTTGAAAAGTTTTATGCAGGAAACCAGAGCCTCAATAAGAAACTTGGAAGTGCAAATGAGCCAAATAAGCAAGCAATTAGAAGAAGAGGAAGATGCACAACCTCCAATGCCCTTGGTAAGTAATGAAGAAGAGATTGAGTTAGAAGACAGCTACCAAGAGGAAGAGGTTGAAATTGAGAAAGCTTGCAAAGAGGTAGAAGAATTCAAAGAAGAACACAAGGGAGTGGAGCTTGCAAGACCTCTTCCAAAGCCATCACCATCCAATACAACATTCAAGTGGGTAAAATTCCTATCCTTAATCCTTACCTTCCCACTTGAATATGGGCTACTAGAGACGGATGGTCAACTTAGAGCTCTTTGTGGCATTAAGAGTAAGAGGAAGATGGTTAGTGGCAAGAGTTGTCAAACAAGGTCCAATAAGGTTGCATGCTCCAAATCGAAGTGCAAGTATTGGTGTAGAGCTCACTTAAATGGGTCTAGAAGGTTGTTTGGATATCTCTGTGAGAATTTAGATTGCTTGCCACCAGGTGGAAATAATGGTGATCCATAAGAAGACGGACGTAAAAGCAAGATTTGGGACCCTAGAATTCATTCCCACAATCAACTCTCTTGGGGCCTTGTCACTTTCTTCAATTTGCTCAAAGGCGTTATATGCCTGGTTTGGGATCCCGATAGCCATTGGAATTACAAACATTGGTGGGGATTCCTGGATCAATACAAGCACAAGCCACCATGACAAGGAGCTCACCACATGTCCAACTTAAGGACTTTAACTAAAAGTGCTTGGTGGGAGACAACCCACTGTGGTATGATCGTTTCTTTTCATTCTTAGTTATTTTTCATAGTAGTAGTTTTCGCATTTATTTTATTTTTATTGAGTTCTTACTAATTTTCTGATCATGCAGCTATTTTATCTCAGGAACCGAACACCTCAAGCTAAAAAAAAGCGTGCACACGACGCGCAAGCGTCGCTGACGCGCATGCGTCAGAGGGGTGTGTGTGAAAAATAAATTTGACAGAGAGTTACGCAGGAGTGGCGCCAGAATGGAGCTTTTCGCATAAACAATCCCACGCGTTCGCGTCGTTTGTGATTTTCGCTATTCACGCGGACGCGTCCCTGAAGCGGACGCGTGACCTGCAAATTTGACGTAAAAGAGTGTTTGGACAGAGAGTTGTGCTGGCTTGGGGCAGGAAGTGTGCTAGAAGCACAAATTTGGTCACGCGGACGCGTCCCTACCACGGCCGCGTCATGTGCACATATGACTATCCACGCGAGCGCGTGCATGACGCGAACACGTCGTATGAAAATTTGGCTCCCAAGCCATGCGAACAGAAAGTCGCGCGGGCGCGCGGCTGGCTTCGTGCAAATCACACAAAATTCAGGGCATGCGGATGCGTGCCTGACGCTTACGCGTCATTATGGAAATTTCGCGACCCACGTGAAGGCGTGCTGCACGCGTTCACGTCGCTTGCGCCACACTAGTTTGCCGCCCAGTTTTCTTTTTGTCTCTCTCCCAATCCTAATTCTCTCTTATTCTTTTATCCTTTTATTTTTCTTTCCTCATAATTTTTATCTCTTTCTATTTTCAGTTCTTATTTGCTTGAGGACAAGCAAACCTTTAAGTTTGGTGTTGACGCTTCGCTTAAAGCTTTTCTGTTTATTCCTATGGCACCAAAAGGGAGGCGAATCATCTTCACAGAGGAGCACAACCTGAAAAACAAAGCGACCGCTAGGATAACTAAGGTGGTTGAGTTCCTTTCATTTTATTCCCCCCTCTTTTTTCTATGTTATATTCTGGCTTTCTGCTATTTTGCTTTATTTGTTGCATGATCTTTTATTAGTTAGAATTCTAGGACTAGTTTTTTTTTTAAATTTCTTTAATGTTGAAAAGATGTTTCATGTACCACTCACTGAACTTGAATCTAAAAAAAAAAAGAAAAGAAGTGATGTATTGCATGAGAAATTGAGTCTAATTTTAAGAATAGTCTCATTTACTTAAAAGTGGTGGTATTTTCTGTGATTTTTGAATGCATGATATGAACAGTGCATATTTGAATTTGAATCAAGTGATGTTGATGTATAAGGAACAGGAATTTAGAGAATTATTATGACTTCTCTGAAATAAACAAAAATTTAATCCTTGAAGCAAAAGAAACAGCAAAAGAAAAAATCATTATATAAATAAATAAATAATAATAAAAGCAAGGTCCAAGGCTCTGAGCATCAATGTCTAGGGAGGTCGGACATGATTAAAAGCTCAAAGAGTTGTTTCCCTAGTCATATGCTTGTGGTGTGACTGTGTCAAGTAATCCTTGAGACAGAACACTTAGAGTCGAGACCAAGTGCGTTTAACAGAGTATGCCAAAGGCTTTGAGCACCACTATCTGGGAGTAACTGAAAGAAAATCAGAACTCAAAGGGAGTTCCCCAGTTAAGTGCTTGTGGTGTTTTTGCGTCAAGTAACTCTTGAGACAAAACATTTAAAGTCACGGCTAGGCTCAAGGTGCAAAGCACCAAAGAAAAATAAATTAAAGTAAATGTTGTTGTGTTCAAGGATTAAACTGAAATGTAAAGATTAGAGAATTCATAATATCATTCGGATTCTAATTCTGAATGAAAATAACATTCTTGATTCAAAGGAGAGTGAGATGCCAAACCTATTCAGGATTACAGTTAGAAACCCCACTATAAAAAGAGACATGAGCTTAATCAAACTCTCATTCTCATGCAAATTCACATCATAAGCTTATATTAGTTTGGGTTGCTTGAGGACAAGCAACAGTTTAAGTTTGGTGTTGTTATGCGTGAGCATCTTGTCTATCTTGTTCTAGTGAATTTGCATCTAATTTGTTGAGTTTAATTAAGAATTAATTATATTTTAGCCACTATAGATGCTATTTTGAGTTTTGTGCAATTTTATTTATTTTAGGTAGCATTCGGAGGGATTTGATGAAGTTTCTGTAGAGAAAAAGAAGAAACCAAAGAGATGACCAGCGAAGACCGACGCGGACGCATGGCTCACGCGACTGCGCGGAATGGAGAAATCGCAATGACACGATCGCGTGCCTGACGCAAACGCGTGGACTGGAATCTGCACAAATGACGCGAGCGCGTGGACGACGCGGACGCGTCATATACGTGATCTGCAATAATACAAAAAATGCTGGGGTGATTTCTGGTCTGTTTTGACCCACTTTCCAGCCCAGAAAACATAGATTAGAAGCTGCAGAATGGACAAAGCAAGTGGTCCCCACCTATCAACTGAAAATCTGTTAATTAATTCGAATTTAAATTCAAATCTTACCTTTTAGGAAAAGATATTATTTTTATTTTTAGATAATTAGATTTTAAATTAATTAGGATTAGTTATAAAAGGAGAGACTTCTCTTCTATTAGGTACATTACATTAGAGGATTCCATTAGAGAATTCTATACAAATTTTACATTCTATATTTCATGAGCAACTAAACCTCCACTGTTAAGGTTAGGAGCTCTGTCTATTTGTATGGGTTGATTTTATTACTTTTTCTATTTTAATTTATGTTTTGGATTTATATTTAAGAATTGTTTTCGTTCTTAATTTTATGAATATTGGGTGGAACGGAAGTATGACCCTCTTTCTATTTGAGTTCTTGTATAACTTGGAAAAGCTCTATACTTGAACAACAGCTTGAAAACATATTCTCCTAAATTCTAATTATCTGGATTTAATGGGATACGTGACATATAATCCTTTTATTCTTTGGGTAATTAGAGTTTTTGTGGCATGCAAACTGGAATTTGATCATGTACCCTTTAATTGGAATTAACTGACCAAGGAATTGGCAGTTAATGAATTTTAGAGGAGACTAGGAAGGTCTAAGGAATTAGGGTCTAGTCACATATAGTTTGCCATAAATTAAATCCAACATAAATAAAATAATTAGTAAGAAAAGTTAATCCGGAAAAATAGATAACTCTGAAGCCTTAACTGCTTTCTCAACATTTTATTCCCAACTCATTTATTTGTCTATCCTTTTGATATTCTAAGTTCAAACTTAAACCTTTTGAACATCTCAAAACCAATTTCTGCTTGCCTAACTAAGCCAATCAATCAATCATTATTGTTTGATCCATCAATCCTCGTGGGATCGACCCTTTCTCACGTAAGGTATTACTTGGTACGACCCGGTGCACTTGCCGGTTAGTAAGTGTGGGTTATAAAATCCGCACCAGAGCTCAAACATGATTTCCTCCATGGTATTCAGCCGCCAACGTTTGACCTCACATTTGAGGCAAACGTTGGCCTTTCACCTCAGTGATCTTCAGCCAATGTTTGCCTCAACGTTTGAGGCAAATGTTGGTGCAAACGTGGCTCCTCTTCCAGGGTATGGTTACCACTCACGTTTGACCTCACGTTTGAGGCAAACGTGAGCGCAAACGTTGGGCTAATTTACTAAGTAAATTTCATGCATGCTTCCATTGGTATAGTTGATTAGTAATGCCAATTAATTCATTTAACGCCTTGGTTCATCCATTGGCATTACTAATGAATTGTTTCCTGCATGCATGCTTATATTTACTTAATAATGCATTAACGTTGCATTCATTCAAGTCTTTCTCAATTAAGTGCATGCATGCTTTATTAATGCCTTGAACTAATATTACTTGCATGCATTCACTCAATTGATGAACGTTAGTGTTCACTTGTGCAACGCCATGGTTTATTGGCTTATATGCATGCATAAGGCTTTAATGCATGCCATGGCTTCATGGTCATGGGCCACGCTTCCAAAGTGTACTGTGCTCAATCTTCAAAGTGTGCCCAAAATTCCTCTTTTCTTCTTTTCAGCTTATTTTGTGCTCTTTTTGCTTATTTTTCTTCTTATTTCCTACAAAATTTATAAAATCAAAAGATCAAGGAAATATACCATTTGAGCACAAAAGAATGCAATATTTAAGCACTAATAATCAATTTCTTGTATGAAAAAGCATAGAAAAACATGACATGGTGACATGTCATCATTGGGGTAGGTACAGGCACTTCGTCCTCTTGAATGACTTGATTTAAAACGGAGATCAGGTTAGCCAATGTAGCACTTGTAGGCTCAGCAGAAACACCCAGATTGCCAGATCCTTGACTTGGAGAAGTTTGAAATTCAGCTTGTTGAGGGGGACTGGAGAGTCCTTGGGGAGTTTCTAAGACTCTGGATCGAGGCGAATCTGAATTGGTAGTATTAGTAACTCGAGAAATAGAGTCGGAGTCTAGGGCCAATTGGTTTTCAGCAGAAAGTGCAGCCTGGTTGTTTGGTGAGGTTGGACCAAGGATTTGAGTCTGTGTTGAAGAATGTTATGAATGGTCTTTTGTCAAATAAACCACCTGTGTTCCAGGGGGAGGTGGAAAGGCAACTTGTAGTGGCTGAACGGACCCTGTAACTTGGATTGAATCATGAGATGTGGAGTGTCCCTGGTCGTGTTGTTGTTGTGGAAGTGGTTGATCAGGTGCCAAAGGAGATGTGATTGAGTGAGCAGCAGTAGTGGGCTGATATGAAAGGTACACAGTTATAAGTTAAGATTTATTCTAACTCAAATGAAATATATGTAGAAATGATAATGTTACTAGAATGAGTCTTGGCTTTCGAATTAATCGAGGACCAGGATCTCAATCAGCTGTATCCTCTGATTGAGAGGAAGCAGCAAGGATGTTCCGGATGGTTTGCTCACTTTCATAAGAGCTCTCACTTGATGGTTGCAACCGTAACTGATGGAAAAATCAAAATTGAGTGTTGTTAAGTAAATGTGATTTTCAGAATATTTCAATTTCGAGTGCATGGGTATATGTAGAAATAGTTACCCTTCTGGAAGTCTTGGTGGGAGTCCTTCGACTCTTGTGTTGTGGTTGTCGTGAGGAGGCTGTGGTGTCAGCTTTTCTTTTTTGAGATTTCTTGGGAGAACCTTCAACAGCAGGGGCTGTCTGAATGGTAGATTGCTAGATTTCCTCTAAAGTACGACTATACCTAGAGTAGTAAGCAGTCCACATTCAAAGCAAGACTTGGTGATATATGAGCTGCGATCATAAACGAGAAAATTGAAATACTCCCTTTGTTGTTGATTTTTTAAGAGGCAGAAATCAAGTTCACTTTGAGAAGTCAAAGTGATTTGGCAAAATGGATTGTTGTTTCGAGGAAGAGGGGTTGGAATGGCCTGTGAGAAATCCAGTTGCCTGCTGTGAAGTGAGGGGCGTACAGGGTTACTTTGAACCTTTCCTTTTTGTGTTGGGGCAGCTCTGTAGGGATTACTTGAACAGCCAGCAAATTCGCCCAATTTCAATTAGCCAGTTCATTTTTCTCGGTGTCATTCGAAAAGAGTAAACGATCAAGCCATGCAGGACCACAATTTCAATGCATAAAAGGGGTGAAATTGAGGTTTTCATTGTAAAAATCTTTACAAGATTGGAAAAGAGAAAAAACAGCCCAAAATCGGTCTTCGTCCAATTGTGTATCTGGGAAATTTGGCTTATAATCAGCCAATCGGAAGCCTTCAATATGCTGTTTGTCAGTAGCACCACCTCCAGGCTTTGTCATATACTTTTCGAAAATAGCATTAACCCATAGTTTGAGAAGCCAGAGAGGGCCACCTGTACTGATCAGACAATCGTCTCGGAGACAATGTACAAATTGACCAAGCTCTTCAAAAATATGCCCTAGAAGAAGCTTGGCCAAATTAAGAGTATTTTCTTCATGAAGCAAAGCAGCTAGGGGAAGGAAAAACTTCAACATCTGAACACTTCGGGAACAGAAAATGACAGCATTTAGCCAATAGAACAGAAAGGCTTCGTGCTCGTCATCTGTAACAGCAGTGCCTTCTGCACCCATGTTATGACCAATGAAATTACTATAGGAATTGGTGGAGATAATATTGTATAGGTGCTTGGGTTGCATGTCAGAAGTACAGTCTTAAGGATTTATTGGAAGCCATCTAATAGCGGCTACATCCAAGAGAGACATACCAATCATTCCACAAGGGAGGTGGAAATTGTTGGTTGTCTTGTTAGGAGTTCCTGAATCCCCAGAGCCCCCAAGCAGCACTCTTTGAAGGAGCAAGGCGCTGGTGCCAGGCCGTGAAGTCGGTTCCTCGGGGATTAATCTTTGGATTATTCCTAAAAGGTTTCTGATTAATGAAGAAGGAGATATCGAGGGCTTGATTGATCAACAAATCTTCCCCTTGAGCACTAGGGAAGAAAGGTAATTTCTTGTTCGCCCTCTCCAAGGATTCAATAGGCCCAAGGAAACAATGGGAATCTTTGCCTACCGTGAAACGGATCAGGATTCTGGTATTATTAATTTGAAGTTGTGGGTCATCAATGACTTCATCATTGACTTGGTTCAGTACATGAAGGGCTGGTGGAGCTGGTGGTGCTACCTTTACCCTTGTCTTAAGTAGTAGCATGAGATGAAAAAAGCAGCCATTGTAGAGTAGAGAAGAAGGGATTCTGAAGGATAACGTTTGTGCAGGAAATATTGATGCAAGAAAAGTTTAGGAATCAAGGGTTCGAAAAAAATCAAACAAAGGCGAAAGTGTCGAATTTAAAGGAAGTGTCACTGTAGCCGTTATTGCAAAAGGAATTCAAAGAGAAAAGAGGAAACTTTGCGAAGAAGGCGAAGTGGTGGAGAGAGAAAGCGCAAGTCACAGAAAACATGTCGAAGAGGACAGTATTAATGGGAAGTTAAATGGTAATTATTGCAGACTCAAAATTGAAGTTTGAATTTGAATTAAGTGTTTCATCTTCTGAAAAGTGATTTCGAAGTTAAGCACATTAATTAAAGGGGGCAATTTGTTAGTCGAAAAATATTATTCAACTAAGGTCTGGTCGAAAAGGAATTCAAATTACAAAACTGAATGGTTGTTCGAAATAGCGAATCGAACGGTTACTCGAGTGAAGAAGTTAAGGGCTTTCACCACGTGAGGAATTAATGGGTAACGTTTCATTGGCAAAAGAGTGGGAACGGTTACCAGGGAGTGCGCATTCAAGACAGCATTGCATGATTAATAATCGGTTACAAAAGTAGTGTATAAATAGTAGAAAGTTTTAGGGAATAAGGGTTGGAAGTTTGCTTCAGAAATTACGCACGCACTCTCACATCCCAGAGACTTTCTGAGTTTGTCTCGAGTCAATTATCTGTAGGGTTCCTTCCACAAGTCTTTATTTTTCATTTACATTTTTTGTAAACTTTATCTTTCAACAAAATTTATCTTTCAATCATTCTTTAATTTCCATGTCCAATTTATATTTTAGTACCTTTAAGTTTCATGTCAAAGCCCTTTGACCCAGTCGAAGACACTTTACTGCTTTCTTTAAATTTCAATGCAATCTTTCTGATTTCAGTTAATTTACTTTTCAAAAACTTCATTTTTTTTCTCATTTCTTTTGTTCTTTACAAATTTTTATTTATATTTCATTTCGATACCCGTCTAATCGAAGATGTTTTGATGCACTTATAGAAAACTGGTACTTACAAAAGAGGAGTTAGTTTTGCTCCCAGACCATTAGAATCGAACCACCATCGATTTACTAAAAATAGACAAAACAGGCTCAACATAGCATGCACGTAGTTGGAGAAGGGAAATCGCACCCTTAGAACTGTGAATATGGGTTTATACACCTACATCCAGTTGGTGACGTGAGGGCCCCCAAGTTGAGATAACAAACCCGCTCCTGGTGGGACAAATCCTAGCGATCTTCCACTCAGAGATGGCCCGGTTTCCTGGAGCTCCTGAAGATCAACTTTCCTGAGGCGCCAAGGAGTGCCCAGGACATTCACAGTATAGCATTGGTACCGGGCCAGAGACCTCGCAATCAGGAAACACTAAGCCCCAGGGATGCAGTTTTGGCCTACATCTTGTCATACCTACAACAAGGGGTACCACCATGATGAGCGGATAATTTATACGCTTTTTGGCATTGTTTTTAGGTAGTTTTTAGTAAGTTCAAGCTACTTTTAGGGATGTTTTCATTAGTTTTTATGTTAAATTCACATTTCTGGATTTTACTATGAGTTTGTATATTTTTCAGTGATTTCAGGTAAATTCTGACTGAAATTGAGGGATTTGAGCAAAACTCTGAAAAAGGCTGACAAAAGGACTGCTGATGCTGTTGGAATCTGACCTCCCTGCACTCGAAATGGATTTTCTAGAGCTACAGAACTCCAATTGGCGCGCTCTCAAAGGCTTTGGAAAGTAGACATCCAGGGCTTTCCAGCAATATATAATAGTCCATACTTTATTCGGAAATTGACGACGTAACTTGGCGTTGAACGCCAAGTACATGCTACTGTCTGGAGTTAAACGCCAGAAAAACGTCATGATCCGGAGTTGAACGCCCAAAACACGTCATAACTCGGAGTTCAACTCCAAGAGAAGCCTCATCTCGTGGATTGATCAAGCTCAGCCCAAGCATACACCAAGTGGGCCCCGGAAGTGGATTTATGCATCAATTACTTACTCATGTAAACCCTAGGAGCTAGTTTATTATAAATAGAACATTTAACTATTGTATTAGATGTCTTTTTGACCACGTTTCATCTTTGGTCTCAGTTTTGTTTTATTCTTCATCCTAAGAGGCTATTGATCACGTTTTAGGGGGCTGGCCATTCGGCCATGCCTGAACCTTTTACTTATGTATTTTCAACGGTGGAGTTTCTGCACACCATAGATTAAGGGTGTGGAGCTCTGCTGTACCTCAAGTATTAATGCAGTTCTATTTTCTTTTATTCAATTCTCTCTTATTCTTATTCCAAGATATTCATTCGCACCCAAGAACATGATGAATGTGATGATTAGATAACCCTCATTATCATTCTCACTTATGAACGCGCGTGATTGACAACCACTTCCGTTCTACATGCAACAGAGCTTGAATGCATATCTCTTAGATTCCCCAACAGAATCTTCGTGGTATAAGCTAGATAGATGGCGGCATTTATGAGGATCCGGAAAGTCTCACCTTGTCTGTGGTATTCCGAGTAGGATCCTGGGAATCCGGAAGGTCTAACCTTGTCTGTGGTATTCCGAGTAGGATTCCGGTAATGAATGACTGTGACGTGCTTCAGACTCGCAAGTGCTGGGCGTTAGTGACAGACGCAAAAGAATCAAGGGATTCTATTCCAGTAGGCGTGGGAACCAACCAGTGATTAGCCGTGCTGTGACAGAGCGCGTGAGCGTAGTTTTCACTGCGAGGATGGGATGTAGCCTTCGGCCAGGTGATGCCTCCAGACGATTAGCCATGCGAGTGACAGCCGCAGAGGACCATTTTCCCGAGAGGATTGAAAGTAGCCATCGTCGAACGGTGAACCCCTATACACAGCTTGCCATGGAAAGGAGTAAGAAGGATTGAGTTGAAGCAGTAGGAAAGTAGGCGTCCTTGAGCCATACAGCCTCTCCATTCGCTTATCTGAAATTCCCACCAATGAATCTGCATAAGTATCTCTTTTATTATTTCTTTTTATTATTTGATTTTCTAAATTCCATAATTTTATCCGCCTAACTGAGATTTACAAGGTGACCATAGCTTGCTTCATACCAACAATCTCTGTGGGATCGACCCTTACTCACGTAAGGTTTATTACTTGGACGACCCAGTACACTTGCTGGTTAGTTGAACGGAGTTGTGAATTCAACTAGTGCCATAAGAATGACTTCATCTCAAAATAGTTAGAACATGGATCACAATTTCGTCCACAAAGTTTTTGGCGCCGTTGCCGGGGATTGTTCGAGTATGGACAACTGACGGTTCATCTTGTTGCTCAGATTAGGTAATTTTCTTTTCAAAAATCTTTTTCAAAATTTTTCTTTTATTTTTCGTTTTTCTAAACTTTATTTTCGAAAAAATTAATAAAAATTCAAAAAAATTCATAAAATCATAAAAATAAAAAAAATATTTTGTGTTCTTGTTTGAGTCTTGAGTCAATTTTTAAGTTTGGTGTCAATTTCATGCTTTAAAAATTTTTCTTGCATTTTTTTCGAAAATCCATGCATTCATAGTGTTCTTCATGATCTTCAAGTTGTTCTTGATAAGTCCTCTTGTTTGATCTTGATGTTTTCTTGTTTTGTGTTGTTTGTTGTTTTTCATATGCATGTTTAGAGTCCATGCATTAAAGATTTCTAAGTTTGGTGTCTTGCATGTTTTCTTTGCATAAAAAATTTTTCAAAATTATGTTCTTGATGTTCATCATGATCTTCAAAGTGTTCTTGGTGTTCATCTTGACATTCATAGCATTCTTGCATGCATTCATTGTTTTGATCTAAAAATTTCATGCATTAAGTGTTTTTGTTGTTTTTCTCTCTCATAATTAAAAATTCAAAAATCAAAAAAATATCTTTTCCTTATTTCCCTCCAAATTTTCGAAATTTTGGGTTGACTTGGTCAAAAATTTTCAAAATTAGTTGTTTCTTACAAGTCAAGTCAAAATTTCAATTTTAAAAAAAAAATCTTATCTTTTCAAAATCTTTTTCAAAAATCATATCTTTTTCATTTTTTTCTATTTTTTGAAAATTTTAAAAATTATTTTTCAAAAATCTTTTTCTTATCTTTATATCATATTTTCGAAAATTAGCTAACAATTAATATGATTGGTTCAAAAATTTGAAGTTTGTTACTTTCTTGTTAAGAAAGGTTCAATCTTTAAATTCTAGAATCTTATCTTGTAGTTTCTTGTTAGTTAAGTCATTTTAAAAATTAAATCTTTTTCAAAATATCTTTTTCTTAAAACTTTTATCTTATCTTTTTATCTTATCCTTTTCAAAATTTTATATTTTTCAAAATTTGATTTCAAAATATCTTATCTAAACCTCTTATCTTCTTATCTTTTTCAATTTTGATTCCAAATCTTTTTCAATCAACTAACTAACTTTTTGTTTGTTTCTTATCTTTTTCAAAACCACCTAACTACTTTTCCCTCTTCAATTTTCGAAAATATCTCTCTCTTTTTCAAAAAATTCTTTTTAATTAACTAAATGTTTCATGTTTTAAATTTTAATTACATTTTATCTCTAATTTTCGAAAATCACTAACTCCTTTTAAAAATTATTTTCGAATTTTCTCTTCTCTTTTCTTCTTCTATTTAATTATTTAATTACTAACGCTTCTCTTCACCTATCTTCATCCAAAAATCCGAACACCCTTCTTCATTCTTCTACCCCTTCTTTTTCTACTAACATAAAGGAATCTCTATACTGTGACATAGAGGATTCCTCCTTCTTTTCTTGTTTTCTTCTCTTTCATATGAGCAGGAACAGGGATAAAGGCACTCTTGTTGAAATTGATCCAGAACCTGAAAGGACTCTGAAGAGAAAATTAAGAGAAGCTAAATTACAACAATCCAGAAGCAACCTTTTAGAAATTTTCGAACAAGAGAAGGAGATGGCAGCCGAAAATAATAATAATGCAAGGAGAATGCTTGGTGACTTCACAAAGCCAACGTCCAAGTTTGATGGAAGAAGCATCTCCATTCCTGCCATTGGAGCCAATAACTTTGAGCTGAAACCTCAGCTAGTTGCATTAATGCAACAAAACTGCAAGTTTTATGGACTTCCATCTGAAGATCCTTATCAGTTTTTAACTGAGTTCTTGCAGATCTGTGAGACTGTAAAGACGAATGGAGTTGATCCTGAAGTCTACAGACTCATGCTTTTCCCTTTTGCTGTAAGAGACAGAGCTAGAGTATGGTTGGATTCACAACCCAAGGATAGCCTGGACTCATGGGATAAGCTTGTCACTGCATTCTTAGATAAATTCTTTCCTCCTCAAAAGCTGAGCAAGCTGAGAGTGGATGTTCAAACCTTCAAACAAAAGGATGGTGAATCCCTCTATGAAGCTTGGGAAAGATACAAGCAGCTGACCAAAAGATGTCCATCTGACATGTTTTCAGAATGGACCATTTTAGATATATTCTATTATGGTCTCTCTGAATTTTCGAAAATGTCATTGGACCATTCTGCAGGTGGATCTATTCACCTGAAGAAAACGCCTGAAGAGGCTCAAGAGCTCATTGACATGGTTGCAAATAACCAGTTCATGTACACTTCTGAGAGGAATTCCATGAACAATGGGATACCTCAGAAGAAAGGAGTTCTTGAAATTGATACTCTGAATGTCATACTGGCACAGAATAAAGTGTTGACTCAACAGGTCAATATGATCTCTCAAAATCTGAATGGATTGCAACATGCATCCAACAGTACTAGAGAGGAAGCTTCTGAAGAAGCTTATGATCCTGAGAACCCTGCCATGGCAGAGGTTAATTACATGGGTGAACCTTATGGAAACACCTATAACTCATCATGGAGAAATCATCTAAATTTCTCATGGAAGGATCAACAAAAGCCTCAACAAGGCTTTAACAATGGTGGACGTAATAGGCTGGGCAATAGCAAGCCGTATCCATCATCTTCTCAGCAACAGACAGAGAATTCTGAACAAAACACTTCTAATTTAGCCAATGTAGTCTCTGATCTCTCAAAGGCCACTTTCAGTTTCATGAATGAAACAAGATCCTCCATTAGAAATCTGGAGGCACAAGTGGGCCAGCTGAGTAAGAAAGTCATTGAGACTCCTCCCAGTATTCTCCCAAGCAATACAGAAGAGAATCCAAAAGGAGAGTGCAAAGCCATTGACATAGTCAAAGTGGCCGAATGCACAAGGGAGGAGGAGGACAAAAATCCTAGTGAGAAAGACCTCCTGGGACGTCCCTCAAGCAAGAAGGAGTTTCCTATTAAGAATCCAAATGAATCTGAGGCTCATACAGAGACCATAGAGATTCCATTAAATCTCCTTCTGCCATTCATGAGCTCTGAAGACTATTCATCCTCTGAAGAGGATGAAGATGTAACTGGAGAGCAAGTTGCTCAATATTTAGGAGCTATCATGAAGCTGAATGCCAAGTTATTTGGTAATGAGACTTTGGAAAGTAAACCTCCCTTACTCATTAATGAACTGGATACTTGGATTCAGAAAATTCTACCTCAAAAGAAACAAGATCCTGGCAAGTTCTTAATACCTTGTACCATAGGCACCATGATCTTTGAAAAAGCTCTGTGTGATCTGGGGTCAGGGATAAATCTTATGCCACTCTCTGTAATAGAGAAGCTGGGGATCATTGAGGTACAACCTGCCTTGTTCTCATTACAACTGGCAGACAAGTCATTGAGACAAGCTTATGAAATAGTAGAGGACGTGTTAGTAAAGGTTGAAGGCCTTTACATCCCTGCTGATTTCATAATCTTAGACACTAGAAAGGAAGAGGATGATTGCATCATCCTTGGAAGACCTTTTCTAGCCACAGCAGGAGCTGTGATAGATGTCAACAGAGGTGAGTTAGTCCTTCAATTGAATGGGGACTACCTTGTGTTTAAGGCACATGGCCATCCCTCTATGACAAAAGAGAGTAAGCATGAAGAGCTTCTCTCAGTTCAGGGTCAAGAAGAGCCTCCACAGTCAAACTCTAAGTTTGGTGTTGTGAGGCCACAACCAAACTCTAAGTTTGGTGTTAAGATCCCATATCCAAACTCTAAGTTTGGTGTGGACAACTACACAACATTGACCTGATCACCTTGTGGCTCCATGAGAGCCACTGTCAAGCTATTGACATTAAAGAAGCGCTTGTTGGGAGGCAACCCAATTTTATTTATCTAATTCCTATTTTATACTATTTTATTGTTATTTTGTGTTTTATTAGGTACATGATCATGAGACGTCACGAAAAAATCAAAAAAATTAAAAACAGAGTCAAAAACAGAAGAAAAAAAAATTTTCACCCTGGAGGATGCACAGGCTGGCGTTCAACGCCAGTAAGATGCATCTGGCCGGCGTTCAACGCCAGAACAGAGCACCATTCTGGCGCTGAACGCCAGAAACAAGCAACATCCTGGCGCTGAACGCCAGGAATGTGCCTAGAGGAGACAAGCTGGTGCTGAACGTCAGTAACAAGCATGAAACTGGCGTTCAACGCCAGAAACATGCATTACATGGGCGTTGAACGCCCAGAACATGCACCAATGGGCGTTTGAACGCCAGAATGATGCATGAAGGCATTTTACATGCCTATATGGTGAAGGAATGGTATTTGTTTACACCTCAGGATCCTGTGGACCCCACAGGATCACCTCAGGATCTGTGGACCCCACAGGATCTCCACCTACCATATTCCTACCTTACCTTTTAATCCTAATCACACTCTCCTAATCCTAAATCTCATTCTTCCTACTCCCCATGTCACACTTCCCAACACCCATCATCAATCACCTCAATTCCTCTTCCCAATTTCCCCATTCACCATTCACATCACCCCACTCTTCCCCATAAACCCCACCTACCTTCATAAAATTCAAACTCAATTTCCCACCCATTCCCACCCAAATTGGCCGAACACCCACCCTCCCCTCTCCCTATAAATACCCTTCCCTTCTACTTCATTTTCACACAACACAACCCCTTCTTCTCCCACATAACCGAACCTACCTCTCTCCCTCTCTACCATATTTTCTTTTTCTTCTTCTACTCTTCTTTTCTTTTTTGCTCGAGGACGAGCAAAATTTTAAGTTTGGTGTGGTAAAAAGCATAAGCTTTTTGTTTTTCCATTACCAATGGCACCTAAGGCCGGAGTATCCTCTAGAAAAGGAAAAGGGAAGACAAAAGCTTCCACCTCCGAGTCATGGGAGATGGAAAGATTCATCTCCAAAAGCCATCAAGACCACTTCTATGATGTTGTGGCAAAGAAGAAGGTGATCCCTGAGGTCCCTTTCAAGCTCAAGAAGAATGAGTATCCAGAGATCCGACATGAAGTCCAAAGAAGAGGTTGGGAAGTCTTAACCAACCCCATGCAACAAGTCGGAATCTTAATGGTTCAAGAGTTCTATGCCAATGCATGGATCACTAGGAACCATGACCAAGGTATGAACCCAAGCCCAAAGAATTATCTCACAATGGTTAGGGGAAATACTTGGATTTCAGTCCGGAAAATGTAAGGTTGGCATTCCACTTGCCTATGATGTAAGGTGATGAACGCCCCTACACTAGAAGGGTCAATTTTGATCAAAGATTGGACCAAGTCCTTATGGACATTTGTGTGGAAGGAGCTCAGTGGAGAATAGATTCCAAAGGCAAGCCAGTTCAACTAAGAAGACTGAATCTCAAGCCTGTGGCTAGAGGATGGTTGGAGTTCATTCAACGCTCTATCATTCCTACTAGCAACCGATCTGAAGTTACTGTGGATCGGGCCATCATGATCCATAGCATCATGATTGGAGAGGAAGTAGAAGCTCATGAGGTCATCTCCAATGAACTCTACAAAATAGCCGACAAGCCTTCACCCATGGCACGGCTAGCCTTCCCTCACCTTATTTGCCATCTATGTTACTCAGCTGGAGTTATCATAGAAGGAGATGTCTCTATTGAAGAAGACAAGCCCATCACCAAGAAAAGGATGGAGCAAGCAAGAGAAGCTCCTCACGGCCCTCAAGAAGTGCATGAGGAAGCTCATCATCAACAAATTCCTGAGATGCCTCAAGGAATGCACTTTCCTCCAAACAACTATTGGGAGCAACTCAACACCTCCTTAGAAGATTTAAGTCACAATGTGGAACAATTAAGGGTGGAACATCATGAGCACTCCATCATTCTCCAAGAAATAAGAGAAGATCAAAGAGCAATGAGGGAGGAGCAACAAAGGCAAGGAAGGGACATAGAAGAGCTAAAGAACATCATTGGTCCTTCAAGAAGAAGACGCCACTAGAGGTGGATTCATTCCTTGTTCTTCTTTCTTTCTGTTTTCGGTTTTTAATGTTGTGTTTATCTATGTTTTGTGTCTTTATTTCATGATCATTAGTATGTAGTAACTATGTCTTAAAGCTATGAATAAATTCCATTAATCCTTCACCTCTCTTAAAAGAAAAATGTTTTAATTCAAAAGAACAAGAAGTACATGAATTTCGAATTTATCCTTGAATTTATTTTAATTATATTGATGTGGTGACAATACTTTTTGTTTTCTGAATGAATGCTTGAACAGTGCATATGTCTTTTGATCTTGTTGTTTATGAATGTTAAAATTGTTGGCTCTTGAAAGAATGATGAACAAAGAGAAATGTTATTGAGGATCTGAAAAATCATGAAATTGATTCTTGAAGCAAGAAAAAGCAGTGAAAAAGAAGAAGCATTCGAAAAAAAAGAGTATATAGAAAAAGAAGGAGCAGTAGAAAAAGCCAATAGCCCTTAAAACCAAAAGGCAAGGGTAAAAAGGATCCAAGGCTTTGAGCATCAATGGATAGGAGGGCCCAAGGAAATAAAATCCAGGCCTAAGCGGCTAAATCAAGCTGTCCCTAACCATGTGCTTGTGTCATGAAGGTCCAAGCAAAAAGCTTGAGACTAAGTGGTTAAAGTCGTGATCCAAGGCAAAAGAGTGTGCTTAAGAGCTCTGGACACCACTAACTGGGGACTTTAGCAAAGCTAAGTCACAATCTGAAAAGGTTCACCCAGTTATGTGTCTGTGGCATTTATGTATCCGGTGGTAATACTGGAAAACAAAGTGCTTAGGGCCACGGCCAAGACTCATAAGACGCTGTGTTCAAGAATCAACATGCTTAACTAGGAAAGTCAATAACACTATCCGAAATTCTAAGTTCCTAGAGAAGCCAATCATTCTAAACTTCAAAGGAAAAAGTGAGATGCCAAAACTGTTCAGAACCAAAAAGCTACAAGTCCCGCTCATCTAATTAGAATTAATATTCATTGATATTCTGGAATTTATAGTATATTCTCTTCTTTTTATCCTAATTGATTTTCAGTTGCTTGGGGACAAGCAACAATTTAAGTTTGGTGTTGTGATGAGCGGATAATTTATACGCTTTTTGGCATTGTTTTTAGGTAGTTTTTGGTAAGTTCAAGCTACTTTTAGGGATGTTTTCATTAGTTTTTATGTTAAATTCACATTTCTGGACTTTACTATGAGTTTGTATGTTTTTCAGTGATTTCAGGTAAATTCTGACTGAAATTGAGGGATTTGAGCAAAACTCTGAAAAAGGCTGACAAAAGGACTGCTGATGCTGTTGGAATCTGACCTCCCTGCACTCGAAATGGATTTTCTGGAGCTACAGAACTCCAATTGGCGGGCTCTCAACGGCGTTGGAAAGTAGACATCCAGGGCTTTCCAGAAATATATAATAGTCCATACTTTATTCGAAAATTGACGACGTAACTTGGCGTTGAACGCCAAGTACATGCTGCTGTCTGGAGTTAAACGCCAGAAAAACGTCATGATCCGGAGTTGAACGCCCAAAACACGTCATAACTCGGAGTTCAACTCCAAGAGAAGCCTCAGCTCGTGGATTGATCAAGCTCAGCCCAAGCATACACCAAGTGGGCCCCAGAAGTGGATTTATGCATCAATTACTTACTCATGTAAACCCTAGGAGCTAATTTATTATAAATAGAACATTTAACTATTGTATTAGATGTCTTTTTGACCACGTTTCATCTTTGGTCTCAGTTTTGTTTTATTCTTCATCCTAAGAGGCTATTGATCACGTTTTAGGGGGCTGGCCATTCGGCCATGCCTGAACCTTTTACTTATGTATTTTCAACGGTGGAGTTTCTGCACACCATAGATTAAGGGTGTGGAGCTCTGCTGTACCTCAAGTATTAATGCAGTTCTATTTTCTTTTATTCAATTCTCTCTTATTCTTATTCCAAGATATTCATTCGCACCCAAGAACATGATGAATGTGATGATTAGATAACCCTCATTATCATTCTCACTTATGAACGCGCGTGATTGACAACCACTTCCGTTCTACATGCAACAGAGCTTGAATGCATATCTCTTAGATTCCCCAACAGAATCTTCGTGGTATAAGCTAGATAGATGGCGGCATTTATGAGGATCCGGAAAGTCTCACCTTGTCTGTGGTATTCCGAGTAGGATCCTGGGAATCCGGAAGGTCTAACCTTGTCTGTGGTATTCCGAGTAGGATTCCGGTAATGAATGACTGTGACGTGCTTCAGACTCGCAAGTGCTGGGCGTTAGTGACAGACGCAAAAGAATCAAGGGATTCTATTCCAGTAGGCGCGGGAACCAACCAGTGATTAGCCGTGCTGTGACAGAGCGCGTGAGCGTAGTTTTCACTGCGAGGATGGGATGTAGCCTTCGGCCAGGTGATGCCTCCAGACGATTAGCCATGCGAGTGACAGCCGCAGAGGACCATTTTCCCGAGAGGATTGAAAGTAGCCATCGTCGAACGGTGAACCCCTATACACAGCTTGCCATGGAAAGGAGTAAGAAGGATTGAGTTGAAGCAGTAGGAAAGTAGGCGTCCTTGAGCCATACAGCCTCTCCATTCGCTTATCTGAAATTCCCACCAATGAATCTGCATAAGTATCTCTTTTATTATTTCTTTTTATTATTTGATTTTCTAAATTCCATAATTTTATCCGCCTAACTGAGATTTACAAGGTGACCATAGCTTGCTTCATACCAACAATCTCTGTGGGATCGACCCTTACTCACGTAAGGTTTATTACTTGGACGACCCAATACACTTGCTGGTTAGTTGAACGGAGTTGTGAATTCAACCAGTGCCATAAGAATGACTTCATCTCAAAATAGTTAGAACATGGATCACAATTTCGTCCACCACACCACTATTAGTATTACTCTCGCAACAGTAAAAGCTAACGCTAGAAGTGGGCTAACAATACTAGAAGTTGAAATCATGCATACAAATTTAGTGCCACTCTCTTCCCCCCTACACCTCGTACTAATCTAACAACATTAGGCACAGCAAAATCTAAAAGACATGCCAACAAAACTAAAAGCAAAGAAAAATGCAGAAATAAAATAAGAAATGGAAAAGAAAGCGTACTAGAAATAAAATGCAGCAATAACAAATATAGGTGACGACGAAAATCACTACTAAATGGCAAAGCAAGTGGATGATTAGAGAGGCAAGCGAAGGAACGAAAATGAGAGAGGAAGTTGCAAAAAGAACGAAAGAGGAGAGCAAAAATAACCGTTCAAAAATCAAAAGAAACTAGGTGGGGACAAAAGAGACTTTTTCTATTGGAATTTAAAACCCACTATTTCCTCGACAGTTACAATGCCTCGGACAATGCAAACGTCAGGTCAGTTCAGAATCTAAATACCCGATGACAGTATAGATTCGAGAAAGATGGCAATCAATACGAAAATATGAGACCTCGCAAATTAGTTATCCCGTGTTTGGGGGGCACTGTTCTGGATCATGACTCAGGGCCTTTTGCCATGACTTACTAAACCTGCCCAACACTAAGGTCCCATAGTGGAAAGCCTTTCGGACCTGAGAAAGACAAGATTTGGTCTGATATCCTTTTTTATTATGAAGTATCATTTTTGTCCCTAACGTTTGGGGTAAGTCCTATGAAGGACAATTTATTTAGAATGAAAGTAATAATTAAGTGTAATTTATTTATATGTACAATAAAAAAAAAATAATTGAGTATTATGTACAATAAAAAAAATTGATATTATTGAAGGATAAAACTAAAATTTATTTCTATGTATTCGTCCCCTAACGTTTTTGTCCTATTTAAATCCTTAACGTTTTAAAATTGTCTCAATTTTGTCCCGCCGGATTCCTAATGGCATGATAACATTGAGTCAATTTCGTAGCGTTAGAGACTTAAATAGAACGATTAAAACATTAGGAACAATTTTAAAACTTATCCCAAACACTGGAATAAAAACGATACTTTACTCTTGATTATGTAATCAACGTCCTTTACACTTTGAGAGGGGGGGGGGGGGGTTCTCAGGACCACTAGCATGAGACTCCTCTAAAGATATTCACCTCACTTCTTTGCACACTTCTCTCACACACTTCGTTCAAACTAACAAATAATATGATATCATTATCGTTTAGTAATAAAAAAATACTAAAAAAAAATCAGACGTATACAAAAGCCGTTTTTTTCTTTGATTTTGGAGGAGATAAATAAATGGAGAGAAAACAAATATGATAACAAATGAAGACACCAAAATATGATACACCCCTGTAACTGTAAGTACATGTATGCGCATTAATAATTTTTAGTGTTCAACATGTCTGTGATTGCGTAGCTCTAACGAACGCACCCCACACAGTATTAATGATTAAATGGAGGCTATATTTTTGTTGGTCAAAAGTAGCCAACGACGATAATCATAAAGTATGTCCAAATTTAATCCTTGAAAAATAAAAATTACAAACATTCATAATTCTCGAATTTGAAAAAAAAAGGCAAAAGAGCAAATCATCCTAAAACAGAATATTATATGCGCTCGAGGGAAGCAAAGCAAATCGGTAACGATGAATTCTCACATCCAAAGAGTTGCGTTTGTTCATCGAATATAACAACAGAGCAAAAGCACTCGAAACTGTTTTTTATCATGCGCTCGAGGGAAGCAAAGTACTCGCTACATCCAAAAGAGTCGATGACGTTATTTCCTAGAGATTGGTCTTATCCAGGTCATGGAAGTAAGGGTGTTCCATAGCTTTCTTTGCAGAAATCCGCTTGGAAGGCTCGTATTGCAGCATTTGCTGAAAATGCCCAGAGAAATTATGAACAATAAAGTCATGTCAACAATAGAATTGATCAAGGCAAGGTATTTCTTACAGATAGTAGATCGACTCCTTGATCATCCAAGGTTGGAACAGCCATGTACAGCTCTTGAGGGCTCCACTGAGGGTACTCATGCCAGTTCATTAGTTTACTAACTCCTGGCCACACCTCTTCATTAGGGGTACCCAATAGCCTGGAGAAAGAACACCAAGTTATCCACTTATTGATATACAAAGTGCATATTGAATCAACGAAGCATATGAGATATTCTTGCTAAATGAATCACCTGAATATGTGGAGGAGTTGTTGCAGTTCCGAATCACCAGGGAAAAGGGCTTGCTTAGCGACAAGTTCAGCTACATCGAAGGAGATGAGATAAAACATGAATTTAGATGTACTAGCCAACATGAACAAGGCAATAGAACTTGGTTGAAGAAACAAGGTCCTTACCAAATATGCAGCCAACGGACCACATATCCACCGCCATTGAGTAATGGGTAGCACCCAGAAGGACTTCGGGAGCTCTATACCACAAGGTTAGTATCTGAAAATAGAGAAATGACACACAAGTAATGCCGATGCTAGAAAGGAGAGAAAAAAGAACGCGAATTAACACAAAATCTATCTATGGTCTAACCTCGTGGGTGTATTTCTTAATTGGCACAGTAAAAGCTCGAGCGAGTCCAAGATCAGCTATTTTGAGCATCATTGTTGTTCGGTCCATCAAGAGATTGTGAGGCTTCAAGTCCCTTGATAAAAATAAAGATCCAATTTTGAGGAGATAAGTAAAGTGCGTGAGTAACTATGAAACTATGACTACATGTGATGTGAGAGAAAGCGATGGAATGAATACCTGTGCAAGATTCCATGTCCGTGGCAGAAAGCAACGCCCTTACAGAGTTGGTACATCAAGCTCTAGAACAAAAAAATGCAAAGCAGAGTGTCAATTTAAACAAACCCTAAGAACAAGGAACCTTTCCTAATCTTGATTTGAAAATCGAAGGAGAGAGAATTACTTTGACGGTTTTGGGTGGGATGAATTGACCACTCTGACGGAAAGAGCGAATGAATTTCTTGAGATCGGTGTCCATGTACTCGAATACCAGGTAGAGCACGGTCTTGCCTTCCTTGTTCTGACCTTGTTTGACATCCATTAACCTGTGTGATACAGGGGGAAGGGAAATGGGATGAAATTTAAAACCCTAATCTAATCTTGTTCAATTCGAAAGGAATGTGAACGGTATACCTGACAACATGGGGATCGCGGGAGAGCATGCGTAGGATGGAGACCTCGCGGAGAGTGGTGGGAGGGACGCCCTCTTCGTCCTCGTGGAGACGAGTCTTCTTGAGGGCCACGATCTTGCCGGTGGCCTTGTCCCTCGCTCTGTACACCTTCCCGTACGTCCCTTCTCCAACCTTCTCCAGTTTCTCGAACGCCTCCTTCGCCGACAACACTACTGTTGCCCCTCCTCCGCCTCCTGCTCCTGTCATTTTCTCCATTACCTCTCTCTCTCTCTCTCTCTCTCTCTCTCTCTTCGCTCGGGGAATGGTGATGGTGATTGTATTCAAATCTCAATCCAGTTTGTTAATATTAATATAAAGCCCGTGCAACCTTCAATTTCAATTTCAAATGAGATTGTTATTGATTGAGTCGTTGCCCAACGGATACTTTTCTTTTGAAATTCAAACTCCGCTCCTCTTTCCTTATCTCACTAGTCAGTAGTCAACTATTGAAGCAATTAGTTAATTTAATTTACTTTTTTTTTTTGGACGGTGCCAGGCCTACAAAGGGCCCAAAGCACAACAAACATACGAATCACCCATGACCCACCCGACCCGGAGATCATTTCCATCAGTTCCCTTGCGCGCCGTTCCTCCTTAGCTGCCCAAATTAATTTAGTTCAACTTACCAAAGCAAAAATACAATACTAAAAAAAAATTTATTTTAATATTTAGTTTCTATAAGAAACATTGAAAATTTTTTTTACAGTAATCTCAATCTTCTTTTAAATTTAGATTGTTTTAAGAATTTTGACAATTTTTAAATTTTAATATAAATGAAAACTAGAGACGGATCCAAGAATTTAGTAAAAGAAAAATAAAAAATTAAAATATTGTATAATAAAATATAATATTATATATTTAGTAATATATACAATTATGATTAATATTTTTTAATAAATATTTGTCGTATAAAAATATTATCTTAGTTTTTGTTTTGGATTCAATAAAATATAAAAGTTAACTATTTTTTTAATTAGTTTATATTTTTCTGTGAGCGAGTCCAAAAACCTTTATTGGATAAAGCGGAATTCAACCCATATTGGTTAATATATAATAACTGTATATACTTAAAATTGTTTTTATTTTATTCAAAAAGGCTGAGAGTGAAGACGTATGATTGCTCATTTTGGATCCGTCTCTGGTACTGAAAACTGTGAATAGAATTTATATCTTATCTTATTTATTGGCAGTAGAGGCCCAGGACAAATGGTTTAACTATCTGCTTCATACAGCACTGTATTCGGATTGTCTAATCTACTTGACCAAAAAAAAAAAATCTTATCTATTGTCTTTATTTATGAAATTATTTTGACCAAAATAAAAAGGAAAAAAAACCAGAGACGAAACATCTATAAAAACTATCGTAAAATTATAAATAGGGAAACTTCAAAACTCGTTCATTGTCTCTTCCTTTAAAACTTGATTAATAATAACGAAGAAAAAAATTGTTTTCGAACTTATCACAAACTAACGGCTCATGAGGTACTATAGTGGCTGTTGAACTATAGTGGCTGTTGAATCGTTTTTTTATTGAATTTAAAAATTAATTTTCTATTTTTATTTTAAAATTATAATTTTAATAATAATTAAAAATAAATTATAAAAAAATAAAATATTTTAAATGATTTAACATATAAAATATTAAAATAAATAATTTAAATTAAAAAATAAGATTAAAAAAATATTAATTTGTTATTATATGTAACCAAATTAATATAAAAATTTATTAATATTATTTAAAGATTAGTTATTTATAAATATTATTAAATTTATTTATTTTTTTTATTTTATTTAATTAGAAACAAATTTAAAAATTTATATCCAAAACATTTTTTATCTTTATCTATATTCTAATAGATAAAAAAATATATTTTTTAATCTTATTTTAAACCTCTTTAATTATCTTTAATTTTATTATTTTTTAAAATTATTAATTTTTATTTTAATTATATCATCTCATCATATTATACACTATCCTTTCTCTTATCATTGTTATTATTATATTGTCTTATTTTATTCTCTTTTTTTATTTTCTTCTTCTATTCATTCCAATCGCAATTATTATGTTCACAATTACATTTCTTATTACATGTCATAGTATTATTGGTTAAAATAGGTTGACATATCATAATTAAATTTAACCATTTACCTAATTTAAATTTTGATAACTTAACCAATAAACTATAGTATAATTCTTTTTTGAATTTATAAAAATCATTAAAGAAGTTTTATTTTATTTTATATTTTTTTAAACTACATTTTTATTAATTATTTCAACCAAAAAAACTTAAAAAATAAAATAAATAGATAAAAAAAATCAAGACATAAAAAAAAAAATCTTATAACGCTTTCGCTTGATAATTCTATGTTATTTCTTAAAAAATTTCATTCATCCTACAAGAATTTTTTCGTACAAAGATGAAGATAATTTGGGAGGAAAAACGTTAAATTCGGGTTGTTGAGAACAAGAAAACAAATTAGGAGATAAAAAATATGTAATTTACACACAATTTGAAATTTAAATTCAAGTGGATGAAATTAAGGGGATTTATTTTATAAAATGTGTTATTTCAAAATTTTTTTGATTTTACATGTTTATATATATCTCAGTTTATTTATTCAATAAGTTTATCAACATGCATGATTTTAATTGAACTATAATTGAAAATAAATTTTAGTGTAATGAAAATTTTTTTAGTAATTACCAAATATGTTATATATGAAAAAGGTTTTTGAAAAATATGAAAGAAACAAGAGAGAATTATCAAGATATAGTGTTTTAGAAAATTTTAATGTCTGATTTTTTTATATTTGTTCTTTTATCTTTTGAATTATTTTTGTTAGAAATAGTTAATAAATATGTTATTTAAAAAAATAAATTACAAAATGAGATTTTGTATGATTTTTATAAATTACAAAGAAAATTATACTATAGTTAATTAATTGGGTTATTAAAATTTAGATTAAATAAAAGGTTAAATTTAACTATGATAAATTAATCTATTTTAATTAATGATATTGTAATATGTAATAAGAGATAATTTATCTTTTAAAATAGAGATAATTGGATAGAATTTATTATATAAAAAAATTGAGTAAATGTTTAAAATGGTCCTTGAATTTCAAATCGCTATTCAATTTATTTCTCGACTTTTTAAAATGACCAATTAAATTCCTCAAATTCGAAAAAGTGCATCCCCGTTAGTCCCTTGCAGAAGTGTCGTCTAAACGTTGATGACGTGGCATTTCAGCTGTATGCTGATGTGTACCAAACTTGAATTTGATTCAAATTGGTACCTGAAATTGCTTAATAATGTCCAAATTAGTCCATTTTCAATTATAAAACCCTAATCCCTAAATTATTGTCTTCTCTTCTTTGATCTGTCTACTGTCTTATTCTCTTTTTCGTCCTCTCCACTATCTTCCAGTTCACATTCATCCTGGACTACAACATCAGTACACTTACCTAAAAACTATTTTAATTGTAAGTTAATGTGGTTGGATTAATTTTAAGTTCAATACAGATTTAAATTATATGTATCCTTGCAGGTTCGTCCATTAAGTTAAAATATATTTTCCACTTTTAAGAAGGTAACCATTGTCATCATCTTCAAGGTCTTAACATCACTTTCTAAGTTTGTCATCTTCCAATTAAACTCATGCAAATTTTTTTGTGAAATGGGTGTTGCACAAACTGGTTCTTTACCTACATTAACCCAACAGAAAAAATTACAATCTATTCCATACTGCAAAGTAAAAAACACAGGTGAATTCAAACTCAAAGTGAAACTATCTTAACATTTTCTTTAGAGGCATAACCTTACCTCATAGTTTGGACAACCATAAAATAGTCTACCAGGATTCTCTGTCGTCGTTGAGTACTTCATTACCATCCGAAGTCTGCAATTACAGAAAATGGCGTTCTTACCTCCCCTGTTGCACATTCTTTTGCTGCCATAAGGTCTCCCTATAGAGTTGTTTCTACTTGAGCTACTTTGCTTTCTCTCCCCACCACCATCATTACTCATGCAGACGAAAAAATAAGATGAACTGGAAGATAGTGGAGAGGTCAAAAAAGAGAAAAAGATAGCAGAGAGATCGAAGAAGAGAAGACAATAATTTAGAGATTAGGATTTTATAATTGAAAATGGACTAATTTGGATATTATTAAGCAATTTTAAGTACCAATTTAAATCAAATTCAAGTTTGGTACACATCAGCATACAGCTGGAATGCTACATCATCAACGTTTAGACGACACTTCTACAAGGAACTAACGGAGATGCACTTTTTCGAATTTTAGGGATTTAATTGATCATTTTAAAAAGTCGAGGACTAAATTGAATAGCAATTTGAAATTTAGGGACCATTTTGGACATTTACTCAAAAAAGATTTGTGAGAGAAAGGGAAAACTAAGACAATAAGGTAAAAAGAAAATGGAGAACGAAAAAAAAGGTAATTTTTTAAGACGGGTTTGGAATTTTGAAAAAAATATTAACAGTAAAATCGTTTTAAAATATAATTTAAAAGATTTGTGTCTCATCAATTTTTAGAAATACAAAATATTTGTATTCAATGTGACTCAATATATTTGCCTGTAATTATGTTAGTTTTTTGTCTAAAAAACCACTAGAAACTTGTCAATGTATTTAGGACAATGTACCTAATTAAATAAATTGAGTGAATCCTTTACCTAAATACACAAAATAGAAACTTGTTACGTGCATGTGCATTTTTACTGTTATGTAAACCATGGTAGCCAACCATGGTTTCTAATTTCTACATAAACCGTGGCTACCAGGGACGGATTATGGTTGGAACACATTGGGCATAAACCGTGGCTGATTACAACGGATTAGGAAGGAAAAAAAGCTAGGCATAAACTGTGGTAGCCTCCCACGGTTTATGAAGGCAGCAAAATGTACATAAAACGTTGTGACCAACAACGGTTTATGAAGGAGTTCGTATGGCCATAAACCTTGGTTAGTTGCAACGGTTTATGAGGAGTGAAATTCTATATATATGTGTGTGAGAGATTCAAGATGCATAAGAGATCATTGTCACAATTGCAAGTGAGGAAGAGAGTTTTCTTGCCTTAGTGCATTACTCTGGGAAAATCCAAAAAAGCAAGAGATATGGTGTAAAGTTCACTGACAGAGAACCACTAAGTGTTTTCATCAGTTCATCAAGCACTTTGTCAGATTTGAAGAACAGCATCTTGCAGAAGCTTGGGGTGTTTGGTAGCAAGTGGGTGAAGAAGCTATTCTACAAGATTTCCATCGCAGTTGTCTCGACCGGTGTTAAGTATGATACCTTTGTGCTAGCGGTTGATGAAGATATTAGGGTTCTGTTCCATTGTGTTACGAGTTTTCCAAAGGTCAGAATACACGAGTTGTTCGCGAAGTTGGAGGTTGGTGTCGATAGTTCTGGGGCATCAGCTCCAGTTCATAGCTCGACTGCCGCGGGCGGTGCATCTAGTTCGATGCCTGCGGTGAGACCATCCGTTCCGCTGGTAGCATCCCCTTCATTCATGGCTGATTTAGATCGAACGGAGGTTGTTGGTTCTGTACCTTTGGAGAATGCAGGGGTCTTTGAGCAGGCGTATGAGGTGGGCACCGGTGGTGGCTTGCTACCTGATATGCAAAGTTTTGGAGAACCTGATCGAGTAGAGAATGCAATGTGTGACGATGACTCTGACCAGGAGCCTGTAGATATCATTGGGGACAGCGATGATGCATAGGTGCCAATCCACATGCACAGCATGGGCCTTCAAGTTCTGGCACTCAACAGTACCCTCCAAACTTCTCCACACTAAACTTGGAGGCTCTGGGTCCACAGGCAGACGGTGGTCCTACAGTTGGGGGCTCTTCTACAGAATTTCAGATTGGGCAATCATTTCAGAATAAAGATGAGGCTGTGCTGAGTGTGAAGGACTATAGCATCCACCGAGGTGTTGAGTACAGAGTCATCGAGTCAGATCATCTTAAGTATCATAGAAAATGCAAAGAGTTCGGCAAGGGTTGTACTTGGTTGATTCGCGTAGCGCTGATGAGCGGATAATTTATACGCTTTTTGGCATTGTTTTTAGGTAGTTTTTAGTAAGTTCAAGCTACTTTTAGGGATGTTTTCATTAGTTTTTATGTTAAATTAACATTTCTGGACTTTACTATGAGTTTGTGTGTTTTTCTGTGATTTCAGATAATTTCTGGCTGAAATTGAGGGACTTGAGCAAAACTCTGATAGGAGGTTGACAAAAGACTGCTGATGCTGTTGGAATCTGACCTCCCTGCACTCGAAATAAATTTTTTGGAGCTACAGAATTCCAAATGACGCGCTCTCAACGGTGTTGGAAAGTAGACATCCAGAGCTTTCCAGAAATATATAATAGTCTATACTTTATTCGGGAATTGACGACGCAAACTGGCGTTCAACGCCAGTTCCATGTTGCTGTCTGGAGTAAAACGCCAGAAACACGTAACGACCCGGAGTTGAACGCCCAAAACACGTTACAACTTGGCGTTCAACTCCAATAAAAGCCTCAGCTCGTGGATAGATCAAGCTCAGCACAAACATACACCAAGTGGGCCCCAGAAGTGGATTTATGCATCAATTACTTACTTCTGTAAACCTGAGTAGCTAGTTTGTTATAAATAGAACTTTTTACTAGTGTATTAGATATCTCTGGACGCCTAGTCCTTAGACCATGGGGGCTGGCCATTCGGCCATGCCTGAACCTTTCACTTATGTATTTTCAACGGTGGAGTTTCTACACACCATAGATTAAGGGTGTGGAGCTCTGCTGTACCTCAAGTTTCAATACAATTACTATTATTTTCTATTCAATTCTCTTTTATTCTTATTCCAAGATATACGTTGCACTTCAACTTGATGAATGTGATGATCCGTGACACTCATCATCATTCTCACCTATGAACGCACGTGACTGACAACCACTTCCGTTCTACCTTAGGCCGGGCGCATATCTCTTAGATTCCCCAACAGAATCTTCGTGGTATAAGCTAGATAGATGGCGGCATTCATGGGAATCCGGAAAGTCTAACCTTGTCTGTGGTATTCCGAGTAGGATTCCGGGAATCCGGAAAGTCTAACCTTGTCTGTGGTATTCCGAGTAGGATTCCGGGAATCCGGAAAGTCTAACCTTGTCTGTGGTATTCCGAGTAGGATTCCGGGATTGAATGACTGTGACGAGCTTCAAACTCCTGAAGGCTGGGCGTTAGTGACAGACGCAAAAGAATCAAGAGATTCTATTCCAACCTGATTGAGAATCGACAGATGATTAGCCGTGCTGTGACAGAGCATAGGACCATTTTCACTGAGAGGATGGGATGTAGCCATTGACAACGGTGATGCCCTACATACAGCTTGCCATGGAAAGGAGTAAGAAGGATTGGATGAATGTAATAAGAAAGTAGAGATTCAAGAGGAGCACAGCATCTCCATACGCCTATCTGAAATTCCCACTATTGATTTACATAAGTATTTCTATCCTATTTTATTTTCTGTTTATTATTAATTTTCGAACTTATCCATAATCAATTACTATCTGCCTGACTGAGATTTACAAGATGACCATAGCTTGCTTCATACCAACAATCTCTGTGGGATCGACCCTTACTCACATAAGGTATTACTTGGATGACCCAGTACACTTGCTAGTTAAGTTGAACGGAGTTGTGTCCACACATAGCAAAGAGCCATTAAATAAATCTCATGCAAATACAAAGAGAATGAATCACAATTTCGTCCACCAAGCGCTGCGTGCACGAAAGGGCACTTGGGAGGTTAAGAGGTACAACGGGCCACACACTTGCTTGGCAACCTCTATTTCCAGTGATCACCGTCAGCTGAATTACCACGTTATCTGTGCGAGGATTCTTCCGTTGGTTAGGACAGATGCTGCGGTCATGGTAAAGGTATTGTAACAAGCTACAGAAGCTGATTACAGTTTCAGGCCTAGTTACAGGAAGGTTTGGATAGCCAAGCAGAAGGCAGTGGCACAAATATATGGAGATTGGGAAGATTCGTATGCGGAGTTGCCACGTTGGATGCTAGGGGTACAGTCAACCATGCCTGGGACAGTTTTTGTGTTGAAGACCTCTCCTGTTCGAATTGGGGGTGAGGTTGATGAGTCCACGGTGTATTTTTATCGACTTTTCTGGATATTTTCACCCTGTATCGAGGCATTCTGGCATTGCAAGCCCCTCGTGAGTATTGACGGTACCCACTTGTATGGCAAGTATGGAGGAACGTTGCTGCTGGCGATAACGCAGGATGGGAACTCGAACATCCTCCCGATAGCCTTCGCCCTTGTGGAGGGAGAAAACGCAAAGTCATGGTCATTCTTCTTGTCCAACCTACGAGCGCATGTGACGCCACAGGAGGGTATCCTTGTTATCTCTGACAGGCATAATGGCATCAAGGCAGCACTTGAGGCCCCTGAGACTGGATGGCTGCCTCCATGTGCTTTTCGAGCGTACTGTATTCGTCATGTGGCTGCGAATTTTGCCCTTACCTTCAAAGGTAAGGATGTAAGGAGGATGTTGGTGAATGCTGCCTACGCAAAAACTGAAGCAGAGTTTTATTACTGGTTTGACATCATGCGGACTGAGAATCCGGCAATGTGTGACTGGGCCAACCGGATGGAATACGAGAAATAGACCCAACACGAGGATAGTGGTAGACGGTTCGGGCACATGACAACCAACATTAGTGAATGTGTGAACTCTGTGTTAAAGGGAACTCGCAACCTCCCGGTCATATCGTTGGTTAAGTCAACTTACGGGAGGCTTGCTGAGCTATTTGTGGTCCGCGGACAGACAGCAGAGGCACAACTCGGATCTGGACATGAATTTTGTCAGGCGTTGGTCAAGGCTATTGATCGGAATATAAGAGACTCAAGGTGCTTCACCGTGACGTTATACGACAGGCACCAATCGGAGTACACTGTGGCCGAGACAACACCGACCGGGAACTTCTCGCTGGGTAGCTACAGAGTTTCCCTTAAGGATCACACCTGTGACTGTGGCCACTTTCAGGCTCTTCATTATCCTTGTTGCCATGCCATTGCATGTTGCGCCTACTCGCGCCTTAATTGGGCGTCGTATGTTCACGAGGTGTATCGCATGAGTGAGGTGTTCAACGTTTACAAGTAGGATTTTGTTTCGCCTATCCCAGAAGGCCTATGGCCCCCGTATGCTAGGCCAACTATCATTCCTGATCCTAACATGAGACGTACAAAGGAAGGTCATCCAAAGGCAACCAGGATATGTGGTAGTATGGATCAGTCTGTGGAGAACCAGCCGAAGCGCTGTGGGCTATGCCATCAGCCTGGGCATACGCGGAGGAATTGTGACCAGCGAAGACATGCTGCTGGAGGGGATGCTTAGATCTCATTACATTTATTGGGTCGTCGTTGTTGTTTAAGTTGTATTAGGCACTCTTAATTTGAGTAATGTAAGGTTGGTTAAGTCAATGAATGTTGACATGTTTGTTTAGTGTACTAAATTCATCTGAATAAGTCCGTTTATTTTATATGTTTAATTAAATCACTTTTATATGTTTGTTTATGTATTTATACTACCTAACATGTAAACCGTGAGAAGCTAGGGGGTTTACGTTCAAACCATTCTCTTCATAAATCGTGGAAAGCTAGGAGGGTTTATGTTCAAAGCATCCTCTTCATAAACCGTAGGAGGCTACCACGGTTTATGCCTAGCTTTTTTCCCTTCCTAATCCGTTACAATCAGCCACGGTTTACATAGAAATTAGAAACTATGGTTGGCTACCACGGTTTACATAATAGTAGAAATGTACATGCACGTAACAAGATTCTATTTTGTGTATTTAGATAAAGGATTCACTCAATTTATTTAATTAGATAGATTGCCCATGTATTTATGTCTTTGATAAAATACATCCAACATTCATTGTTTAGTAAGATACAAGTTTTAGAAAAATACATTAACATATTACGATATATAAAAAATATTTATTTAATATTTTGTCAAATATATATATATATATATATATATATATATATATATATATATATTAGACCATTTTTATTATATCTAGTATATGTTTCTATGTCTTGCATGGAATAATACAAAAAATTAAATAAAAAGTTTTTATTAAAATTTAAATGAAAAATATTTATAATAATTATTATTATAAATATTTTATAATTTAAAAATATTAAAAATAATTAATATTTGTTTTAATCAATTTGGATTGATTGAATAGTCATCTTATTTATCCATTTAAGCAAGTATTTGGAATTTGAATCTCGCCTTATGTGTATAACAATCCATTAGTTAGCGACAAACTCTTAATAAATAAAGTATCAATACGTGGTGGATTAGTCGTCGACTTGCCGAGTTAGGAAATCTGTAAAAAAAATGTATTTTTCATTAATAACAATACTTATGGACCTTTGTCTTTGTTGAAATTTACTTGGAATAATTTTATTTGTTGGTATCATATTCATTCTTGAAATCAAAACAATATGATCAACATTGTTACTTGTTAAAACTTCATATTTTATGAAATGATTTCTAAATTTTTAAATTCATAAACTTATTTCGTTACAAAAGTTATTAAATTGATTAATATTTCTTGGTAACTGTTACGGACACACATGGTCCAGACCCAACGACCTGGCAAGTCGGGAACTGCACCCCCGGTCCAAACCTGAACCATCATGATAGGAAAACCCGACGGGTCGGTCCCCCGCGCCCGACCCGAAGTCCACGCGACTTGCCACCACGGCTTGAGTCACCACGCCCAGCAAACCGGTCGGGTCGGTATCCTCGGGACAACACCCGAACCCCCGACCCGGGAACCGGAACGACCTGCACCTCCCACGTGGACTAGGACAGCTCATAGAAGCTTCCTAGCCAGTGGGGTAGGTCACTTATGGGCCCGCCCCGCAACAGTATATAAGGGGAGAAGCCAGCTCTCCCCCCAAGGTATGCCACATCTTACCTAATTTGGCTATCACCTCGTACAGACACTGACTTGATCGTCGGAGTGTCCTTGCAGATGGCCACCCCCTCGTCCTCTTCACCTCCGGCATCGACAACTCTCCGTGCGCATCGCGATTCCCATTCCAGGTCTACCCGGGGTCTCGCCCACTCACCCTTCCATCACCACCCGACCCGTAGAGCACCCGAGGTCTCAAGGTAACGAACATTGGCGCCATCTGTAGGGACCCTGGAGCAGACATGGAGTGACTCCCCATATCGGAGGAGCTTCGCGAAGGAGGAAGGGCCCGCCTGAGTAGGGCAAGTTCGACGGCCCGTGCCGCTGAACACCTGCGATCCTCTGTTCAGCCAGACCAACCAATCTACACCAAGACCCCCGAGAGACGTCCCTTTGGAGGGATGGGAGCCGATAGCACCAAGATCATGTAGGAACTCAGGCACAAAGTGCAAAACCTCGAAAGGGAGCTGGCAGCGAGGAGCCGCTCCCACGGAGACGTCAGTTAATCCCGAGGCGACGCTAGCCGATCCCGCACCCAAACTCGCTCCCCCTCCCGAAGACATGAGAGCCGAGAAAGGAGCCCAACAAGAGGCAAAGATGAAGCACACACACAAGCGACCTCCCGACCTACCCAAGGTGGGTCCGAGACCCACGGGGAGTCCTGAAAAGGGATGGCCAAGAAACGGCTGGAACCCGTCATCATGGGAGCAACCCTTTTCCACCCCTCAATCCTCAAGGTCTGACTTCCGAGGAATTTTGACAAGCCAACAGACATGAGATACGATGGGACTAAGGACCTCCAAGAGCACCTCATAGCCTTTGAGGCACGAATGAATTTGGAACATGGTTAGATGCCGAGCATTTCTCGTAACGCTGGCCGGTCCAGCAATCCGATGATTTAACGCACTCCCACAAGGGTCCATCACGACCTACACAGACATTTCCCAAAGCTTCCTAGCCCGGTTCACAATGCGCATAGCCAAGGCCAAACACCCGATTAACTTGCTAGGGGTCACCCAAAAGCCTGGGGAACTGACCAGGAAGTTTCAGGACACGTTCAACGACGAATGCTTGAAAATCGACGGCCTCACGAACTCGGTTGCTAATCTTTGCCTAACAAACGGCCTGCTAAACGAGGACTTTAGAAAGCACCTCACAATTAAGCATGTATGGACCATGCAAGAAATTCAAAGCGTGGCCAAAGAATACATCAATGATGAGGAAGTCAGTCAGGTTGTAGCAGTGGTGGACGAAATTGTGATCCATGTTCTAACTATTTTGAGATGAAGGCATTCTTATGGCACTGGTTGAATTCACAACTCCGTTCAACTAGCCAGCAAGTGTACTGGGTCGTCCAAGTAATAAACCTTACGTGAGTAAGGGTCGATCCCACAGAGATTGTTGGTATGAAGCAAGCTATGGTCACCTTGTAAATCTCAGTTAGGCAGATATAAATTGGTTTATGGTTTTGGAAATTAATAATAAGAAAATAGATGATATATAATAAAAGGGATAGAACACTTATGCAGATTCATTGGTGAGAATTTCAGATAAGCATATGGAGATGTTGTATGGCTCAAGGACGCCTACTCTCCTACTGCTTCAACTCAATCCTTCTTACTCCTTTCCATGGCAAGCTGTGTATAGGGGTTCACCGTTCGACGATGGCTACTTTCTATCCTCACGGGAAAATGGTCCTCTGCGGCTGTCACTCGCATGGCTAATCGTCTGGAGGCATCACCTGGCCGAAGGCTACATCCCATCCTCGCAGTGAAAACTACGCTCACGCGCTCTGTCACAGCACGGCTAATCACTGGTTGGTTCCTGCGCCTACTGGAATAGAATCCCTTGATTCTTTTGCGTTTGTCACTAACGCCCAGCACTTGCAAGTCTGAAGCACGTCACAGTCATTCATTACCGGAATCCTACTCGGAATACCACAGACAAGGTTAGACTTTCCGGATTCCCAGGATCCTACTCGGAATACCACAGACAAGGTGAGACTTTCCGGATTCCCAGGATCCTACTCGGAATACCACAGACAAGGTGAGACTTTCCGGATCCTCATAAATGCCGCCATCTATCTAGCTTATACCACAAAGATTCTGTTGGGGAATCTAAGAGATATGCATTCAAGCTCTGTTGCATGTAGAACAGAAGTGGTTGTCAATCACGTGCGTTCATAAGTGAGAATGATAATGAGGGTTATCTAATCATCACATTCATCATGTTCTTGGGTGCGAATGAATATCTTGGAATAAGAATAAGAGAGAATTGAATAAAAGAAAATAGAACTGCATTAATACTTGAGGTACAGCAGAGCTCCACACCCTTAATCTATGGTGTGCAGAAACTCCACCGTTGAAAAAACATAAGTAAAAGGTTCAGGCATGGCCGAATGGCCAGCCCCCATGATCTAAGAACTATGCGTTCAAAGATCTGATCCTAAGATCTAAAGTGATCAAAAGATGTCAAATACATTAGTTAAATGTTCTATTTATAATAATCTAGCTCCTAGGGTTTACATGAGTAAGTAATTGATGCATAAATCCACTTCCGGGGCCCACTTGGTGTATGTTTGGGCTGAGCTTGATCAATCCACGAGCTGAGGCTTCTCTTGGAGTTGAACTCCGAGTTATGACGTGTTTTGGGCGTTCAACTCCGGATCATGACGTTTTTCTGGCGTTTAACTCCAGACAGCAGCATGAACTTGGCGTTCAACGCCAAGTTATGTCGTCAAATTCCGAATAAAGTATGGACTATTATATATTTCTGGAAAGCCCTGGATGTCTACTTTCCAACGCCGTTGAGAGCGCGCCAATTGAAGTTCTGTAGCTCCAGAAAATCCATTTCGAGTGCAGGGAGGTCAGATTCCAACAGCATCAGCAGTCCTTTTGTCAGCCTTTTTCAGAGTTTTGCTCAAGTCCCTCAATTTCAGCCAGAATTTACCTGAAATCACAGAAAAACACACAAACTCATAGTAAAGTCCAGAAATGTGAATTTAACATAAAAACTAATGAAAACATCCCTAAAAGTAGCTTTGAACTTACTAAAAACTACCTAAAAACAATGCCAAAAAGCGTATAAATTATCCGCTCATCAAGCAGCCAATAAATGGCAGCTTCCGAATCCACCAGCTCGGCAGACCCCCCAGGTCAACAAATATAAGGAAGCTCCCAGGGACGGAACCCCAGCCAAGCAACACAAACAACCCCCACGGGTGGGGAGGTTCATAAAGTACACGCCATTCACGGTGTCCATAGTGGAAGTCTATCAGCAAATTGCGGACAAGGGAATCCTATCCAGACCCAAACCATTGAAAGAGAGAACGGAAGGCAACAAAAGCCTCTACTGTGATTATCACAAGGGTTTCGGTCACAAGACCCAAGACTGTTTCGACCTCAAAGATGCTTTAGAACAGGCCATCCGGGAAGGAAAGTTGAGTGAGTTCTCCCGACTTATCTGAGAACCAAGGAGACGGGAACGGGAGCGCTTAGAAGAAGATCGTAGCCGTGCTGTCAAGGCAAGACAAGAGCCCACAGGGAATACCGACAACCCCCCAACTTTTGTGGTTAATGTTGTGGTCGGGCACGATACCCCACCCCAAAATCCAAGTCAGTAGCAAAGAAGGATATCCGGATCCTCTCTATCTCGATAGGAGGTCCCACCGCCTCAAGCAGAAGACCCCCCATGATATCCTTCGGTCCAGAAGATCAGTGGTTTTATGACCTCCCTGAACCCCCCCATGGTAATCATGGCAATGGTTGGGACCGGGTTGGTCAGGCGAATCATCGTCGATACTGGGGCTGACTCCAACATCCTATTCAAGAACGTTTTCGATGCCATGGGACTCAGGGAGTCTGACCTCAAGAGCCACCAACACGGGGTCATGGGGCTAGGCGATAACTATGTAAAGCCCGACGGGACGATCTCTCTCCCAATCTGCCTTGGAGCCGATGACGCTAGGAGGTCGGTTATGGCGGATTTCGTAGTCATCAGAGACTCCACAGCCTACAACATCATTCTAGGAAGAAAATCCATCAACGAATTTTCAGCCGTGATATGTACCAAATTCCTAATAATGAAGTTCGTGACGGACAGAGAAACTGTTGGCTCAATTAGGGGAGACCTAGAAGAAGCGATCGCCTGCGACAACACCAGTCTCTCCCTAAGGAAAGAGTCTAAGAAGGCATCCGGCGTGTTCTTGACAGACCTAGATGTAAGGTTGGAAGACAAGCCAAGACCAAAACTAGAAGGGGACATGGAGAAGTTCCAGATAAGGAAGTCGGTAGAGCAGTTCACCTTCATAAACAAAAATCTACCCCATGAACTCAAGGGCCCCTTATGGAGGTCGTAAGGGCAAACGGCGACCTCTTCGCATGGACGCCATCAGACATGCCGGGATTGGATCCCGAAGTCATGTCTCACCGACTAGCTGTCAAACCAAACACAACGCCAGTAGCACAATGGCGGAGAAAGATGTTCCAAGAAAGGGCCAATGAGGTCGCCAAACAAACAGCCGGGATACTTGAAGCCAGGTTCATCAAAGAGCTCGAGTACTCAACGTGGCTATCCAACGTCGTCCTGGTCAAAAAAGCCAGCGGAAGATGGAGGATGTGTGTCGACTATTCCGACCTAAACAAAGCATGTCCTAAAGACTCTTTTTCCCTCCCCAACATCGACACCTTGGTAGAGTCGGCGGCAGGGTATCGTTTCCTCAGCTTCATGGATGCGTATTCCGACTATAACCAAATCCCAATGCACCGACCCGATGAGGACAAAACGGCGTTCATAACACCAGGAGGTACTTATTGCTACAAGGTAATGCCGTTTGGATTGAAGAACGCATGGGCCACCTACTAAAGACTAATGAGCAAAGTCTTCTATGACCTCATCGGCAAGACAGTAGAGGTTTACGTCGACGACGTTTTGGTAAAAACAGCAGAACCAAATAGCCTTATAGGCGACCTCCAAGCTGTCTTCAAAGCACTAAGAAAATTCAAGATGAGGCTCAATCCACTCAAGTGTGCATTTGCCATGGAGGTTGGGAAGTTCCTAGGCTTCATGATAACGCAACGGGGGGTAGAGGCTAACCCAGACAAGTGCGAAGCCGTCCTCAAGATGACAAGCCCAGGGTGCGTCAAAGACATGCAGTGACTCACTGGGAAGCTCATGGCTCTATCTCAGTTTCTCGGAGCCTCTACAGAAAAGGCCCTCCCGTTCTTCAACCTAATGAAGAAAGGAATCGCCTTCGAGTGGACCCCGACATGCGAAGAAGTGTTCAACCATTTCAAAAAGATACTCTTAGAACCACCTGTGCTCAGCAAACTCAGAGAAGGAGAACCTCTGTACCTATACCTGGCGGTGACCACACAGGCCATGGCGGCAGTTCTTGTCCGAGAAGAAGATAAAACTCAACGCCCAATATACTTCATCAGCAAAGTACTCCAAAGGGCGGAGTTGAAATACGCCAAGCTGGAAAATTTGGCCTATGCCCTACTAACCTTGTCGAGAAGACTCAAACAACACTTCCAAGGGCATGTGATCATCCTAAGAACCGACCAGGCCATTCGGCAAGTCCTCCAGAAATCCGACCTCGTAGGGAGAATGATGGCATGGGCAGTGGAGCTGTCCTAATATGACTTGTAATACGAGCCTAGGCAGGCAATCAAAGCCCAGGCAATGGTGGATTTCCTAGTAGAGGTCACAGGAGAAACACCTAACATACCGAACACACGGTGGAAACTCCATGTTAACGGAGCTTCCAACCAAGCATTCGGAGGGGCTGGGATCATTCTCGAGAATTCGGCAGGGGTAGCTTACGAGCAGTCGATCAGGTTCGATTTTCCAGTCTTCAACAACTAGGCGGAGTACGAAGCGTTGATAGGAGGGCTAATCCTAGCTAAAGAGGTCGGAGCGTCAAGGATTGAAGTTAGTAGTGACTCCCAGATCGTCACATCCCAGATAAACAGCAACTACCAGGCCAGGGACACACTACTACAAAAATACCTGGAGAAGGTAAGAGAGGTATGCAAAAGCTTCGAGGAAGTCGTAATCCAGTATGTTCCTAGGGAAAGGAACGCCTGAGCAGACCTCCTCTCCAAGCTAGCGAGCACCAAGCCTGGGACGGGGAACAGGTCTCTAATCCAAGGGCTGGCAATTGAACTAGCAATCATCTTATGCGCAACCAAGACTTCAAGCCCCCCTCATGGATGGACCCTATCTTCCGATACCTGGAGCACGGCGAAACACCCCAAGACGAGAAGGAAGCACAAGCCACCAGGAGGGAAGCCCCTAAATTGTGATCATACAAGGGCAGTTGTACAAGCAAGGGCTCTACCAACCCCTGCTCAAATGCCTACGCCCTGACCAAATGGACTACGTCCTAAGCGAAGTCCATGAAGGGTGTTGTGGTCACCATATTGGAGGAAGGTCGTTGGCAAAAAAGATCATCCGAGCAGAATATTACTGGCCCATAATGATGTCGGACACTCAGGAGTTCATCAGAAAATGCAAAAAATGTCAAGAAAATGCCAACTTCCATAAAGCTCCACCTGAGGAACTTAGCTTGATAATGGCACCTCGACCTTTCGCCCAATGGGGAGTCGACCTCTTGGGGCCATTCCACCCGGGCTGGGGCAAGTAAAATACTTGATAGTAGTCATAGACTACTACACTAAATGGATAGAAGTCGAACCACTAGCAGTATATCTTTAGCAAACTGTCAAAAATTCATGTGGAGGCAAGTAGTCACCAGATTCGGAATCCCAGAATCCGTCATATCAGATAATAGGACATAATTCACTGACAAAAAGTTTAAAGAATTCCTCTCAGGACTCAGAATCAAGCAAAAGTTCTCGTCAGTCGAGCACCCCCAAAGCAACGGACAAGTAGAAGCAGCCAACAAAGTCATCTTAAAAAGGCTAAAGAAACAACTTGAAAGGAATAATGGCTCATGGGTAGATGACCTAGCCTCAGTCTTATGGTCTTATAGAACCTCTCCCCAATCATCTACCGGTGAAACCCCCTTCCGACTAACATACGGGGTCGACGCAGTCATCCTAGTCGAAATAGGGGAGCCGAGTCTAAGATTACTTCTGGGAGGAAGAGGCGAGGCAATCGAGAAAGACCTAGTTGACGAAACAAGACAGATGGCACACTTGACATAGACAGTAATCAAACAAATGATAGCCCTAAGTTACAACGGCAAAGTGCTAAAAAGAAGTCTCGGGGAATGCGACCTGGTCTTACGACGCAACGACATAGGGCCACCAACTCCGGGAGAAGGCAAGCTGGCCACAAACTGGGAAGGACTGTACAAGATAAGAGAAGTCCTCGGTAAGGGTGTGTACAAACTGGAAAATTTGGATGGAAGCGAGGTGCCAAGGACATGGAACATGACAAACCTGAAAAGATTTTACTCATAAGAGAAAGCGACCTGACGGCTTGACGACCCCGCCACCTCCACTTTTATTTTCTTTCCATTTCCTTTCATTTCTATTTCCTTTAACTATGTGTTACATCACTCCTTTGTTTTAAGTCCTACATATGCACACATAATAATTTTGTCTTTTGCTAGATACACGCCAAATACGACAAAACAACAAAAAATAACAAGCGGTCGACCTAACAGAATTCCAAGACTGATCACCCCGGGAACCAAAGGGACCCAAAGCTAAAGCACAACTCAAAAAGCAACAAGCGATGAAAACGGCAAATACCATAAAAACGGTAAACCAAACATCAAAGAAGGCCACGACGGCCGAATAAGCGAAGCGACAAAGTAAACATAAGCCACGACGGCCCGAGAAAGTAAACAATAAACAACCATAAAATGGCTTAATCAAAATAAAGTACCAAAGTATTCATTACAACCGAAGGCATCTTAAACAGGCCCGAAAGCAAAAGCAAAAATTACAAGAACGAGGCAAGGAATACAAAAGCTGAGGAGAGGAACTCATCTCAATGCTTGAGGATGTCAACGATTTTCCCGCCCTCAACCGTCTTAAGAGCGCCCACCTGAGAAAGGTCGAGGTCAGGAGCCAACACAGCCACCTGAAGCTTAATCTAGTCCTCGGTCAGCTTCACGGCCTCCCGGGCCCCCTTGGCAATCTCCTTATTTTTCTTCTTCAAGGTGGCTGCCTCCTGACGAGCAGCCGTTGCCGAGCTCTCAGCCAACTTCAGCCTTTCCTCCAATTCCTTGACCTTCTTCTCGGCAGCAGCGGTTTTAACACGGGAAGCATTCAAATCCTTCATTAAGGAGAGGTCCCGCTCCAGCAGCCTATTGATCTCTTTGGCATCCTCCTTAGCCTTCCCCTCCTGCTCAAGCAACATTGTCTTCAGAGACTCCTCCCAAGATCTCGAATCCGTCAGATCCTTCTGGGAGTTCCGAAGTTTTTCTTCCATAACATGAATATTTCCCAAGACAAGTTTCACCTTCTTGGCGATAGCAGCAGCCCGGAGAAGACTGCGATAGATCCACCTCATCTGACCTGCAAGGTCGGCATCGCAGAAGAACTCTTCAGTACCAGGAAGTAATTGAGACTCGATGAAACCCCCAGCATCAAAGTTCTTTTCCATAACAGAAAGAGCCTTTCCCGAGTCCCGCTTCCTCTTCTTCGGGTTGCCAATGACCTGCGGATCGTCATCCCTGAGCCCCAAATCCTTCTCCCCAAAAGGAACCTCCTCCTCCACACTTGGGTTAGTTGGGGCGTTCTCAAAAGGGACAACAGTTGCCGCCCCTTGACCCTGGCCAACCCCATCAACCCGACCACTACTTTTCCTGACTTCCCCCTGGCCATGACTAGCCGAAGGAGTCGCCGAGGAGTCCTCATCACCTTCATCGCCATCACGAATGAGGTTCATCAACTCAGCCAGGGTAGTTTTTCCGCTAGCCATAGAAACTGCAAGCAAAAAGCAAAAGTGTGAGCAATAGAAAAGTGAAACACAACAAAAATACAAGAAAAATAAAGAACTCACCAACACACGACCGGCCGGTCTCCCAATCCCCCTTAACCATATGGGGATTAAGATTTTTCTCGCCAAAAATGGCCAACAAAATGTCGGCGATATTACGCTCTTCCGAGCTCAACTAATCATAAGAAACCTTTATCAAATAATCGGACCCCGCCCCAAAACTCCAATAGGTCGGGATCCGTCTTTCCCTTTCCGCAGTAAGCCAAAAAGGTTGATGGCCCTCAATCGGTCTCACCTTGAAAAAAGTTGATTTAAAACCATGGAAGGAATCCTCAAAAAGACTAAAAATCCTTCGCCCCTGTTGAGCCCTAAAAGACATATACCCTTTCTTCGTCTTCCCCTCCCGAGAAGGGTTAGTAAGGAGGAAAAGGTAGAGGAAAACACTCACGGATGCCGGGATCTCCAAATACTCGCAAACTATTTTAAAGCAACGAATCACAACCCAGCTATTCAGGTGCAGTTGCGACGGAGCAACGTTACACCAGTTCAATAAGCCCATAACAAAGGGAGAGAAGGGCAAGCGAACTCCCAAGGTGGTGAACATCGGCTTATAAACCCACAACCAATCAACCATTCGTGGGGACGCCAAGTTCTTTTGACACACACATTCCCGGTCAACAGGAACGTAAGCTTGGTAGAGCGTCTCCTCGGGACCACCACCACACAAAAGCCCAGCTTGTCGAAGCTCTTGAAGGCTCTCCCGGGTAACCATGGACGGGGTGTCCCTCACGTCGGAAGTAACCCAGGCGTAGTGGTCGACAAAATCAGCTAGCGGCCGCTGAGCTAGGTTCGGAAGTACAGGGTGATCAGCCATACCTACAGCGGGGGCACCACTTAGTCAGAATAGGAGGTCGGAAACCCTAAAGCAATAAAAACAAGCCATAACTCCCTGAAACCACCTCCTAGACACCCCTACGCTAACCCAGAATTTAAACTAAACCCAGAAAAATCCAGTGGCACCCCCTCTAAAAGAAGAAATAGCAAAAGCAAGCAAAAATCCAGGCATGCATAGGAAAAATCGCATAGCAAAAAGCACAAAAGAAATACTAAAAGGAAACCAGAAAGCAAGAAAAATAATAAACAACGTACCAGAAAAATGCAAAATCTGCAAAAGTTGAGGGAAGAACCCAAAAGAGAGAAGGGACACTGAAAGCACGAACGGGATCGAAGCAGCAGCGAAAGAAGAGAGTAGAAGCAGCGGTAGAATGGGAAAATAGGAGAAGAAGAAAAGAAGAATGGAGTAATGAGGGATTATGAAAGTAAAAAGAAGGCAAAGGGCGTAACCGTCGAGGAGGAGCGCCAAAAAGTAGGGGCATATTCGTCATTTCACGCAAATTTCAAATCATGAAATGATGGCCATTTAATGCCTAACACAGAAGCCAAGGAGGCAGCGTCAAAGGAGAGACGAAATGATCACGCGTGGGGAACACGAATGGTATCAGTAAGCTCCCGAAAAGAGGAGTACATCCCGACTCGGTGAGTAAGTCAAACACGTCCAGTCACGAGCTTCAAACCTCGAGACTAGCGCATTGGGGCACTGTTACGGACTCGCATGGTCTAGACCCAACGACCCGGCGGGTCGGGAACCCCCTGGTCCAAACCCGAACCATCATGATAGGAAAACCCGATGGGTCGGTCCCTTGCGTCCGATCTGAAGTCCACCCGACTTGCCACCACGGCTTGAGTCACCACGCCCAGCAAACCGATCGGGTCGGTATCCTCGGGGCAACACCCGAACCCCCGACCCGGGAACCGGAACGACCTGCACCTCTCATGTGGACTAGGACAGCTCATAGAAGCTTCCTGGCCAGTGGGCTAGGTCACTTATGGGCCCGCCCCGTAACAGTATATAAGGGGAGAGGCCAGCTCTCCCCCCAAGGTACGCCGCATCTTACCTAATTTGGCTATCACCTCGTACGGACACTGACTTGATCGTCGGAGTGTCCTTGCATGTGGCCACCCCCCTCGTCCTCTTCACCTCCGGCATCGACAACTCTCCGTGCGCATCGCGATTCTCATTCCAGGTCTACTCGGAGTCTCGCCCACTCACTCTTCCATTACCACCCGACCCGTAGAGCACCCGAGGTCTCAAGGTAACGAACAGTAACATAGTGTACCGAAACACCATCGTTGAGTATTAGTTAGTGTGAAGAGAAACCAATAACAACTTTTGTTATTCAATATATAATTTATTCTATTGAAAAATAAATTAATATTTTTTAAACTTGTAAATACATTTTTTTCTAATTTCTTACACTATTTTATTTGACAATATTTACCATTAAAAAATAACAAATGACCATACTATTTTACAATATATATGATGTACAAAGTGATTTCTTATCTTAAAATTAATTTTGGTTAGTGAGATAAAATTTAAAATATTTTTTTATTTTCTTACTCAAATTTAAATTTAAATTTATAATGGATTAACAACTCATTTTTTTTATTTCAATAAAAAATAAATTAGTTAGATACAAAATATTCAATATTTAATAATTTCAATCATTTAAATTTTAGTTACCAAAAATTAGATTAAAAATTAATTATAAACTTAATAATCGATTATATATATATATATTAATACGTAAATAATAATATCCAATGTATTGATTATTTATTTTTTTTGACAGAATTAATTATAATTTATTGAGAATTGATTTATTATCAAAATTTTTTTATAAACTTTATAATATGTGAAAATGTGATCTTATTTTTTATTATTATTTAATAAATTCTTCATCATTTTTAATTATGTAATTAACTTAATTAATAATCTTTATTGTTACTTTTATACTAAAAAATTATCAATTTATACTATTTACATATTTTTTTACTACTAATAAATAAATAAGTATTTGCACTATTATACTTATTGTCTTAGATGATGACTTAAGTTACTTGTTTTGTATGTTAAATTTATTAAATATTAAGATAAAAAAATTATTCAATAAATTATATAAATAGTCATTATAGAAAAGAAAAAAATTTATATGTCATATATAATAATTCTTAATATATAGTGTCATGTATATATTAAGATTATCTATTTTAATTATGTGAGTGATTATTATTATTTTTATTTTTTTGTTATATTATAAAATAATATTTAAAACTAAAAAAGAAATAATTAATTTTTTTAATTTGAATTAAAAAATGTCTTGTAAATATATCCAACTTTTACATATACTAAGTGTTATAATATTAAATAGTATAGTATTTGCTATAACAATGACTCAAAATATTAATCCAAGATATATTTGGGTCTAGTAAGACCTCAATGCAAGCAAGATCAACTAAAATCCATTGTTAGGATTAGAAATCCAACTTAGTAGGTTCATTACCTTAAATACCCAATGCAGATGAAGTCCACGTATCCCCTCTTAAATCGGCTCAGATTGGATCCTGTTACTAGTTAGATATGGTAATGAGTACTCAGGAGAGCGTGAGAAGCTCCTTTCCCATCCCTCACTCCTATTTAAAAAAAATGCCCCAGTTCCTTCTCTATCATTGCAAGTTCCTGTATAATTACCCCTTAGGGAACGCAGATCTCCTCGGGTATCTACGAATATTCTTTGAAAACTTTTTAAAAAAATTAACACAAAAAGACATAATATAATAATCATAAAATAATCAATTCAATATAAGTCAACACAATTTATAACATATTCGTTATAAGAAATAACATTTCAAAAGGAGAAAATATAAAAACATATTCCAATATAATAACATAATATAATTTTTTGGAACGATAGTGAGCGACGTAGTGACGGACTTGAGAGGCAAAGAAAGTGAGTTAGAGAGAGAGGATTGAGGCTGAGAATGAGTCTAGAAGAAAAAGGAAGAATTTGAATTAGAGGCAGAAATTAGGGTTACCAAATTTAAGAAATGGATTTATGTATATATAAATTAGGATAAATTAATAATTTTATATTCGCGTATATTTAATAGGTTCTATGGGGCGGGTACTTATATTCATGTCCCCATTAGGGGTGACAAACAGAAAAGCCCGTCCTGTCTTGCCAAAAGCTCACCATCTGGTGTTCTAGCCTGTCCCGCCCCGCCTAGTAATAAGGCGGTCCTGAATTTCTCCCCCGTTCCGCCTAATAGTACGCTAGCGGATTCTTCTTTTTTTATAAATTATTAAATATTAAACTATATATAATTTCACAACTATTTTAATAAATTTATAATTTCTAAAAACATAAAAAAATTATAATTTTTAAATTCACATACATTAAAGTCTTTATAATTATAAATATGTAATAAATATAATTATAAACCAAATTTTTCTATGTAATACTATAAATAATATTGAAGGTTGTGGTAGGCTTAGAGAAGGGGGGTTGAATCTATGCCTTCCTTTTACAGTTGCTGTTTTGACCCTTTTTAATCAAAGTTACAAATCTGATTCTGTTTGAACTCAGCAGCGGAAAATTATGAGACAATTTATTTTTGTCTCATGAATATTAGAAAACAGAACATGACAGAGAAGAAAAAGCTAACACCAGCATATATCCTGGTTCGGTTGCTTTGTGCTATGCAACCTACATCCAGTCTCCTCCACAAATGTGGAAGAATTTCACTATAGTTAACAGTATTACATACACCAATTTCACACTCAAGTTCTAACCTAACTTGACATTGGCTATGCTAACACCTAACTATTTACTCTTAGTGCTAACCCAACTAAGAAAGGGATACCAAACAGGTTCAAAATACAAGACACTTAACCAACCTAAAGAAATCTGAAAATAACTCTAGGCTTTTCTCTCAAGTGTATCTCTCAGCCTTTTTCCACTCATGGCTTTTTCTCAAGATTTCTCACAATGCCTTTTCTCTCAAGAAATTACAGAAAGATAAGCTTAGAAAAGTACATTACAATCAGAAAATCATGAAGGAGATTGACTTCATCAACAGCCTCTGTGCTATGCGAAAAACCAGATTAGCAAGCCTCTGATTCAGTTCTTCATACTGGCGGAATGCACCTTTGATTAGGTTACACTGTCCAGTTAGTTGAACTTCTTCAAAGAGCTCTTCTCAGAACAAACACCTCAAGTTCACTGGTTATCTCTCCTTGCTTTAGAATGAACAACAAGCTTCTTTTTATCTCCTTGCATGTTCCTTGGTTCTTCCTCCAAGGTCAACATCTTGAGCCTTGAGCTTCACCAACCCACAAGCTCACTTTTTCTTCTCAATCATCAAAGCAGCACCTTTCCTTCTGACTTTTCCAACTTGACCGAAAGCCACAAAGGAGTAACCGAAATTGTTTTCCAATGGTCAACCAAATCTGAACCCTTGAACACCAACTTGGTCCCCAAGTTTTGATTAAGACCGTAGATACACAGCAGAATAGGGCAGAGAACAACTTTCCCTTCAAAGCCATTTTCGGATAGAGCAGAGAGTAGGGAAGAAAAGATGAAGATCTGATGCATGCAAGATGATATGGTTTACCTTTCTTAAACTTGATTTAGCTTGGGATTTCTGTTTTAGCTTCTGTGCTTCAAGCTTCAACTCTCTCTCTCTTGCTTCTTTGGTTAATGGCTTATGGAAGAAGCTTTTCTTCTCTTTCTTGCTTTTTCTGAAATCTTGATGTGACTTGATTAGAAGGAAGAAGAACGTTGCTTTTAGTTAAGCAAGAGAGAGGGATTTTCAATTCTGAAACTAGTTCGGGCTTGGATCGGGTATTAGTATGCATGGCCCGATTTAATTTCTTTGGTTTCTTCTTTTGCTTTTACTTGGGCTCTTTATTTTGCTTTCAGCCCAATATTCTTTGTTGAATGCCTTTTATTCTATTTGGGCTATTAACATTTGGCCTGCAACAATAAACAATTAGTTAATAAGTAGATATAATTAATCAACACTAATTATTTATTTGCTCAAAAATAATGTTTGTCATCATTAATTAATTTAGTCAATTTCTTAACTCAACAATCTCCCCCTTGATGACAAACATGATTTAAGCAATAATCAAAAGGAAATAAGTTTGAGTTAGATTTAGAAAACTCCCTTTGATTTTATGTTGCTCCCCCTTTCCTTTTCAACAGTAGCTCCCCCTGAATCTATGCTTTCCTCTTTATCCCTGTTTCACATTGTTCTTAAAGAAAGCATGATAAAGAGTTATGTACAATGTATCTTGTACAAGGGATATCAAATGAGCAACATCACATAATCAGCCCAACATCAAGCTATTATCAGCAAACAAATTCAGCATGTGAAAACAAGTATTAATGCAGCAAAAATAAGTAAGAGGTATTAGGATCTACTATCCTATCCTATCCTATTGCTAATTTTACTCCCCCTTTTGTCATCAAGGGCGGATAAAAACAAAGTCTTGTATCCTGCAGAAAAGAGTCAGAGCACAGACCAAAGTACTAATTAAGCTGTTTAAAGTGCACCACTATTAAGAGTTATTATAGTCATCCAAAATGAAATAGTTCAAAAGTATCTAAAGAAGTAGAAATCATGAGACAAAAAGAGAGCAGCAGCAGTTTTTATGAGACAAATCCTAGGCATCAGACCCATTCCCCTCCGAAACAGCATCCTCTTCAACATCAGTGGCAACATCTTCATCATTTTGAAGGTTATCAATGAAGGTCATCAGTACAGCCACCCTATCCCTTGATTTCTTCAGGAAGTTCTCATGCTTGCTAGCCAGCTTCCTTTTCTCTTTGCTCAATTCAATCAAGTGGTTCGATTGGGAGACAAACTCTTGAGCAACATCCCTGACCACATTCAGCAGAGTGGATTTCTTCCCAGTGGAAATGGAAGTACCCTCAGTGGAAGGAGCAGTAGAATCCTCAGGGACAAAATCCTCATCTTCATCATCTAGGATGACTCGTTCAGATCGAGTGGGTCCTTTGTTCTGTTTCACTGAACCACCCCCTTTTAGGTATGAATGTCTGTTCTCATATTTCTCATTGGTCAAGTCAACACCAAAATACTCAAAGATACAAGTTAGAAACATGCCATAAGGTAGAGCTTTGTCCTTTTCACTTCTAACAGAGTCAAACATGTATCTAACCATCAAATATGCAAATGAAATTTCAGTTTTGGTGAGAATGGCATATAAAACAAGAGTGTCAGTGTATGAAACCCTTTGATATGAACCACTTTGAGGAAGTATAATGTGGTTGACCATTCGGTGCAACTGAGCACGTTCATATCCTAGGGCTTTGTGTGTGGGTGTAATGCCATCTATTAAGGAAACATGTTCACAAATACTAGCCAGGGCATCATTGTAAGAAACACCAACTCCTTCTTCCCACTTAACTGACGTGTATGCACAAGGCCCAACATCAGTATATTTCAAAGCTTCACTGATGGTCTCATTGTTTAAAATGATATCTCGGCCCTTGACATACGAATGTGCAGTGCCTTCATGATAAGTCATGTTTGCATAAAACTCTTTGACCAACAATGGATAAACAGATTTTTTGATGTCAAAAAGGTGATTCCAGTCCAGAAAAATTAAGTTGTCAACAAAAGGAAAACCTTTTCTTTTCAAAGATGGCAGATCAGCGAGAAATGAAGAGCATAGGGTACGATACTGGATGACTCCCTCATAAAAATCATTATTCATGGCAGATTTGAATCTATAGGGGTTATAGTTCGAATGAGAGGTCATAAAATGGGCTTTGTGATCAAATGGTCCAATTTCTGGTTCTTTAACATTTTTGAGAGGGACTCGAGTGTTACCTCTCTGTGAACGCACAGGAACTGACCTTGCCCTGGGTTGCTGTGGCTCAGGAACAGGTTCCTCCGTCGTCGGACGCTTCCCTTTGGATGAGGGTGGCTTTGAAGAGCCAGGTTTTGAAGAGGCTGGTTTGGAAGGCGTTGTCTTTGGTGTTGGAGTTAGTTTGGCAGAGGCAGGGAACCTTGGAGAGTTCTTGGTTCGAGTCATGGGGTCACACTGAGGAGGAGAGGTAGGAGGAGAAGGAGAATGGGTAAAGGTTCGGTTTTGAGAGCGAGTGGAAGGCTTTGTGGGTAGTTTGTAAATCTTCTCACGAGGAGCCCTTTTTGCAATGACTTTCTTCCTCATTTTGGTTAAAATGATGCCTTTGATGAAAGAGAGATAGTGGTGTGAGAGGAAAGAAACCGAAGGGTTGAGGAGAAGTTATGGAGGGAAGAGAGGGAGTGTTGGTAACCGTACCCAAAAGCAAATTTCCAAAACCATGCAACTGCATCACCATTTGAAAAGACTTGACAAGACATGACCTCATAAAAGAAAAGATTTTATTTGATTTTCAAAAAATAATTTCAAAAAATGAAAGACAATCAGCATTAAATTGAAACTCTTTTTGGACCAAGGTCAAACATTAAGGTTGTCAAAAAAAATTTTCCGACCAAAAAAAAGCTTTTAATAAAAACTTAAACACACAAGTAAGAGTGTAACATTCACATTGGGCCCAGATGTGGTTTGAATTAATGAAACATATAGGACTACCCAGATCTGAATTGATGTTGGCCCGGATTGATTTTTCACTTGCAATAGGCCCAGAACACGCTGTTTTGAAGGAAACATTCATCATCTGCCCAGAATTGTCTCATACCTGTTTATGAGACAAAATCCTCCAGCAAACACATCAGCACTTTTCAAATAAAGAATTATAACTCAAAATTCCTAGACAAGTCCTAAGCATGCAGAATCTATCCTCAGCTAATGGTTTAGTAAAAATATCTGCTAATTGCTCTTCTGATTTAACAAATTGAATGCAAATATCCCCCTTTTGGACATGTTCTCTTATTGAGTGAAATTTCACTTCAATATGCTTAGTCCTAGAGTGCAAAACTGGATTTTTAGAAATATTGATGGCACTCATATTATCACACATTAAGGGAATATTTTCAGCATTTAATTTGTAATCAGCAAGCTGTGTTTTTAGCCATAAAAGCTGAGAACAACAGGAAGAAGCAGCTATATACTCAGCCTCCGCAGTGGATAAGGCCACTGTTGGTTGCTTCTTACTTGACCACACATTTAAGGACTTTCCAAGGAAGCAACATAAACCAGAAGTGCTCCTTCTATCAACTCTGTCACCAGCAAAGTCTGCATCACAATAACCAACTGCAGAAAAATTATCAGTCTTAGGATACCAAAGACCAAAGTTGGATGTGCCATGAACATATCTAATGATCCTTTTAACCGCAGAAAGATGTGACTCCTTAGGTTTGGATTGGAACCTAGAACACAATCCAACACTTTGCACAATATCGGGTCTAGAGGAGGTTAAGTACATAAGAGAACCAATCATTCCTCTATACCTAGTCTCATCAACATCTTTCTCATTGTCTCCCTTATCCAATTTAGAATTCGGGTGCATGGGAGTCCCCATGGTTTTGGCATTTTCAAGACCAAATTTCTTAACTAATTCCTTGGCATACTTTTCTTGATGAATGAAAATACCATTTTCAGTTTGTTTAATCTGTAGCCCAAGGAAAAAATTAAGTTCACCCATCATACTCATGTCAAATTCACTTGTCATGAGCTTTCCAAATTCAGTACAAAGGGATTCATTTGCTGATCCAAAAATAATGTCATCAACATAAATTTGGACTAGGATAAAAGAATCATTAGAATTCTTGATAAATAGAGTTGTATCAGTGGTGCCTCTTTGAAAACCATTTTTCAAAAGAAAAGAGCTAAGTCTCTCATACCAAGCTCTAGGAGCTTGTCTTAAACCATAGAGAGCTTTAGACAATTTAAAAACATGATCAGAATGCTCTTTATTTTCAAAACCAGGAGGCTGCTCCACATATACTTCTCTATCTATCACACCATTTAAAAATGCACATTTCACATCCATTTGATATAATTTAAAACCACAAAATGCAGCATAGGCTAGGAGAAGTCTAATGGCTTCCATTCGTGCTACAGGGGCAAAGGATTCATCAAAGTCTATTCCTTCTTCTTGGTCATATCCTTGTGCCACTAGCCTTGCCTTGTTTCTTGCAATGCTACCATCTTCTCCCAACTTGTTCCGGAATATCCACTTGGTGCCGGTCACTTTCTTTCCACTTGGCCTTGGAACCAATGTCCACACTTGGTTCTTTTCAAACTCAAGAAGTTTATCCTCCATAGCCTTAATCCAAGATGGGTCACTAAGGGCTTCCTTGACGTTTTGAGGCTCCATTTGTGAGAGGAGGGCAATGTTTGAACCTTCATTTGCCTTTCTAGTGGAAGACCTAGTTTGCACTCCATGAGAGACGTCCCCAATTACAAATTCTTCAGGATAATTCTTCAAGAATCTCCATTCACGAGGTTTGGTGGACTTGGAGGCAGATTCGGTCACCAATGGATTCTGTATGATGCTGTCTACAGAATTTCCTTCAAATTCATGAGACAAAATGGAATTGTCTCTTGAATTTTCAGCGTTTGCTGTTTCTGGTTCAGCTTGTCCAGAATTTTCTTTTCCATGATTCTGAGCAGCTTCATCATCCTTTTGAGCTTGATTTCCTGCATCACCATCTTCCAAAATGCTTTGCACCAAGTTAGTGTCACAAAATGTAACATGTATGGATTCTTCAATAATTCTAGCATCTTGATGATAAACTCTATATGCTTTACTAGTTGTGGAATATCCTACAAACAAGCACTCATAAGCCTTTGGATCAAATTTTCCCAAATTTTCTTTGTTATTCAAAACAAAACATTTGCATCCAAAGATGTGCAAGTAATCTAAGTTTGGTGGGTAGCCTTTCCAAAGTTCATAAGGAGTTTTCTTCAAAAATTTCCTTATGATTGTTCTATTCAAAATGTGGCAAGCCGTGTTAACCGCTTCAGCCCAAAGGAATTTTGGAACATTACTCTCACAAAGCATAGCTCTTGTCATCTCTTGTATGCTTCTATTTCTTCTTTCCACAACACCATTTTGTTGTGGTGTCCTTGGACAAGAGAAGTTGTGAGATATTCCAAATTCCTCACAAAAGGATTCAAACAAATTATTTTCAAATTCAGTTCCATGATCGCTTCTTATAGAAGAGATTTTCAAATCCTTTTCATTTTGAATTTTCTTGCAAAAAGGTTCAAAGGCCGAAAATGCTTCATTTTTGTGTGCAAGAAATAAAACCCAACCAAACCTAGTATAGTCATCCACAATTACTAAACCATAATGTTTACCACCTAGGCTTTGAGTTCTTGTTGGACCAAATAAATCAATGTGTAGCAATTCAAGTGGTCTTTTAGTAGAGATGTCTTCCTTTGGTTTAAAAGAACTTTTTGTTTGTTTTCCCATTTGGCAAGCATCACAAGTGATGTCTTTGTCAAACTTTATCAAAGGAAGACCTCTTACTAATTCTTTCTTTACAAGTTTGTTTATTTGAAACATACTTGCATGGCCCAATCTCTTGTGCCATAACCACTTTTCAGAATCTTTAGAATGGAGACACGCTACATTTTGATCTTTTAGTTCATCAAGAGTAAGTCCATACATATTATTGAAACGCTTGGCAACAAACATTACTTCATTTGTCTTTTCATTTACAACACATCATTCAAGCCTTTTGAAAGCAACTAAATATCCTAAATCACACAGCTGACTTATGCTCAAAAGATTGTGTTTTAAACCACATACCAAAAGCACTTCATCAATGAAAGTAGTTTGCTCATTACCTACTTTTCCAACAGCAATGATTTTACCTTTACCATTATCTCCAAAGGTCACAAAACCTCCATCATACTTATTTAGTTTGATAAAGTAAGTTGACCTTCCAGTCATGTGCCTTAAACATCCACTATCCATGTACCACATGTCCTTTTTGTTCTTGGATGCTAGGCAAATCTCATCAAGATTGTTGTTTCCAGCCATGAAACAGTCTTTGTCGTCTCCTTCAGATTCTTCTTCTTCATTTGAGTCATTCTCAAGATCTTCCCAAGCTGCCATGAGTACTCTCTTCCTTTCCTTCTTCCCTTTGTCTTCCTTTTTGAGCTTTGGACAGTTTGATTTGAAGTGTCCAGCCTCCTTGCAATGATGGCACGTCACTTTGCTCAAGTCCATCTTGTGCTCCTTTGAACTTGAACCCTTGTATTTGCCCTTGTTCTTCATCATTCTTCTAAATCTCCTAGCAAAAAACAAAAGCTCGTCATCTGAAATACCATCACTAGACTCACTCTCTTTTGGTTCTATTTGGGACTTGAGGGCTATTTCCTTTTTCTTTGAGTCTGTGTTTGTGTGTGTGGCTTCATAGGCAAGGAGTTTTCCTCTCAGCTCATCATAGGTTATGGGACTTATGTTGTTACTCTCGGTTAGGACAGTGGCAGTGTTTTCCCACTCTTTTGTGAGGCTTCTAAGGAGTTTTCTCACCAAGGTTTGTTCTGCATAGTTTGTACCCATAGCATCAAGGTTGTTGATTATGATTGAGAATCTCTCAAACGCTTCATCAATGCTTTCTCCATCCTTCATGCTAAACATCTCGTACTCTTTTTGCAGCATATCAATCCTCGTTTCTTTGACTTGTTTAGTGCCTTCGTGTGTAACCTGGAGTTTTTCCCAGATTTCTTTGGCTGTCTTGCATCTAGACACCTTCCGGTACTCTTCAAAGCTGATAGCACAGTGAAGAAGGTTGATTGCTTTAGCATTCAGCTCTATCTTCTTCTTATCATCTTCATTCCATTCAGCTTCTTCTTTTGGAGTCACCACTCCATCAGCACTTGTTTTTGTTGGGATCTTTGGACCGCTCACAACGATCTTCCATAGGTTGTAGTCAATGGATTGGATGAAGATCCTTATCCTTTCTTTCCAGTAGGAATAGTTCTTCCCGTTGAAGAAAGGTGGTCGGTTGTTTGACTGACCTTCAGTGAGGGTGTAGGCAACTGTGGTTGTGCCCAAGTTGTTCGCCATTGGATCTTTGCTCCAAGCGGTTAAGCTTGATTCTTGAGACCTTAGCTCCTGATACCAATTGAAGGTTGTGGTAGGCTTAGAGAAGGGGGGTTGAATCTATGCCTTCCTTTTACAGTTGCTGTTTTGACCCTTTTTAATCAAAGTTACAAATCTGATTCTGTTTGAACTCAGCAGCGGAAAATTATGAGACAATTTATTTTTGTCTCATGAATATCAGAAAACAGAACATGACAGAGAAGAAAAAGCTAACACCAGCATATATCCTGGTTCGGTTGCTTTGTGCTATGCAACCTACATCCAGTCTCCTCCACAAATGTGGAAGAATTTCACTATAGTTAACAGTATTACATACACCAATTTCACACTCAAGTTCTAACCTAACTTGACATTGGCTATGCTAACACCTAACTATTTACTCTTAGTGCTAACCCAACTAAGAAAGGGATACCAAACAGGTTCAAAATACAAGACACTTAACCAACCTAAAGAAATCTGAAAATAACTCTAGACTTTTCTCTCAAGTGTATCTCTCAGCCTTTTTCCACTCATGGCTTTTTCTCAAGATTTCTCACAATGCCTTTTCTCTCAAGAAATTACAGAAAGATAAGCTTAGAAAAGTACATTACAATCAGAAAATCATGAAGGAGATTGACTTCATCAACAGCCTCTGTGCTATGCGAAAAACCAGATTAGCAAGCCTCTGATTCAGTTCTTCATACTGGCGGAATGCACCTTTGATTAGGTTACACTGTCCAGTTAGTTGAACTTCTTCAAAGAGCTCTTCTCAGAACAAACACCTCAAGTTCACTGGTTATCTCTCCTTGCTTTAGAATGAACAACAAACTTCTTTTTATCTCCTTGCATGTTCCTTGGTTCTTCCTCCAAGGTCAACATCTTGAGCCTTGAGCTTCACCAACTCATAAGCTCACTTTTTCTTCTCAATCATCAAAGCAGCACCTTTCCTTTTGACTTTTCCAACTTGACCGAAAGCCACAAAGGAGTAACCGAAATTGTTTTCCAATGGTCAACCAAATCTGAACCCTTGAACACCAACTTGGTCCCCAAGTTTTGATTAAGACCGTAGATACACAGCAGAATAGGGCAGAGAACAACTTTCCCTTCAAAGCCATTTTCGGATAGAGCAGAGAGTAGGGAAGAAAAGATGAAGATCTGATGCATGCAAGATGATATGGTTTACCTTTCTTAAGCTTGATTTAGCTTGGGATTTCTGTTTTAGCTTCTGTGCTTCAAGCTTCAACTCTCTCTCTCTCTTGCTTCTTTGGTTAATGGCTTATGGAAGAAGCTTTTCTTCTCTTTCTTGCTTTTTCTGAAATCTTGATGTGACTTGATTAGAAGGAAGAAGAACGTTGCTTTTAGTTAAGTAAGAGAGAGGGATTTTCAATTCTGAAACTAGTTCGGGCTTGGATCGGGTATTAGTATGCATGGCCCGATTTAATTTCTTTGGTTTATTCTTTTGCTTTTACTTGGGCTCTTTATTTTGCTTTCAGCCCAATATTCTTTGTTGAATGCCTTTTATTCTATTTGGGCTATTAACATTTGGCCTGCAACAATAAACAATTAGTTAATAAGTAGATATAATTAATCAACACTAATTATTTATTTGCTCAAAAATAATGTTTGTCATCATTAATTAATTTAGTCAATTTCTTAACTCAACAAATATCATGGTCACCCTGAATTATTAGATGTTCAACTCCCATCGATAGCGGTAGAATACCTAAATTGAGACATTTTCAAACTATAATATTTATCAAACAAATAATTAATGAAACACCCATCCATACCTTCTCATTTTGAGTGTATTTATACATAAAAAAAAAAGTTGAAATAGCAAAAGTGATAAAAATGATAATTTTTATAATTTTGTATGGCTATTTATATATAGAAGACCAAAAGATCATGATTATCTAACAAAATTAATTTTATTTATTGTATTCAATTTAAATAATTAAAAAATCATCTTATTTTAGTTTAGTCCTTAATTCACATGATTTTAATTTAGCTCAATAAATATTATTTGATTTGATTTAATTATTAATGAAAAATATCTCGAGAACCTATTTTACTCATAGATTTATTATTTTAATGATTAATTAATTAATCTAATCTAACTAATTAATACAGATAATTAGTATAATTAATTTGATTTAATACATTAAAAAAATAAATAAAAAAATATTACCAAATCAAATTGATATAAATTATAATAAATTATGTGATATTTAAATATTTAGTCAAATTAATTCGTTGATATAATTAATTTATCATAATAAATTATATTTAATGAGTTTAAAAAAATAAATTGCTAAACACTCTCATAAGCATGTCACGTGAACTCCATTATTAAGTGTAGAAACCTGATTTTTATATAATAGAATAAATAATAAATAGAATATATGAGAATATAATATGTGACATATTTTAATTATAAAATTGGTATTATATAATAGATTTTTTCTGAATTCTTATTGCTTGTTTGTTGCTAATTTTTACGTAATTACTTAATAATTTTCGCTTATGAAACTATTAACGAACTAATATTATGATTTAATTAATAAAAATGATGATATTAATATTTTTTCATAAGTTTTGTTATTATTAGTAATTATGAAATAGCCATAAATAAATTTATTTTCTTAATGAATGTTAATTTTGTTGTCAAATTCTATATTACCTTCAAAACTTTAGCGTAATTGAGTCTAATTTCTACATTTTGAAATGAATTTATACGAAAAAATTAATATATAAATCACATTATTATTACAAAATTACTTTGTTTAACATAATTAGTGGTGCTTATTTGAACCATTAAATTTAACTTCTAATGATATTAAAGCCAACCTATTTTATTATCTTGTGCCTTCAAAGAATTTACACGACTAACATAAAAATATAACAATTGAAAAAAAATTCATTACAATGGGTATATTCATTTTAACAAATATTCTTCTATATAATACTATAAAAAAATACATTGGTCACTTTGAATTACTATAGGTCAACCTCTATCCACAGTAGTAGAATGCCTAAATTGAGATATATTCATCAAACAAACAATCAATAAAACACCCATCCATACTTTATCATTTTGGATACATTTATATATAAAAGAAATTATACATAAAGAAAAAAAAAGAAGTGTTGAAATAGTAAGAGCGATAAAAATAACGATTCTTATAATTTTGTGTGGCCATGTATATATAGTAGACCAGACAACTATGATTATCTAACAAAATTAATTTGTATTTATTGCACTCAACTTGAATAATTAAGAAATTATCTTATTTTAATTTAGTACTTAATTCACATGATTTGAATTTAACTCAATATATATGATTTGATTTGGTTTGATTTAATTATTAGTTAAAAATATCTCAATTGTCTATTTTATTCATAAATTTATTATTTTAATAACTAATAAATTAATCAAATTAATTAATTAGTACACACAATAAATTTGGTTTAATAAATTAAAAGAAATAAATTAAAAACTACTAATAGAATATTAAAATAAATAAATTAAAAAATACTACCAAATTAAATTGATATAAATTATAATAAATTATATGATATTTAAATATCTAATTAAATCAATTAGTTGATATAGTTAGTTTATCGTAATAACTTATATTTAATGAATTAAAATATATAAATTGAGAAATACTCTAAAAAACATGTTACGTTAACTCCATCATTAAGTATAAAAATTCAATTTTTATATAATAAAATAGATTTTGTTCCTTCAAAAATTTTAAAATTTTATTTTTTACATTTATCATAATCAAAATCTTTCTTTTTTTTTTGATAGTACCAACATCTTTCTTATTAGATGTAAAATTGGTTGTTAATGAAAAATATATTTATATCTCCAAATTAACATATTAAAAATCAAATAAACTACATGTGTATTTTTGTCAGCTGCATATAATATGTCTTTGTATTTGTTTTTTCATTGTTGAAGACAATAAATAAACATATTCATAAAAAGAGATGGATAAGGGGTAAATCCATAAAGAGGTAAAACAAAAAGAGAAATCGATTAGTTATTAATTGTTATAAACTTTAGTGAAAAAACAAAATTGTTTATAACTATTATGACTAAAATTAAAACGTATTGAATTTTAGAGAATAAATTAAAATGTTTTTTAAATATTGGGAGTACATTTTTTATTTAAATAAAATTGTGAATATTATTACTTTTATTTTTTAATAATATTATTTTAAAGAATATTAAGAAACTATAAAAATTATTATTTTTGACATCACTACCATCAATTCAATTTTTTTAGTAGTTCTTTTAATTTAGTAATCCAACAACATATTTTATCTCATATTTTTAAATATTGATAAATAAATGATAACAAAAAATAATAAATTCTGATGACTCTCTAATATTTTTCTATCATCTCTATTCTTCACCTTATTTTTCATAAACTTTGTTTTTAACATTATGGTTATGTTTGGTTATTGTCTCAAAAGAATAGAGACATAAACACAAAAAGACAGAAATACCATGAACAATGATATACATAAATTTTACAACATATTTGGTGATAATAGTCATAATACACAAGACACATCTATCTAATTTAAAAGTTAATTTTAAAACAACTTCAATATTATCATCATTATTACCACCACTATTATTATTAATTTTTACCACCACTATCATCACTCTTGATTTTTCAATCTTATTTTAAATAAATAAAATTATCAACTCTAATTTAAAATATCATTTAAACAATTCAAATTAAAAAACAAAAAAAAATTAAAAGAAAGACAGAAACAAATCTAAGATAAGAGGGGATGAGGGTTTGTTGACGCATTAGAAGTAAGGCATTGATGGGAAAAATAATAGTGATAGCAAAGGGCGATGCGGAAAAAAACAGTAGCGTTGGACGACCTTCTTTGTGTCTGCAGTCAGCGTTTGGCAGAAGTAACCTTCTTTGTGTTTGTGGTTATAGCGGCATCAGATCTACCATGATAGTCGACCACTCCAGCCACCAATATTATTTTTCATCACTAGACCAAGATAGAGATGAAGGAGATTGAGGAAGCGAAAGCGACGTCATCGGAGATAATGGTGCAAAGAGGAGAGAATGAGAAAGAGAGATCTAAATAGAAAGAGACGTCGCTACAAGAAAATGAAATATTTATAAAAAGAATTTGTATCAATTTTTAAATTGTTGTTTTTTTGTAACAAAAATTAGTTATAGTTACAAAATAAGAATGTTTTGTGACATCATAATAATTTGTTACAAAATATTTTAATATCTTGTAACATATAATTTCTTTTGTTACAAATTGTGTTAGTTTTTGTAACGAAATAGTATTTTGTTGTAAAAATTTATAATGTTTTGTAACAAAAAATTAAATTAGTGCAAAAGTTCAAAATATTTTGTAACAAAAAATTAATTTATCACAAAATTCAGTAATAGAAATTTTTTTGTAACTAAAAAAATTTTTGTTTTGAGATGTTAAACTTTTTAGTGTTGAAAATTTTATAATGTTAAAATTTTTTTGCATGGTCATTTTTTTTCAAAAGTTTATTTTTTCTAAAATATTGGTTTTGATAATTAAGTATTTTTTATAAAATATTAAAAATTAAATTATTAATTTTAAAAAATTGTAAAAATTATTTTTTTAATCTTTTAAAAAAATTAGTATATCTATCTTTATTAATAATCAAATTTTAAAAATTAATATATCTAATATCTATTAGGAATTAACTCTAAATTCTCATTAGAAATTAATTTCTCAAATAAAAAATATTTAATAATAAAATATTAAAAAGTTAAAAATTAAAAAATACTATAACCTGCCTTATGCATTATAAATCTCTGACCTTTTTAAAAATTTAATTATGAAAAATTAATTTTATAAATTTAAGGATTATTATTTTCTAAAATCAATCCCAATAAAAAATTAAAATTTTATTTATATCAAATTGAATTTAATTAATAACGGTTCATAAGTAATTCTATTAATAATAATAAAGTATTGGGTATAATTTAAAATTTAAATAATTAGAGGATAGAATTAAATTTAAATTTAAGTCTCTTAATTTTTACTAAAATTTTAAGAATTAATTAAACATTTTGAATATTTAAATTTTTATACTATCTTTATCTATTTTTTTTAACTTTAATCTTAATCCTAATTGAATCTAACCCTAACCCAGACATCTCTTCTTCCCTGCCGCACACACATACGCGAAATAAGAAAGAAACAAAGGGAACAGAGAAGAGGAAAGAGAGTGGGCTGCGAGGGAAGGAAGAAGAGAAGAGGGGAGAGGACTGTCTCGCGTCGGCGTCGCGCCTCACCGTCCGTGAAGCCACGCGTCTTCGTCTCACCACTGTCGAACGCCTGCTGTCGTCCCAGCGTAGCCGTCGAGGAGAGAGAAAGAGAGCAAGCACGAGGAGGAGGGAGCTGCCGTCGCGTCCCAATCCGTCGTCGTTGTGGAGGTCCGCGTCGCCATCGTCATCGCGAGCTGCCACCACATGCGCCGTCACGCCGTTGAAGGTCTGTCGCCGTCGCCGTCCGTTCCAGCCACCATCACTGCCGTTCGTTCCTACGTTTCGCGCACTGTGACTCCCGTCGCTTCTAGATCTGTCACTGCTGTCGAAGAGGACTAGAACGCGATGAGGAGAAGGAGTTGGTTTCTGTCGTCGCCGGGAGACGGAACCAGCATCTAGTTGGTCCCTGGAGGTTAGCTTCCTTCGGCCATATTCTTTATGGTACTTCTGGATAATGCTTCTTCAGGAAGGCCGGATTCATGCCCTTTACTCAACCCCATCGATATACACTGATGCGAAACATGCTGCTAATGAGGCCTGGCCAATCAAGACTGAAGACTACTTTTCGTGAGTCCTAAATACGAATAATTCAATGAATAAGCTGTCAACTTAAAAATCATTCCTTCCAACTTGTTTGATATTTGTGCCATGAATTTGTTAGGTACGCCAACATGGAAAATAGGCTATTGGACGGGATATTTTACAAGTAGGCCAACTATCAAACACTATGTTAGATTCTCAAGTGGCTACTACTTAGTAATCCTTCTAAATACTTATTATTATTGTTAGGATTTGGTTAGATTTTAGCTACTTTGAGGAAATTTATCAAATATTCTATGCAAATGTCTACGTTCAAATGTATATTAAAATCTCATTAGAATTCAGAACTCTAATTAATTGCTTAGGTCCTATTGGTTTAGAGTTTTATTTTGATATATGAGAGTTTAATACCTCTCTATAATTAAAAGTATAATAAGACTCATTGATATTTATTGCTCATGCTGTACAATCTACAATGATGAGAAAATTCAACCATATTGGATTGTTTTAAAGGATCACTTGTTGCTATTTTAAGTTTATGCATAATTTACATAATTTGCTGCTTCGAAATTTTCTCTTTTCAGATTTGGATTTTTATTAGGATGATTGTTGTAATGTTTTTATTTTGTGTTTTGACATAAATTTCATTATGGAATTTTATGAGTGTAAAAACATAAAAAAAGTCAAGTATATTTGTTATGAGGATTTTGGTGGAAATTGTGTTTTGTAGTGATTGTTTGATAATTGATACTTATGTAAATTTAATGAATTGAATTATGATTAATTAGCTCGAGTTTATATATTAAATTGTTAATTCTTGATCATTTACATTCTTGATTGTCTAATTTTAAACTTTAAGAATATATTCTTAAAGAATTAGTTAATTTTAACTTGTAAGTTCTAACTTAATTTTTACTCTAATGAAGATAGTGTTATGTGTTGTTTTTTAATTTTGATTTTCATTGTTTATATTTGTAAGGGTACAAAATTGATACCAACTTGATTGAAATATGCTAGAAGAGTCAAGAATTATAAATCCAATATGATACAATTTTATGTGGAAAAAATTGTATTTAGTTGAATTTCTAGAACTTATTTTATTGTAAAAGAATTTTAATGACATGTAAGATATTCTAATTATCTATATTATTATATATTATATAAATGTTAAGTTAGCGTGTTTAAAAAATTAATTGATATATCAATTATTTAATTAAATGTTTTAAAATAAATTTTTTATTTTTGTAACTAAGAATAAAAAATATTACAAAAGTAAGTAGTATTTTGTAACAAAATATTATAACAGAAAAATTTAAATTGTTTCGAAAAACATTTTAAAGGTCAAATATTGTTATCACTTTTGTAACGACTTTTGATTTTTGGTATCAGAAAAATTTGTTATAAAATATTATTTTGAATTGTAACCGTTCCTTTTTTGTTACAAAATTTTTTTTGTAATGGGACATACTACAACGGCCCTTTTTTTGTTACAAAATATTTTTGTTTTAAAATTATGATTATTTGTAATAATTTTTTTATTACAAATATTACTTTTTCTTATAGTAAAAAAAGAATGATGATGGAAGTTAGCAGGTAATTTTAAAATTTTGAAAATTAGTAAGGATAAAAATGTTCAAAAATATATTTTAATGGTAGTGTTTGGGTCAGTACATTTTGTGATTTGTAGCCATTAATTGGCCATTATTAATATTTTTAACGGTAAATGGTATGGAATTACACACTTTTTTCTTACTGATTAAATATTTGCTAAATTTTAATAAAAATGCTGGCTTTTTAGATTTTTTCATATTTTAATTTGTGTTTTAAACTAAATTTTTATATCTCGTTATTTTGACAAGACACAAAATACATATTCTTTGTGGATAATTATATGTAACTGTGTCTCTTTTAAATTTATGTCTCATAAAATAAACAATATACATGTATTGTGTGCAGCGTTTGGTTATGTATCTCTTGAGACAGAGACACAGAAACATAGACATTAAAGATATAGACATAAATTATTAGTGTCTATGTAATGTGTTTGATAAACATTGAACAAGACACAATAAAATTAGAAAAAGTCTATATTATCCTTATAAAACAAAACAAAAAATATCAGCCACCATTGCTACCACTATCATCCATCATCTCCACCACTACAGATTCAACATCACACACAATTCACCACAAATCAATCAACAAAAAATTTATAAGAATCAACAAGAATTTTTATTTTTCAACAGAAAAACAAAAAGGGAGGAGAAAGTAACTGAAGAGCAAACTGTGAAAAGAGAAAAACCAGAGTAGAGGAAGACGCGGTAATGGTAAACTCGAAGAGAAAGAGGGAGAGGCGGCCATGAGTATCGCGAAGAGGGAGGAGAGGCAACAGCCGCAAATCTGGATGAAGAAGGAGACGTAGTAGCAACGATGGATCTAAACGAAGGAGGAGACGAGTGGCGGTGCGCGGATCTGGACAGAGGAGGAGACATAGGGCAGTGCTCGGATCTAGATGAAGTGGGAGACGCAGCGGCGGCGGCATGCGGATCTGGGCAAAGGGGGAGATGCAGCGGCGACGACAGTGGATCTAGACGAAAAGATGCGATGCTGACGGCGAATCTGGACGACGGGATGCGATGACGGAAGGAGGGAGGAGGGAGGAGGGAGGAGGGAGGAGGGAGGAAGGATGTAAGAACTAGATTTTTAGTAAATAGACTTTTCTGGTTAAAAAAAAAATTAGAAAGAAAAAGAGAGTTACGAGGTCAAATTTGGCTTTATGAGGGTAATTAATCCCTCTAAGTCAAATTTGATTAATGGATATTATATACTATTTTACCATTGACTTAGTTACCACACGAGAAATTTTTGAGCCGCAAAAACGCTTTTAGTGACGATTGTGCGTGTATCAAGAAAAATTCTAGTAACCGAAAATCTCAAAATCAGTGGTAAAAATAATTTCTATTCAAGTAAATGTATTTCTAGATTTATATTAGCTATCTCTTCATGATTTACTTCTTTAAGAATAGTTATTAGCCACTAATTCTTTTACTGCCAGTAAAAGTTATCCGAAACAAATTTCTGCCTAGTATTCCATAAATGACTCTTAGAGGTCCCGAATCTTCTTGCTTGCTACCCTAATAACTCGGTTCCACTCTCTTAGCCTCTGGGTTGAGATTATCTCAGCCCCTCATCCCTCTCTATTGTATTTTTAACCACAAGTAATTAACCGCGGTTAACTGCATATAAACATGTCATTATGACGCTAACTGTATTTCCTCAAAATCACGCCCTTTTTCTCTTGCTATCAACCCATTTCTCTCTAATTTTTCTAGCCTTATTTTACCACATTTAATTAGGTTAGACTTCAGACTTTTTATTTAAGAAAATTACCAAGCAAAAATTTAATAACATTTTACCATAAAGAGAGAGATAAGAACTATAAGTGAGAGAGCAGGAACAGAGAAAATTTTGCACATACTACCTGCGTTTTCATCACCTTATATCACCATTCATACACTATTCTTCAAGTGTTTTTCGAGGATTCAAACCATACAATGATGAATAAACTCTTGTTCATATCAAATTCGGCTAGGTAAACTCTTGTTATTTCTTCTTCTTTTTTCTTAAAAAAAAAAAGAAATAATAACCATGATGAATCTTTACTCTCCTCTACAGAACCCCCTCTTGAAGCACCTATGGAGCACGCCTAAGGAGTTAAGGAGTTTTGAGCTCACAGTGGTTGAATTTCGACGTCTTGCGACACTTTAGACCCAAAAACAAAACTCACCACCACCAGCTGTGTTTCTGCCCTTATATACACGTTTTCTAGTGTGAGAAAGGTTTACCAACTAAGAGGTAAGGGTTAGGATTAGTTAGAGTATGATTGTGCTTGTTTTCAGTGCTTATATAAGCCACTTTGTGGTGAATTTGTGCTTGTTTTGAATTTCTGAAAATTTTGTGAGTTACTACTATTTTGGCTTGATAAATATGTGTAAAATACTGTTATATTGCCTCTGGATTTTGTGTGAAAACAGCCAAAAATATGGAAGCACTTGGAGTTTAAGTTTCAAACTTTAAACGTCACAAAAAGTGAAGAAAAAATAAAGATTGAACCTCTAAAATTTCAGTCACATAGAAAAGCACTAAAAAGTAGTTACAAAAATAGTTTTAATTCGATGAAACAAAGAAAGGTAAAAAGGGTGTTATGGTCATTTTTGGGTAAAAAGAGAGTTAAAAATATATTTTAAATAAAAAATAAGTAAAATTCTGAATTTAGTATTATTAGGAGTAAAATAGTAATTATATAAATTATTTGAGTCAAAATTATAATTATAAAAAAGTTTCGGGCCTAAATAAAAGCTGTAGTAAAAGTTAAAAGTAAAACGGTAAAAAGCGGTAAGTAGAATAAGTAAATAAATTAATAAAGGGTAAATTTGGTTTTAGGTCCTTTATAGTGAAAATTGGTATTTAATAAAAATATTAGAAATAATTTTAATCATAGGCAACTATTAAGATTAATCCGGTGAAATTTTGATGCTAAATAAGGTTAAACGGTAAAACTAGAGTACTTAGGGGCATATTAGTAATTTTAGGCATAAAGTCAAATTAAAAATGAATAATTAAGTTAATCAAGGTGAAAAGGTATATTATAAAAAATATGAAGATACAATGGTAAAATAATAACATTAAGGGTGAAAGCATCATTAAAAACCTAATGAAAACGGTAAAAAGAAAAGTTAAATAAAAAAGGCAAAATAGTAAAATGTGACAAGACTGAGATATTTTAAGAAAGATCCAGGCACAAGTTTTTATAAAAGAAGGGAGGAGAAGTTCCTTAGAAAGAAATTCTGATGAGATGTGCCGCAGAAGAAGAAACTGTAAACCCCAAGGTGCTAAGAAGTACCTGGCGGAGCGGACTTCCATCCCGCCTGGTTAGAGACTATATGAACGTGGGGACGCCTGCCATATGGACTGCTACTCACTAGGAGCACCTTATATTTTTGGGCCATTCTTTATTAGTGCCGCGATTGTATTACGGGCAGCGGTGCGCGACCGACCCAGTAGAGTAGCCATATCCGGACTTGTGCCGGGTAACGTCGGACTGCGGGTAGCCAACCGACGCATGAGCTCATGACCTGCGTAGGACCAAACATGTATCATACTTGGTTGTTGCATTTACTTGCTTGTGTCTGCTTACTTGTATATGTGACTGTTATACTATTTTATACTTGTGATTATATCTGTTTATATGATTGATTATTGTTGTGACCTTATAAACGATTAGACTTAGGCTGCGGATCCCCTTAGGTTTTTCGTATAGTACCCTACTGGGAACCTTGGGTTCTCACCCCCTTTTTCCCATGTCCGCAGATGGGGATTGACGTGATCTTCTTTGAGTACCCAGTGTTCGACAGATACGTGGACCCTGCGACGGGGAGCGCGGTGTTTTGGGATAGTCCGCGTATACGCATCTATTATCTTCCCGACTATCCTTTCTCTCACTCTCTATTCAGCTAGGAGTTTGACCATGACATGCCTTATGATACACTGCTATCCGAGGTTCACCCCGGCAGAGGCCAGTATCCTTTTCCACTTTACCCTCTGAATATGGCAGAGCCAATATCGGAGTCTTCGATTATTGACATACCTGAGTATCCACCATGGTTCAACCCCGAAGAGGATCAAGTAGTTCCTGACGTACCTATGCTCGACGCTCCACCACAATCCCCTGTAGCTGAGCAAGGATTCGACGACCCAGGGGTTCCTGAAAGCTCTAGTTCTACACCTTCAATCGAGTTTAACTCAGAGGCGTGGATTGATCAAATGATGGCGGATTTGTACTCTAGCTCTTTTGAGACCGAGGAAGAAGACTCCACAGAGGATGCAAGCAGCAGCAATATCACTGGCGCGTCAGAGTGATTCTCTCGCTTCAGCGTATTGTGACAGCAGTTTCTGATGACCCAGTATCAGTGGCAGCAGCAGTAGTAGTAATGATAGTAGTCTTAATGATAGTGGTCCTTGCCCTCGTTCTTGAATAGTCTTTTTAGAGGGCTAACTCCTTTTATTTATTTAATAATATAGATCGGATCTCAGTCTAGGGTGACTCTTGTGAGTCGGGGCTTGTAAGCATTAAAGATGGAGTATGTACATAATATAGTAAGTAATTAAGTATGACCTTGTGCTTTGTGATAAATTAAGGCTCCGGACGTTTCATGTATGATATGAGTATGCTATATTATATTTTTCTGTTTCTTGTATTAACTGCTTAATTTACAATTATTCCAATATTCGCGACTAGATATACGATTCTCGACTAACGTTACAGGCTCATATGTATACACTTAATGTATGGTCTAAAGTATTTAAAGTCAGCTAAATAGTAGCGTCTGGCTACTAGCCTTGGTCATGACAGGCTAGAAGTTGGGTCGTTACAAAGGAGAACGGTCACGGTGGATGGAGAAGGAGAAAGAGAAAAAAAATTAGGATTAAGAAATTAATAAAAGATAAATGAGTAAAAAATTGTGTCTAATTAATTGTCCCTCTGTGTCTCATTATTTTCAAAGTATATTAAATACATGTATTTTGTGTATACTTGTATATTAACGTGTCCATCAAAGATTTGTGTCTTAACAAATAAACATAGGACATATTCTAATGTGTCTATGTCTCTGTGTGTGTTTTTAAAACCAAACGCTGTCTAATGTATAAGGATATCAACCAAACTTAGTATATGAAACGAAGACATCAAATAGATTGCAAAAAAGGAGAAAGATAGAAAGTCTTCTTTTGTTTTTTTTTTTTAATTATTTTTAATAAATTATTTATGTTTAATAAAATTTTTAAAATAATTTTGAATTAATTTTCTTAAAAAATATTTATGTTTTATTTTTTAAAAAAAATTAATAGATAAAATCTATTTTATATTTAAAAAAATTAATTATTTAAAATATCTTTATTTTTATTTTTTTAAAATAAAATATTATTAATTTTATAGAAAAGTAAATAATTTATTTTTTAATCAAAATATTTTTTAAAAACATATCCAAATAAAGATTTAGAAAAAGTCCGTCCAAATATTTTTTAAAATTGTATAAAAATATTTTATTTAAAAAAAGTACATTTTTAATTTAAGAAAGTCCGTGCAAACTGCAAACCAATACTTTTCGTGACTTTGCAAATCAATACTTAATGTTCAATGGTGTTGATTGGAAATAAATTCTTTTAATTATTAAAAAAAATTAACAATGTAAAATGTGATTTTTAATTATTTATTATTATTTTTTATATTAATTTTTAGGCCAATTTATAAAATTAACGGTCAGAGTACACTTTATTTTTTTAACTGTTAAAAAAAATTGACAAGATCCATTTCCGTGTTGATTAAATCACTTTAACCTCTAAGGCTCTAAGTAAGCCAACTAATTTAAAGGAGCCTGATCCAGTTCCAGTGTAGATGGATAGCAGGCCGGACACGAAGCATTAGCCACTAGCACAACCACAAGCATAAGCATAAGCGCGTGTGAGTGGCGGGACTATGGTTTTGGTTCATCCACAAGCCAGTCCTTTCTTCGTCTTGTCTTCGTTTTCTTCCTCCTCTTTTGTTAACGGCTCACTCCAGTTTCGTCGTTCTCTCTCTGCAAGTTTAACCCCACCTAGAATCAGCGCCAGGGAGCATCCTTGTTTCTTCTGCAATTCTTCATGGAAAGAGGTATCTATTCCGTTATGTTCCCTTCTCTTTACTGTTCCTTTTCTTACTCATAATTAAATTATTTCTGATTGAAGCTTGCTGGAGTTTTACTGTTCTCGGCGTTTCCTTTCGCCGCCGTGAAAGCTATAGCTAATAGTCCTCTAGGGGAATCACTTCAGAGGAAACTGGAGAAGAGAAAGAAATTCGCTGTTGAAAACTCTTCCAAATTCATGGCCTTGGCCCAGGAGGCCCGAAACCGGAGGTAATTCCCGGTAAGCAAATCCTTCGTGTTACATCTGTGACAATAATCGGGGTACGAGTTTGTTGTATTTATGAGATCTAAAAATAAATTATTTATGTGATATGAAAAAATAATTAGAAAGCTTGGTTTATTGACTAATATTCTCATTGTTTCCTGGCTAGTTAGGTTACTTGTGCACATTCTATTATTTCTATTATTATTAGGGTAGAGTATATTTTTTGTGTTTCAAATTTTTTTATTTGCATCAAATATATCTCAGTCAGACGTGTAATTATTCCTAAATTTTTTAAAATTTATCTATCATGGGTATATTTGATGCAAATTGAAAACTTTTGGGACAAAATTGAAACAAAATAAAATTTAGGAATATTTTTGAAATTTTTAGCAAATTTCAAATACAAAAAATATACTTTACTTTGTTATTATTATTGGTTGCATTGATGGCAATGAGGTTTGAACCTAGTAGGACCACATATATACTACTCAAACTCCTCACCACTAGATTGCTCCAACTGGCTTGTGTTAAGTCTATTATTAATTCACAATATTTTCAGCTTTTGGTATGGAGAAGGTCGGCCTGGTTGGCTTGGTCCTATTTCATATGAATATCCATCATATCTTACTGGGGAACTTCCTGGAGATTATGGCTTTGACATTGCCGGGCTCGGCAAGGATCCTGACACACTGCAGAAATACTTCAAGTATGTTAGATTGAGATTTTTCATTGAAAGTCCGTAAGAGTGTGGTTGTCAATTTGTCGCAAATGATTTTCTCATAGATGAGATGGTTTATTTTATTTACTTTGTTCCTTATTTTTCTTCAGCAGTGCATTGGTGCCAAATATAATGTGTTGGCTGTTATGTTATATTATATTTAATATGATATGGGCAGGTTTTTGAATAATATCTCATAATAGTTGATCCACCATCTGAGCTATTTAAAAAAAATGTTAAAGAAGCCTATTGCATAAAAGGGAAATCTTTAACAAATAATAATTTCTTTATAATGATATCTCTATCTTGGGTGAAGCTCTGTTGAATTTAGCTGTTAAATGATTTTTTTATCCTTTTATCATTAAGCTTTGAGATATTGCATGCTCGGTGGGCAATGCTTGCATCTATTGGTGCTCTTATTCCTGAAATATTGGACCTATTGGGAGCTGTTCACTTTGTCGAACCTGTGTGGTGGCGTGTTGGTTATTCAAAGCTCAAGGTTAGCATTCTTGCCTTTTTAATCATCTTCGATATCATACAAAAGTTTTACCAATTAAATGTATGATTATTCTCCAAAAACCCACTTGAAACTACTGATTTAATTTTCAGAGGTTAGAAAGAATTGATCATAGCTTTTGTCGTCTATTTTTTATTTTGTAGTAGTATCTTTAATCATATTCTTGTTCTTCTCCCTAATCTCATTGATCATATGGGCAGTCTTACATTTTTTATGTCCAAACTCGCAATTATTTTGTTCATTGAAACCAATTGATCGGTGTTTACTTGTCTGTTGCATGGAAATACATCTAGTTGCATATCATACCCTACGGAGCTGACTTCAGATAACATTCACTTCATCACTTGTATATTAAGCAAAGTGGTAAAGATAATTGTAACAATGGCATTCATTGCTGATGTGTCATTCTTCGATTTTGATCAGGGAGATACTCTAGATTACCTGGGCATCCAAGGTCTTCACTTAGCTGGTAGCCAAGGAGTGCTTGTGATTGCTATTTGCCAAGCCCTCCTTATGGTAAAGCCTGAATCACTTTACACTTCACTTTCTTCTTGAGCTCTGTTGGGATAATTTATTTCTTCTGACTTCCATTTCCAATATTTGAGTATTTTTTTTTTTTACCCATGTCGATGTGAGCGGTTTCAGGGTTTCTAGTGGGTTGTTTTGAATGAAAGATTCTATATCATTCTACTATAAACAAAAAAGAAAAAAGAAACAAAGCACCCTCCAGGAATTCACCTTGCCTGGAATCATTCATAGGTGTTTCCATGATATTTTGAAAGTTAAATCACTGTCGTATTTGGAATTACAAAAATGCTATTCGTATACCAAAATCAGTCACTAAAATCAGCCACTAAAATCAGTCATAAATATATTTGTGTATAGGTACATGTGTGGTTTAATTTATTTTTAATGTGTATTTTTATATTCCAACATGCATTTTATACTGGTGGCTGATTTTGGTATACACGTAGTATAGTCATTCTAATTAAAGTAGCTATATCAATGTTAACACAACCAAATTTATATATGCAAAAGTAAAATCTATGAACCATTAGAGCTACTTGGCTACAAGACTCGCTGTTTAACATATATTTAAACAGGTTGGACCAGAATATGCTAGATATTGTGGGACTGAGGCATTGGAGCCTCTAGGAATATTTCTGCCTGGTGATATAAATTATCCTGGTGGAGCATTGTTTGATCCCTTAAATTTGTCCAAAGATCCTGAAGCTTTTGAGGAGTTGAAGGTGAAAGAAATTAAAAATGGACGCCTAGCAATGGTTGCCTGGTTAGGCTTTTACGTGCAAGCAGCTCTGACGGGTAAAGGTCCTGTGCAGAACTTTCTTGACCACATCTCTGATCCTTTCCATAATAACTTGATTGCTTCACTAAGCTTAGTGAAAATACTCAATTAATTTTCTTCTATTAATCTATTTTATTATTTGCGAGGGAAAGGGAATTTAGATCAATGTGGGGATAGCCAGTTAGCCACGGGGAATTCCGCATTTTCATGGGGAAATAAATCTAGTTGCATATACTAGATCTATTTTATGATTTTTGTGGCATTCCGCTTAAAGGAGTTACTCTCAGTATATAAAGGAAACCATTGCGATGCCTTTTTATCTACCCTTCTATGTTTGAAATTATGAGATGTTACTGTGAGTCTGACACGTAGTGAGTAACAGTAAACGACTTGGATCGTTCTGTTACGAATTACGATCTGTTATGTCTTGCGTTTATTACCACTATTTTGTGTTATCTTTCCTTATTTAGCTTATTTACGTTAATTTGTTATAGGCGCATTGTAATATTATATTATTGTGTACTATGAGACACGAGATATTATTGTGTACACAATAATATTATATTATTGTGTACTATTGGATACGAGACACGAGATATAGATACACAATATAAAATATAAATTTGATATTTTAATATTTTATTAATATTAAAATATAAATTAATTTTTAACTATTTTAATTTTTTTAATTATATAAAGTATTTAAAATAATATTTTAATAAATAATAATATATTATTTTTAAATTTATTTTAAAAATACTTGTTAAAAATAAAATTAAATACGTTATTTTACTATTTTAATGAAGTGTTTTTTATTTTTTATTAAGACAATTGGATAAAAAAAAATATTATGCATATTAGACTAGTTTCGGATGAGTGTCGTATAACTCATCACCACCCCCTGATTCTGAACATGAATACAACCCACCTCAGGAAAGCCTTTATCATCCTCAACCCCATGCACTACAACCAACTCAACATGACCCATGTTTTCAGCTATTCTTACCATTTCAAGTGTATCTATACACCGCTAAACAACCTCATCTCTCCCTCACAGTCATCAACTGTAGGATACTTGTAGCAGAACGCCGAGATATTGGACTCGATATATAATTATATATAACCAAAGTGCTCTAACTTTGCATATGCTTCAAATAAAGACCAATTATCACATCTACCAAAAAAAAAAAAAAGACCCAATTATCACCATTAACATCTTCAATAACTGTTTTCTTTTCCATCAATATATTGTAGTCGCTAGTATCATAACCAAATTTACCCCTCTGATTTAAAGTTATATTAAAGTATCCCATTTTCTGCTTCAAAAACCCTATAAGTCAACATTAACGACAAAGTATCACCAAACAAAAATAGAAACAGAGGATCCTTAATACACTAAACCCTGATATTACTATCCATCACTTAACCTTACATTGACTCATTAGTCAGTGACATGCAACCAAAAAAAACAGAACTCCTTGCCTTATCGTGATTGTCACATAGCTGAACCGAAGTCAAAGTAAGAGTCAATATAGGTTGCTACAATACTTGAAGCAATCGCGACCTATGATCCTCTTCAATAAGCGATAAAAGCCTTCTCAGAAATTGAAATGCAGAAGGAAAAGTATAAGTAGACAATAAAAATACTAAACAATATGAACAATAGATATATTGGACGTTCATTTCACTATGTGTACGGATGATTATTTTAATATTAAGATTTAGATGGTTAATTTAGAGGTATAGTGTGTTTTTATTTGATTGGTAGTTGTTTATGTTGTTCAAAATGGTCATTGTTTACCTAACACTTCCCAATACAGAATCCACTCCACCGTCGCAACTTCAGTCACATTCAAGCTGGGTCAGGGATTTGAGCGACCATTGTGGTGAGACTGTGAGAGTATTTTTATTGTTGTAACTTGATGAAGATGAATGAGGTTAGGGCTTTTGCAGGAACTGGTTAATAAGTACCAAACGTGAAGGGAAATTTTGTTTCAAAAAAGTGTTTTTGTATGGCAAGGATGATTTTAAAAGTAAATCAAATATTAGAGCCGGTTTCGAGGGAAATTTTTTTTTTTATAAATAATAACTATAATTTTGACCCTAAATCATAAGAATTAAAAGAGTACTTATATAACTAAGTTGGGTTGTTCTAATGGTTAACTCATTAGTCCGCTTAAGCAAGTGTTGGGGGTTCGAATATCATTTTGTGCATGCAGCAACCCATTGGCTAGCGACAAACCCTTAAATGAAGCTCAGTACCGCGACAGATTAGTCCTTGATCTGTCGAGTTGGGAAATATCGTAAAAAATAAAAAAAAGTACTTATATCATCGTCATCTTTACATAAGACATAGACACATTTTTTCAATGCATTTATAGCATGTCAAGTAATCCATATAAGTTTAGAAAAATCAATATTTAAATTATGTATAGATTTAGTCTAAAGAGTGCTTAAGGATATTGATTAATAAAATAAAGTTCTTATTCTTTTAATATATTTAATTCAAAAAATATATATATTTAATTTAATTTAACTTTTTGTCTAACCTTTTATTAATTTAAATAAGTTTTCTTTTAAACTATCCATTGTAAATGACTTAATAAATTATTAAACATTTTTACTTTTTTATTCATTAAATGTATATAAAAAAACAATCAATACTAATAAATTCTCTATTTTTTTACTTATTAATCCTAACATTTTCCTAAAAATAATAAAAGTAGAACGAGTAGACACACAAAAAAATGAGTGAAAAATGAAAATACTTCATCTTAAAAAGTTTAAATTTGAATTTTCTAAAATAAAAAAATAAACTGATAAAATAAAAATTAATCATTATAAAACTTATCATTTATATTATGGTGAAAACTTAGGTGCAGTCGACTTCACGTAAAGTTAATACTTGAAAGCCGTTAGATGATTTGACTGATTTAACTAAATTTTCATGTAACGACTCTCAGATATCAACTTTACATGAAGTCGATTTCACCTGAGTTTTCACCTTATATTATATATAAATTTCGTTGTTTTAACTTAATAATAATTGGATAAATACTTTTTTATTATTGACGTTTTTTGTGAGATATCATGTATTCTAATCATTCTTAAACTTCATCTATGTTTTCATCCACTAAAAAAAAAAGACAAAACGACCCTTGCAACTGGATAGCAAACGATTATCAATGGCAGGTGTCAGTTTCTTTGGTTGGAGGGATTAAAAACCCCCTCTTAATATTTTCCTCATCTTCATCGTCCTCCTCTTCTCCTTCATTTTCTTCCTCTTCTTCTCCTTTCTCTTTGTATTTCCACCTCCATCACCACCATCATCGAGTTTCACCTTCACCACTACTACTGTGATTCCCTGTTCCTCCTCCTCTTCTCTTTCTTACTCTAAACCACCACCACCACCTCCGTAAACCACCTTCCATTGGATCAGCCCCGAAACTGCTACGAACATTCCCGATAACAACTACGTGCACACCCTTGACCATGCCAGTCCCCTTTTCTAACCCACCCTTGACCATGCCACCCTCCTCCATTTTGCAAAATCCCTTCTTTCATATGGCCCAAGTCCATCAGACCAACCTCAAAACCCTTTCCGCCATGAAGCTACTCTTTAATCACAGATGTTGTTGTTTCACTAACGCACCTCACTGAGCTTCATAACTTGTGCAAATACTCATACACTTTATTTGCATTCCCGTTTTTTGCACTCACCTTCAACGGCGTCGTGAGTTGTGGTTCCTCGAGCGTCACACCAGACCCATTCACATGCTCCTCCACCTCATAAGTCTTATCGAAATTTATAAGCTCGCAGAATCTGAACAATGCATGGTCAAAAGTCCTCAGCCTAGGGATAGAGCCATAATTTTGAATGGCCTTCTTGAACTCAAATGCACGGTTGGCATTGCCTTTCGCGGCGAGAAGCCTCACAACCGTGATGAGGGTGGCTTCATTGGAATTTATTTCAAAGCTAGTCATGTAATCGAAAACGCAGAATTTGTGGTGCAACACATTGTCTTTGAGCGAGGCGTCGTTGACAGAATTAGAATAGAAATAGAGTAAGGCATTGAAGTGGTCCTGATTGATGCGAGTGTTGGTCTAAACGGCATCATCGTATACGGAGATGGTAGCGCTTAGGTCTTTAGATTTAGAGCATGAGTTGAGTTCGAACTAAAACTTGGCCTCTGGAGTTTGTGCCTTCCTTTTTTTTCTTGATGTTGTCTATTGATGCAGTTTGATTGAAAATTTTGGTGTTTAAGTTTTGCACCATTTGAAATCCTATAAGTAGTAACTTTTTTGGTGAATCTATATAACAGTTATCTATATACTGTTAGAATCTGGAGAACTAGAAGAAGATTATTACACGTACATAAGAAGAGAAAGAAAATGAAATAGAAGAAGTGAAGAGAAAAAAAATAGAAGAGACGAGGAAGAGGAGAGAGAGAATGAAGAAGAGGAAGAAAATGTTAAAAGGAGGGATTTTTAGTCCCTCCAATCTAAAGAACTGACACGGTACTGTTAACCGTTTGTTATCTGGTTGTAAAAATTATTTTATCTATTTTTTAGTAGCTAAGGTTAAGGGTGTTCGCGATGCGGTTTGGTTTAGTTTTAAGGAAAAAAGTCATCCGATTCGAACGCTTAATTTATGTGCGGTGCGGTTTGGATTGGATGAACTTTTTTTGGAAATCCGATCCGATCCGATTCGATTACAAGCGGTTTGGATCGGTTTGGATTTGTAATTTTTTAAATAAAAAAATTATATACATATAACAAGTTTCAACATCAAATTTTAAATAACCAACAATGACATAACAAGTCTTAACAATATTTTAAAAAGCCAACGATAACATAACAATAGAAATAAAATTATAGGTTAGTTAAAATAAATAATATTTTGAATATAAAATATTTATTAAATAATAATAATACATGAATAATAGAAAAATGTATAAAAAATTGAATATGTTATAAGTATAATTGTAAATATAATAATAAAATAATAATATTATAGCACATTGTGCTGTTTGAATTGAATTGAATCGGTTATGAAAAATAGATCTGGAATCCAATCCAATCCAACGGTTTGCAAAAAATAGAATCTAATCAAATCCGAATTAATACGATTTTAATTAATTTTTGGTTTAGATTAAATTGGATGAGCAGTTTAATTTAGATCGATTTGAATTTAAACACCCTAGACTTTGATAAGATTTAAAGATGATTAAAATGTATTATTTCTCACAAATAAAATGTTAGGGAGCAGAAAAGGTATTTACCCATAATAATTAAATCGGGCCTGCTACACATACAAGCAATAAGGCCTTACAAGTGTTACAAGCCCCCAGCCCACAAACATTCCACACGCGCACTAATTATATTGAATAGAGCGTAACATTCACGCGCTCCCACTCAAACGGTTACGCTTCTCTTCGCGTAAACCGCCCATTAATGGCAGACTCTTCCACTTCTTCCACTTCTCAAAGCCATTCAGAGAAAACGCAACCCTTCCATTTTCGAGCAACATTTGAAACTCAAGATATACAACTCGTCGCTAACATTCGAAAACTCCATCAACATACCATAAAACTCTCGATCAAGAATCTCCAGAGAAAACAAAGCTATAATACTCAAGGTACGTTACATTACCATTCCTGTATATTTTCCAGATTTTGAACTAGGTTTTACTATTCTTCTACGTTGTTGTACGTTTTACTGTTCTTCTTACGCTACGTCTCATTTTATAGTTTATAATGTTCTAGATTTTACTGTTATTCTTGCTTCTATGTTACACTGTTCTTGTTCGTTCTTGTAGGTGTTACTGTTCTTGTTGTTCTAGTTCTTCTGGTAACTGATTTTTGGGGGTATATTCTGTAGTTTGGGGGGGTGTATATGGAGTAATTTTTTAGATGTATATGGCATAAAATGTTGGGTGTATATTTCTGAACTGATATACTGTAATAGTCAGCACTTGCTTATATTTGCTTGTCCATGGGTGTATATTGCTTGACCTTGTAATGTTGCTTGATATTGATGCATGTTTGAGTGATACCTGACTGATATATATGGGTGTATCTGAATCATATCTATGGGTGTATTTGACTGATATATATAGGTGTATCTGAATTATATCTATGGGTGCATCTTACTGTTATCAATGGGTGTATCTGACTCATATATATGGGTGTATCTTACTGATATCTTTGGGTGTATTTTTCATTTCAGAGAAAATGACAGTGAGAAACCAACCTAGAAGAAATGTAAGAACAAATATATATCTTACATGAAATCAGTTTTATATAATAGAAATATATCTGACTATAATTTTATTTTTGTTTACAGTAAACCAAATACCTTAAGTGTGCAACACATCTATTAAGTGATAAATTCAGAAACATGAGTGAGGAGAAGAAAACAATTGTGAAGGATTTGGGATTCGGTGGCTTGATGCACATCCCACCACTAAGGGTGCATCACCAAGTGTTAAGGGAGCTGGCTAACAATTTCAAACTAGGGGAGAACAGACTGGAAACCGGATACGGTTCTTTTAAAATAACACCAAGAAAAATAGGTCATGCGCTTGGCATCAATGCAACAGGTAACTCGCTAAAAATTATAGGTGTATATTAACTGATGCTTGGGTGTATTTAAGTTGATGCTTGGGTGTATTTGAACCGACTTTGATACTTTGTTGTTTTCTTTTTTGTAGGAGATCTATTTCCTCAGAAAGTCGATTATAAGAAACTTTCTGAGGATGACAAAGTAATTTTTAAAAGATTCCAGGGTAAGACCCTAAAAAATCTTACAGATGAGATGATGGATATTGGCGTTGGTAATGAAGAGGAACGCCTAATGTTCAAGAGGATTTTCATCCTCTATATACAGATGGCGTTCTTTTTACCAACAACAATAAACAAAATCTTGCCTGTGCACCTGGCCCCAATTTTTGAGATGGACAGCATAATGGAGCGAAACTGGGGGGGCATGTTTTGACCTTTATGGTCAAGGGCATAACCGACTACAAGGAGAAAAAGAAGAAAGCAATTGATGGCTGCCTCTTTGCCCTGATGATAATTTACTTTCATCTTTCTAAAAACAAAGGCAAGAAGAGGGCTGAAAGACTGCCAAAACCCTGGATTGCCAACTGGAGTAAGGAGCAGTTGGTCGAAAGAATGAGTGCAGAAACAGAGAAAATTTTGGTAAGTGAACATAATATGTTGGGTGTATTTTATTTATCTGAATGCTGCTAACTAAAATATCTAATGTTTCAGGGGATTGTAAAGATGGCGAAAACAAGAGAGAAAATGAAAAAAATAGAGAAAAAAGAAAAAAACAAGAAAAAAAAAACAAAAAAAAGGAAGGCGAGTTCAACATCGTCTTCGGAGACAGAAACAACTGACAGTGACAGTTCTACCTCTGAGTCTGAGACTCAAGAAGACTCAGAGGATTCACCAAGAAAACAACCCAGCAAAAAAGGAAAAAAGTAAGTACCACACTTGGGTGTAATTTTTTTGTCGAGTTGGGTGTATTTTGTTGATCAAGTTGGTGTATGTTGTTTATTAAGTTGGGTGTATTTCATTTGTTGTGTTGGGTGTATATTATCCATTCAGTTGGTTGTATCTTATGCATTCATTTGGGTGTATTTTATATCTTTAGTATGTTCTAAATAATGATTGTTTGCCTTCCAGAATGGACTCTAGAAAAAGAAAGAAGAGTCAAGAGGATTCAGATTCTGATTCAGAATCTGAATCAACTGATGAGTAATGTTCTGAAATTATTACTCCTTTCTTTTAGCTTCATTATAAATATTTTGTGTATTAACTGAAGTGTCTCTTATTAACTTATAGAAGCGAAGAATCATCACCGGTGGAGAAACAAAAGAAAAAGAAAAAGACACAAAGAACACCAAAAAAGTAAGCACTTCTTTGGATAATATTCTGTGATAAAATTAATTTTTTATTTCTGATTCATACTTGTTTTTTCCACCCAGAACACAATCCAAAAAGAAAAAGGTTGTTGTTGAGCATTCATCTCCTGAAGAAGATCAATACTATTATGGGTACAGTACCTCGTAAGCTATATTACCGTCTATCATCATAATTATTTTTGTTAACATCTTCTTTTATGAATGTACTGATAGATCTGAAATAGGAAGTGAAGATCTAGATGAATTGTTAAGGGGAAACGATGAAAAATCTGCTGCAGAGGGGTATGTCTTGTTGGGGTGTATATTTCAGATTTTAGTGTGTTTTCTTTGCTAATAATTGTTTCTTGTTTCGCAGGGAGAACAAAGCTGACCTGCGATCGACAGAAGGTCGCTATGTGACAAACCCCGTTTTGACGGTTTATCTTGTATTGATTTTAAGAGATTTTATCACCTTTTACCCACATTTATTCAATGAAATAGCATGGTTTTGTGATTGTCTCCTTATTTGTGCTTAGATGTGAAAACATGCTTTTAGACCCTTAATTTGATGGTTTTAATCTCCCTTTGATTCCACTAGATGCCTTGATATGTTTGTTAGTGATTTCAAATTGAAAAGGGCTAGGAATGGATCAAAGGAGTGAAGAGGAAAGCATGCAAAGTGGAGAAATCATGAAAAGTCAAAGAAGTTGAACTCGCCCATGGACGCGCGCGCGCACTTGGCGCTTGCGCGCACCTGCGAATTACCCCATGGACGCGTACGCGTGCTGTGCGCGTACGCGTCGGTGTTGGTTTATGATTTTTTAATGAAAACGTGGCCAACGAATTCTAAAGGGTTGTGGGGCCCAATCCTAACCAACTTTGGCGCCAAAGATGCTATTTAAAGCCAAGGATTGAAGAGCAAAGGGGGATTCCAACTCATTAGTTCACACACACTCATTAGGATTAGTTTAGAAGTTAGTTTCTAGAGAGAGAAGCTCTCACTTCTCTCTAGGATTAGGATTAGGATTAGGTTTAGTTCTTAGATCTAGATTTTAATTCATCTTCTTCTACTTCTATCTTCTCAATTCCTTGTTGTTACATTCATCTTCCTCTATTCTTTTGTTGTAATTTCCTTTATGTTGTTCTTGCGTTTTGTTGTAGATCTACTTTTGTTTCTCCTATTCCCTTTCAATCCAATTAGAGGTAATTCATAATAATTGTGTTCATTTGATTTGTTGTTGTTTAATTCCTTGCAATTGAGTAGTGTAGATTTACTTTTCTTGCAATTTTACTATGCTTTCCTTTTATGCCTTCCAAGTGTTTGATGAAATGCTTGGTTGGATTTTAGAGTAGAGTTTTATACTCTTGGCTTGGAAAGGTAACTTAGGAACTCTTGAGTTACTAATGTCCAAGTGATTGATGATTGGGAGCCATTTACTCTAGTTCTCACTAATTGAATTAGTGGAGAGTTAGGACTTATGGACTAGGATTGATATAGCTCATTTGACTTTCCTTTACTACTAGTTAGAGGATGATTTAATGAGATTAATCCTTGCCAATTCTCATATTGTGGTTAGTGATTAGGATAGAGATCCTTGACCACCAACCCTTGCCAAGACCTTTTTAGCCATTAGTTTACTTTCTTGCCATTTATCTTTCATGTTTCTTATCAAAACCCCAAAAAAATAACTCATAACCAATAGCAAGACACTTCATTGTAATTCCTAGGGAGAACGACCCGAGGTTTGAATACTTCGGTTATTAATTTTAAGGGTTTGTTACTTGTGACAAACAAATTTTTGTATGAAAGGATTATTGTTTGGTTTAGAAACTATACTTTACAACGAGATTTCATTTGTAAAATTCTAAACCGTCAAAAATCCAATCGTCAAAATGGCGCCGTTGCCGGGGATTTGCAATGGTGTTGTGTTATCGGTTATTGTACATATGTGAATATTGTGAATAGGTTTGTCTTTTGTTTGTTTCTTAATTTTTGTTAGTTTTATTTTGTTCTTTTACTATGAGTTGTCACTTTGGCTATGAGTTTGGTCCTAATTATGTTGTAGGTGAGGGGAACTTCAATGATGACATGTATCAAGGATGGGACAATCAAAGGTGGGAGGAGCCATATGCTCATAATCAATCTTCACGGCAACAACCTCCACCAATGCACTATGAAGGAGAGCCATTCTATGATGCATATCAATCCAATGGCTACGGTGAATCACCTTGTGATTTCCAAGCACCATCACCATATGCCTATGAACCATACCTACAACATAACCCTCAACCATACTCACAAGCCTTTCCATACCAAGCACCTTTTCATGACCCATATCCATCATACAACCAACCATCCATACCATATCTCTATGACCATTATGAGCAAGAACCTTTAGAACCATCACAACCCTATCAAGACCACTACCAAGAACCACCTCAACACACACAATCTCCACAACCTTACCAAGAAGAACCACCTTCCTATTATGAACCCTCTCTCCAAAATGATGAACCTTCCTACCCACCACAAGCCCCAATAGACGATTCTCTCACTTTGTTACTTCAAGGACAAGAGGCCATGAAGCGGGATACACTTGAGTTTGTGACCAATTTGACCAAGGTGGTGCACACCCTAGCCCACCAATGTTTGAAGACTCAAGGCAATTCCGTAACCACATGTGAAAGGTCAAAAGAAGAGCAAAGCATGAAGGAGAAAGTAGAAAATTCGGTGGAGAAGGAGGAATCAAATTTTGTGTTGGAACAATTGGAGGAGCCTATGATCATTGAAGAAAAGGAAGAAGTGGTTGAAGATTTAGGAGATGTTGAAAGTCCATGGGAATGTAGCATCATGGAAAACTCTTCCAAGAAGCTTGACATTGATGTTGAGGAGGGTGCGCAACCTCCAAGGCATGTCATCGTTGGAGACTTGGAAGAAGCTTATCAAGAGATGGATTCAATCATGGATGAATTTCTCTCTACAATGGAATCCTCTCCCATTGGACATGAAGTTGAAGTTATAGAAGAGTGTGCACAACCTTCCATACCCTTGGGGAGCAATGAGAAAGAGAGCTACCAAGAGGAAAACGTTGGCATGGTGTATGTTGAGATTGAAGAATACGAAGAGGTTGATCAAAAGATGGAATTATTCATCAATGAATTTCTATCCAAAATTGAGTCACCTCCCATTAGGCAAGAAATCAAAGTTCTTGAAGACAACACCAAGCCATGTGATAAAAGGGGAAAGGTTGAAATCGAGGAAGCTCGCAAAGAGGTGGAAATACACAAAGAAGAGCACAAGGAAGTGGACCTTGCTTTGTCTAAGTGTGAGGAAGCCTCTCTTCCCAAATCGCCATCCAACACAACATTTAAGTGGGTAAAATCTCTATCCCTAAGCTTTAATTTCTCACTTGAATATGGTTTAATTGAAAATGATGGTCAACTTAGAACTCTTTGTAAAATTAAAAGTAAGAATGAGTTGTGTAGCGGTTGGAAAGTAGGTATTAAGCTCATTGAGGTCAAGATCTCAAGGTATAGGGATGATGTTGGGACAAAGATCACCTTGCATGGATCTAGAAGAAAGCATGGGTGGAGTAAAGAGAATTCCATGTGTCCACCACATCTGTGCCAACCACCCATCCGACAAAATAATGGAACTCAACTAACGGATGGATGCGAGAACAAGATATGGGATCCCGGTTCGTTATGTGAAGATCAAATATGGGGACTCGTATTTTGGGTAGAACTCTGCCCAAGGTTAATAAAAATGGTTGGAAATTCTGTCAACCAATTGAGAAGCATGGATCCTTGGAAATTCAAGGATGAGTACAAACATAAGCCACCATGACAACAAGCCTCTCAAAATGTCCAACTTAAGGACTTAAACTAAAAGTGCTAGGTGGGAGACACCCCACCATGGTAAACTCTTTCCATACTCTTTTAGTTGGTTAATAAGTGAATTGAGTTGCCATTATAGGTAGATTCTCATTTTCATTTTTATCTTTTGTAAATATTGGTAGAATTAGTTTAATTTCTTATTTTTATTGTTTTATCAAGTTTAGTTAGTAGTATAGTATGTTGAATAAGGTTCTAGGGCGTTTTGGTAGCTGTTTGGAGGATTGAAAGGCTTGGATTGGTGTAAGAACTTAGAAAAATATTTTTTTGAAAAACAGAACACCATCCACGCGTGCGCGCACCTAACGCGTACGCGCACCTGAGCATTTTTCGACCATCCCCGCGGACGCGCACTGTACGCATATGCGTGGATGCAAAATTTCACCTCCGGCCAAAAACCTGAGAGTTAGGCCTGCACTGTGCGAACGTTGGGCCTAAGGCACAAGTCTATGCACGCGTGCGCGCACCTGGCGCGTACGCGCACATGATCTTAAATTGGCAATGCACGCGCACGCACACTGTGCGCGCGCGCGTCGATTGCACAATCTGCACCCCGGTACTTTTACCCGAGAGTTGTGCCAGACTTGGGCCGTCATTATGCCTCCGGCCTAACTCGATGCACGCGTGCGCGCAGCTAGCGCGTACGCGTCCTTCAACCAATATGCACATCGACGCGTCAGAACGCATGACGCGCACGTGTCGGTAAAAAAAAAAAGAGTTTTTTTTCTCATCTTCCATTTTCTTTTGCTTATCACATTCGCATACTTCTACTCTTCCCATTTTCATTTAGTTTTTGTAGTATGTTTTCGTTTTTTTTTTTAGTCATTTTAATAATGGTGTTGGATCATTACACTCAATTGTTGAGAAATTCTTGCATTATTTTGGTGCTTCTTGACTTGTTTGATATTGTTGGGTGATGAAACTTTTAAATCAATGCTTCTTCTTGTATGACTCTTATGTCTTTGTGCATTGATATGACCTCATATTGTCTTTCATGACCTACTTCTTCTTATGTGAACTTGATATGCCATATGCTCTTCATGCTTTGATTTTACTCTTGCATCAAGTATTAGTTAATATGCCATTAGCTTATATTGTTTTCTCACCTACATGCGTAGCTAACATGTAGTGAGAACCTTACTCTTATTTGGCATTAACCCCCGCCTATGTTCTATTTGCTTTGATATCTTTGTCATAGGCTTAATATTCCTTTCCTTTTCTATCCTTTTAGGTTGGCCACCAAGGAGGGAGAAAGGAAAAGTTTCTAAATGGGACAACAAACAAGTCATCCGCACAACCTTTTGAAGGAGCTCATCAATTGTAGCAACCCGCCCACCTTGCTCTCCTTTGAGTGCACCGAGGACGGTGCAAACTTTTAAGTGTGGGGAGGTCGTCCGACCGTTCGGCGATCTTGGGTGACAAATTTCTAACCCCAACACTTTTGCATTTCATTCTAGGATTTTATGGTTTTTACTTGCATTTTCTTGTTTTTGCATACATATACACAATAAGCTTAGTCAAAATAATGAAATTTTTCAAGATTTCTATCTATAGGGCACCAATTGATTTGAGTGAGAACTTTTCATAGAACTTGCTTGAATTATATATCTTGTGGATCATGTTTTGAGCTAAGAACACAAGCAAGTGAGATTTGAGCCTAATGGTGTGGTTACATCCTATAACCACTTATTTTCCTTCTTGTGTGCATTATTCTCTTTCTATGAATGTAATCTTTGATTTGTTTGATTCTTTATGTCCATTATTTTGTGTATACATGCATTTATATGATTGAGGCCATCATTTCATTGAGCTTACTTACCCAAATAGCCTTACCTTTTATCTTCCTTTGTTAGCCATATTTGAGCCTACGACTAACCCACTTTGTTCTTAATTTAGCACATTACAAGCCTTAAAGCGAAAAACAATAAATGTCCTTAATTTGGATCTTTGATTGGCTTAGGCTAGTGTGTGCGTGTATCATTCAAGTGTGGGAACCTTGGGACATTGGGTGAATAAAAGGGTAGTTTTGTATTATTATTAGAAATATTAGAAATTGGGTACGTACTCATGTATTGATTGAATGTATAGACCTTATGCATTGATGCTCTTGTATATAAAAAAAATGAGAAAAAGAAAAGAAAAAAAAAGAAAAAAATAATATGGAAAAGAAAAAAAAATAGAAAAAAAAGAAAGAAAAAGAAGAAAAATAATAAAAAGGGGACAAAATGCCCCAAAGCAAAGCTCAATAAGATCAATGCATAGGTGTTGTGAAATTAAAAAGGAATACATGAGTATGTGAAAAAGTGAAGAATGGGTAGTTAGGTTAGCTTTGAATTTGTATAGGATGTCATAGGTTAGGTGGGAAGTTTAAGCTTATCAAAGATTCAAATTCCAAGCTCACTTAACCATATATGCATCCTACCTTGACCCTAGCCCCATTACAACCAAAGAAAAGACCTCATGATATATGTATGCATGCATGAAGCATTTGTTGATTGTTAGAAGAAGAACAAATCTTAGAAAGCATGATTAGGAGAGAATTGAGTGAATCAACCCTAAACACTTGAGCGAATAGAGTGCAAACACTACCGGTGAGGGTTTGATGCTCAATTACATGTTTCCACCTATGATCATCTTTTCATGCAAGTTTGTAAAAATATTTAATAACTCAATTCAATTGTGGATTAGACTTGCTAGTCCTTAGCCCTTGTGCATATATGCTTCTTGGGAATTGATTTATTTTGACCAAGCAATTGCACTCATTTAGATAGTTGCATATAGGTAGATTGCATTTAGTTAGTTTCCATTGAATAAATACCATACCCTTTACTTCATTCTTGGTTTAAGCATGAGGACATGCTTGGTTTAAGTGTGGGGAGGTTGACAAACCCCGTTTTGACGGTTTATCTTGTATTGATTTTAAGAGATTTTATCACCTTTTACCCACATTTATTCAATGAAATAGCATGGTTTTGTGATTGTCTCCTTATTTGTGCTTAGATGTGAAAACATGCTTTTAGACCCTTAATTTGATGGTTTTAATCTCCCTTTGATTCCACTAGATGCCTTGATATGTTTGTTAGTGATTTCAGATTGAAAAGGGCTAGGAATGGATCAAAGGAGTGAAGAGGAAAGCATGCAAAGTGGAGAAATCATGAAAAGTCAAAGAAGTTGAACTCGCCCATGGACGCGCGCGCGCACTTGGCGCTTGCGCGCACCTGCGAATTACCCCATGGACGCGTACGCGTGCTGTGCGCGTACTGGTGCACGAAATTGTGATCACTACAACTTCGCACAACTAACCAGCAAGTGCACTGGGTCGTCCAAGTAATACCTTACGCGAGTAAGGGTCGATCCCACGGAGATTGGTGGTATGAAGCAAGCTATGGTCATCTTGTAAATCTTAGTCAGGCAAACTCAGATATATATGGTGATGAACGAAAATAACATAAAAGATAAAGATAGTGATACTTATGTAATTCATTGGTAGGAACTTCAGATAAGCGCATGAAGATGCCTTCCCTTCCGTCTCTCTGCTTTCCTACTGTCTTCATCCAATCCTTCTTACTCCTTTCCATGGCAAGCTCGTGTAGGGTTTCACTGTTGTCAGCAGCTACCTCCCATCCGCGCAGTGAAAGCTAATGCACACACTCTGTCACAGTGCTGCCAATCACCGGTTTGGTTCCCTCCCCTACCGGAATAGAATAACTCTTTTGCGTCTGTCACGAACGCCCAGTAGGTTACAGGTTTGAAGCACGTCACAGTCATTCAGTCATTGAATCCTACTCAGAATACCACAGACAAGGTTAGACCTTCCGGATTCTCTTGAATGCTGCCATCAGGTCCTGCCTATACCACGAAGACTCCGAAGAATCCAAGAGATATTCACTGAGCCTCAGATGCTTGTAGAACAAGAATGGTTGTCAGTCACCTTGTTCATGGGTGAGAATGGTGATGGGCGTCAATCATCACCTTCATCATGTTGAAGAACAAGTGATATCTTGGATAAAGAACAAGTGGAATTGAATGGAAGAACAATAGTAATTGCATTAATACTCGAGGTACAGCAGAGCTCCACACCTTAATCTATGGTGTGTAGAAACTCCATCGTTGAAAATACATAAGAACAAAAGTGATCATTGGTTTCGGCCCCAGAGAGGGAACCAGAAGAACCAAGATCTGATCTAAGAACTAGATGTCCAAAGATGATCTAGAGATCTAAAAGTGATCAAAAGATTTCTATACAATAGTGAAAGGTCCTACTTATAAGAAACTAGTAGCCTAGGGTGTACAGAAATGAGTAAATGACATAAAAATCCTCTTCCGGGCCCACTTGGTGTGTGCTTGGGCTGAGCAATGAAGCAATTTCGTGTAGAGACTCTTCTTGGAGTTAAACGCCAGCTTTGGTGCCAGTTTGGGCGTTTAACTCCCATTTGGGTGCCAGTTCCGGCGTTTAACGCTGGAATTTCTTGAGGTGACTTTGAACGCCGGTTTGGGCCATCAAATCTTGGGAAAAATATGGACTATTATATATTGCTGGAAAGCCCAGGATGTCTACTTTCCAACGCCGTTGAGAGCGCGCCAATTGGGCTTCTGTAGCTCCAGAAAATCCACTTTGAGTGCAGGGAGGTCAGAATCCAACAGCATCTGCAGTCCTTTTGAGTCTCTGGATCAGGTTTTTGCTCAGGTCCCTCAATTTCAGCCAGAAAATACCTGAAATCACAGAAAAACACACAAACTCATAGTAAAGTCCAGAAAAGTGAATTTTAACTAAAAACTAATAAAAATATACTAAAAACTAACTAGATCATACTAAAAACATACTAAAAACAATGCCAAAAAGTATACAAATTATCCGCTCATCACAACACCAAACTTAAATTGTTGCTTGTCCTCAAGCAACTGAAAATCAAATAAGATAAAAAGAGGAGAATATGCAATGAATTCCAAAAACATCTGTGAAGATCAGTATTAATTAGATGAGCGGGGCTTTTACTTTTTGCCTCTGAATAGTTTTGGCATCTCACTCTATCCCTTGTAATTCAGAATGATTGGCTTCTTTAGGAACTTAGAATCCAGATAGTGTTAATGATTCTCCTAGTAAAGTATGATGATTCTTGAACATAGCTATTTCTTGAGTCTTGGCTGTGGCCCAAAGCACTCTGTCTTCCAGTATTACCACCGGATACATACATGCCACAGACACATAATTGGGTGAACCTTTTCAGATTGTGACTCAGCTTTGCTAAAGTCCCCAATTAGAGGTGTCCAGGGTTCTTAAGCACACTCTTATTTGCCTTGGATCACAACTTTATTTCTTTCTTTTTCTTTCTTTTTTTTTTCTTTTTTTTTCGGTTTTTTTTTTTCGTTTTTTTTTTGAAATGCTTTTTCTTGCTTCAAGAATCATTTTATTGATTTTTCAGATTCTCAGTAACATGTCTCCTTTTTCATCATTCTTTCAAGAGCCAACATTCATGAACCACAAATTCAAAAGACATATGCACTGTTTAAGCATACATTCAGAGAACAAAAATATTGCCACCACATCAAAATAATTAAACTATTATAAAATTCAAAATTCATGCAATTCTTTCTTTTATCAATTAGGCACGTTTTTATTGAAGAAAGGTGATGGATTCATAGGACATTCATAACTTTAAGGCATAGACACTAAGACACTAATGATCACAAGACATAAACATGGATAACCATAAGCATAAAAATTCGAAAAACAGAAGAACAAATAACAAGGAAATCAAAGAACGGGTCCACCTTAGTGATGGCGGCTCTTTCTTGCTCTTGAAGATCCTATGGAGTGCTTGAGCTCCTCAATGTCTCTTCCTTGTCTTTGTTGCTCCTCCCTCATGATTCTTTGATCTTCTCTAATTTCATGAAGGATGATGGAGTGTTCTTGATGCTCCACCCTCAGTTGTCCCATGTTGGAACTTAGTTCTCCTAGGGAGGTGTTTAGTTGCTCCCAATAGTTTTGTGGAGGAAAATTCATCCCTTGAGGAATCTCAGGGATCTCATGATGAGTGAGATCTCTTGTGTACTCCATCCTTTTCTTGGTGATGGGCTTGTCCTCATCAATGGGGACGTCTCCCTCTATGTCAACTCCAACTGAATAACAGAGGTGACAAATGAGATGAGGAAAGGCTAACCTTGCCAAGGTGGAGGTCTTGTCCGCCACCTTATAGAGTTCTTGGGCTATAACCTCATGAACCTCTATTTCTTCTCCAATCATGATACTATGGATCATGATGGCCCGGTCTATGGTAACTTCGGACCGGTTGCTAGTGGGGATGATTGAGCGTTGTATGAACTCTAACCATCCTCTAGCCACGGGCTTGAGGTCATGCCTTCTCAATTGGACCGGCTTTCCTCTTGAATCTTGCTTCCATTGTGCGCCCTCTTCACATATGGTTGTGAGGACTTGGTCCAACCTTTGATCAAAGTTGACCCTTCTAGTGTAAGGATGCTCATCTCCTTGCATCATAGGCAAGTTGAACGCCACCCTCACACTCTCCGGACTAAAATCCAAGTATTTCCCCCGAACCATAGTGAGATAATTCTTTGGATTCGGGTTCACACTTTGGTCATGGTTCTTTGTGATCCATGCATTGGTATAGAACTCTTGAACCATCAAGATTCCGACTTGTTGAATGGGGTTGGTAAGAACTTCCCAACCTCTTCTTCGGATCTCATGGCGGATCTCCGGATATTCACCCTTTTTGAGTGAAAAAGGGACCTCGGGGATCACCTTCTTCAAGGCCACAACTTCATAAAAGTGGTCTTGATGCACCCTTGAGAGGAATCTATCCATCTCCCATGACTCGGAGGTGGAAGCTTTTGCCTTCCCTTTCCTCTTTTTAGAGGTTTCTCCGGCCTTGGATGCCATAAATGGTTATGAAAAAGCAACGCTTTTACCACACCAAACTTAAAATGTTTGCTCGTCCTCGAGCAAAAGAAGAAAGAAGAGAGTAGAAGAAGAAGAAATGAGGAAGAGGGGGAAGGTGGTGTGTTCGGCCAAGAAGGGAAAGAAGGGGTGTTTAGGTTGTGTGAAAATGAAGGGTTGAAGAAGGGTATATATAGGAGAGAGGGGGGTAATGGTTCGGCCATGATGGGTGGGTTTGGGAGGGAAAGTGGTTTGAATTTGAAGGGTGAGGTTGGTGGGGATTTATGAAGGATGGATGTGAGTGGTGAAGAGAAAGATGGGATTTGATAGGTGAAGGGTTTTTTGGGGAAGAGGTATTGAGGTGATTGGTGAGTGGGGGAAGAAGAGAGAGAGAGTGATGGTGGGGTCCTGTGGGGTCCACAGATCCTGTGGTGTCAAGGAAAAGTCATCCCTGCACCAAATAGCATCAAAATCCACGTTTTGAGCTATTTCTGGCGTTAAACGCCGGGCTGGTGCCCATTCCTGGCGTTTAACGCCAGGTTGTTGCCCTTTTCTGGCGTTTAACGCCAGTCTGGTGCCCCTTTCTGGCGTTAAACGCCCAGAATGGTGCCAGACTGGGCGTTAAACGCCCAATTGCTAGGCTTACTGGCGTTTAAACGCCAGCAGCTTCTTCCTCCAGGGTGTGCTGTTTTTCTTCCTGTTTTTCATTCTGTTTTTGCTTTTTTCATTGTTTTTGTGACTTCTTATGATCATCAACCTACAAAAAAAGATAAAATAACAAAAGAAAATAGTTAACTATAAAACATTGGGTTGCCTCCCAACAAGCGCTTCTTTAATGTCATTAGCTTGACAGAGGACTCTCATGGAGCCTCAGAAATGCTCAGAACCGTGTTGGAACCTCCCAACACCAAACTTAGAGTTTGAATGTGGGGGTTCAACACCAAGCTTAGAGTTTGGTTGTGGCCTCCCAACACCAAACTTAGAGTTTGACTGTGGGGGCTCTGCTTGGCTCTGTTTTGAGAGAAGCTCTTCATGCTTCCTCTCCATGATGATAGAGGGATATCCTTGGGCTTTAAACACCAAGGATTCTCCATTCACTTGAATGATCAACTCTCCTCTATCAACATCAATCACAGCCTTTGCTGTGGCTAGGAAGGGTCTGCCAAGGATGATGGATTCATCCATGCACTTCCCAGTCTCTAGGACTATGAAATCAGTAGGGATGTAATGGTTTTCAATCTTCACCAAAACATTCTCTACAAGTCCATGAGCTTGTTTTCTTGAGTTGTCTGCCATCTCTAATGAGATTCTTGCAGCTTGCACCTCAAAGATCCCTAATTTCTCCATTACAGAGAGGGGCATGAGGTTTACACTTGACCCTAAGTCACACAAGGCCTTCTTGAAGGTCATGGTGCCTATGGTACAAGGTATAGAAAACTTCCCAGGATCTTGCCTCTTTTGAGGCAGTTTCTGCCTAGACAAGTCATCCAGTTCTTTGGTGAGCAAGGGAGGTTCATTCTCCCAAGTCTCATTTCCAAATAACTTGTCATTTAGCTTCATGATTGCTCCAAGGTATTTAGCAACTTGCTCTTCAGTGACATACTCATCCTCTTCAGAGGAAGAATACTCATCAGAGCTCATGAATGGCAGAAGTAAGTCCAATGGAATCTCTATGGTCTCATTTTGAGCCTCAGATTCCCATTGTTCCTCATTGAGGAACTCAGAGGAGATTGGTACACGCCCACTGAGGTCTTCCTCAGTGGCGTCTTCCTCCTCTCTTTCCTCTCCACATTCGGCCATGGTTATGGCTTTGCACTCTCTTTTTGGATTTTCTTCTGTATTACTTGGGAGAGTACTAGGAGGGAGTTCAGTAATTTTCTTGCTCAGCTGACCCACTTGTCCTTCCAAATTTCTGATGGAGGACCTTGTTTCATTCATGAAACTTTGAGTGGTCTTTATTAGATCAGAGACCATTGTTGCTAAGTCAGAAGTATTCTGCTTAGAACTCTCTGTCTGTTGCTGAGAAGATGATGGAAAAGGCTTGCCATTGCTAAACCTGTTTCTTCCACCATTATTGTTATTGAAACCTTGTTGAGGTCTCTCTTGATTCTTCCATGAGAGATTTGGGTGATTTCTCCATGAAGAATTGTAGGTATTTCCATAGGGTTCTTCTAGGTAATTCACCTCTTCCATGGAAGGGTTCTCAGGATCATAAGCTTCTTCCTCAGATGAAGCATCCTTAGTACTGTTTGGTACATTTTGCATTCCAGACAGACTTTGAGAAATCAAATTGACTTGTTGAGTCAATATCTTGTTCTGAGCCAATATGGCGTTCAGAGTGTCAATCTCAAGAACTCCTTTCTTCTGACTAGTCCCATTGTTCACAGGATTTCTTTCAGAAGTATACATGAATTGGTTATTTGCAACCATTTCAATCAATTCTTGAGCTTCTGCAGGCGTCTTCTTCAGATGAAGAGATCCTCCAGCAGAGCTATCCAAGGACATCTTAGATAGTTCAGAGAGACCATCATAGAAATTACCTATGATGCTCCATTCAGAAAGCATGTCTGAAGGACATCTTCTGATTAATTGTTTGTATCTTTCCCAAGCTTCATAGAGGGATTCTCCATCCTTCTGTCTGAAGGTTTGGACTTCCACTCTAAGCTTACTCCATCTTTGTGGTGGAAAGAACTTTGCCAAGAAGGCATTGACTAGCTTTTCCCAAGAGTCCAGGCTTTCTTTGGGTTGAGAATCCAACCATATTCTAGCTCTGTCTCTTACAGCAAAAGGGAATAGCATCAGTCTATAGACCTCAGGGTTAACCCCATTAGTCTTGACTGTGTCATAGATTTGCAAGAATTCAGCTAAAAACTGATGAGGATCTTCCTTTGGAAGTCCATGGAACTTGCAATTCTGTTGCATTAGAGAAACTAATTGAGGCTTAAGCTCAAAGTTGTTTGCTCCAATGGCAGGGATAGAGATGCTTCTCCCATAGAAATCAGGAGTAGGTGCAGTGAAGTCACCCAGCACCTTCCTTGCATTGTTGACATTGTTGTTATTTTCGGCTGCCATTCTTCCTTGAAGAGTTCGGTCAGGTCCTCTAAAGAGAGTTGTGCTTTGGCTTCTCTTAGTTTTCTCTTCAGGGTCCTCTCAGGTTTAGGATCAGCTTCAACAAGAATGCCTTTGTCTCTGCTCCTGCTCATATGAAATAGGAGAGAAAAAGAAAATGTGGAATCCTCTATGTCACAGTATAGAGATTCCTTGAAGTGTCAGAGGAACAAAGAAATAGAAAGAAGAAGGAGAAGAAGAATTCGAACTTTAATTAGATAAGGTTCGAATTGTGCATTTAGAAGGAGTGGTACTCCATAAATAGAAGGATGTGAGAAGGAGGGAAGAGAATTTTCGAAGATTCAATCAAAAAGATGTTGATAATTTTCGAAAATTAAAAGTGAAAAAGAGATCAAGTGATTTTTGAAAAAAATTTTGAAATTAGAAATTAAAAAGATTTGATTGAAAACTATTTTGAAAAAGATGAGGTTAAAAAGATTTGATTGAAAAGTTATGGTTTTAAAAAGATGTGATTGAGAAGTTATGATTTGAAAACAATTTGAAAAGATATGATTTGAAAACAATTTGAAAAGATATGATTTTAAAAATTTAATGACTTGCCTAACAAGAAAAGATATGATTCAAACATAAAACCTTCCTCAACAGAAAAGGCAAAAAATGTTCAATCAAATCATTAATTGTTAGTAAGTATCTTTGAAAAAGGAAAGAAATTGATTTTGAAAACATTTGATTGAAAAGATATGATTTGAAAAAGATTTGATTTTGAAAAACTTTGAAAACTTGAAAAAAATTGATTTTGAAAACAAAATCTTCCCCCTTTGCCATCCTGGCGTTAAACGCCCAGAATGGTGCACATTCTGGCGTTTAACGCCCAAACTACTACCCTTTTGGGCGTTAAACGCCCAGCCAGGCACCCTGGCTGGCGTTTAAACGCCAGTCTGTCTTCTTCACTGGGCATTTTTGAATGCCCAGCTTTTTCTGTATAATTCCTCTGCAGTATGTTCTGAATCCTCAATTCTTTGTATTATTGACTTGAAAAGACACAAATTAAAAATATTTTTGGATTTTTAATAATTAAAATGCAACAAGAATCAAATAACAATGCATGCAAGACACCAAACTTAGCAGTTTGTGTACTACTGACACTAACAATATGAGAATGCATATGAGACACACAAAATACTTCAAGTCAATAGAATTCAAAGATTAGAACACAAAAATCATCAAGAATTACTTGAGGATCCTTAAGACACATGAATGAATGCATGCAATTGACACCAAACTTAAGATGAGACACTAGACTTAAGCAAGAAACAGCAAATAATTTTTTTTTTGTTTTGTGTTTTTTTTTTCGAAAATTAAGTGGAAAAAGGTATCAAAATTCTTAATGAGAATTCCAGGAATCAGTGCAATGCTAGTCTAAGACTTCGGTCCAGGAATTAGACATGGCTTCACAGCCAGCCAAGCTTTCAAAGAAAGCTTCGGTCCAAAACACTAGACATGACCAAAGGTCAGCCAAACCTTAGCAAATCACTGCTCCAAAAGCAAGATTGATACGAAATCAACAAGCTCTTGTGGTGATAAGTTGAAACCTCGGTCCAATCAGATTAGACATGGCTTCTCAGCCAGCCAGATTTCAACAAATCATCATGAAACTCTAGAGTTCACCTTCAAGAATTTCGAAAAAAAAAAATACCTAATCTAAGCAACAAGATGAACCGTCAGTTGTCCAAACTAGAACAATCCCAGGCATTGTTACCAAAAGCTTGCTCAAAACTTGAACAATCCCCGGCAACGGTGCCAAAAACTTGGTGCACGAAATTGTGATCACTACAACTTCGCACAACTAACCAGCAAGTGCACTGGGTCGTCCAAGTAATACCTTACGCGAGTAAGGGTCGATCCCACGGAGATTGGTGGTATGAAGCAAGCTATGGTCATCTTGTAAATCTTAGTCAGGCAAACTCAGATATATATGGTGATGAACGAAAATAACATAAAAGATAAAGATAGTGATACTTATGTAATTCATTGGTAGGAACTTCAGATAAGCGCATGAAGATGCCTTCCCTTCCGTCTCTCTGCTTTCCTACTGTCTTCATCCAATCCTTCTTACTCCTTTCCATGGCAAGCTCGTGTAGGGTTTCACTGTTGTCAGCAGCTACCTCCCATCCGCGCAGTGAAAGCTAATGCACACACTCTGTCACAGTGCTGCCAATCACCAGTTTGGTTCCCTCCCCTACCGGAATAGAATAACTCTTTTGCGTCTGTCACGAACGCCCAGTAGGTTACAGGTTTGAAGCACGTCACAGTCATTCAGTCATTGAATCCTACTCAGAATACCACAGACAAGGTTAGACCTTCCGGATTCTCTTGAATGCTGCCATCAGGTCCTGCCTATACCACGAAGACTCCGAAGAATCCAAGAGATATTCACTGAGCCTCAGATGCTTGTAGAACAAGAATGGTTGTCAGTCACCTTGTTCATGGGTGAGAATGGTGATGGGCGTCAATCATCACCTTCATCATGTTGAAGAACAAGTGATATCTTGGATAAAGAACAAGTGGAATTGAATGGAAGAACAATAGTAATTGCATTAATACTCGAGGTACAGCAGAGCTCCACACCTTAATCTATGGTGTGTAGAAACTCCACCGTTGAAAATACATAAGAACAAAAGTGATCATTGGTTTCGGCCCCAGAGAGGGAACCAGAAGAACCAAGATCTGATCTAAGAACTAGATGTCCAAAGATGATCTAGAGATCTAAAAGTGATCAAAAAATTTCTATACAATAGTGAAAGGTCCTACTTATAAGAAACTAGTAGCCTAGGGTGTACAGAAATGAGTAAATGACATAAAAATCCTCTTCCGGGCCCACTTGGTGTGTGCTTGGGCTGAGCAATGAAGCAATTTCGTGTAGAGACTCTTCTTGGAGTTAAACGCCAGCTTTGGTGCCAGTTTGGGCGTTTAACTCCCATTTGGGTGCCAGTTCCGGCGTTTAACGCTGGAATTTCTTGAGGTGACTTTGAACGCCGGTTTGGGCCATCAAATCTTGGGCAAAGTATGGACTATTATATATTGCTGGAAAGCCCAGGATGTCTACTTTCCAACGCCGTTGAGAGCGCGCCAATTGGGCTTCTGTAGCTCAAGAAAATCCACTTTGAGTGCAGGGAGGTCAGAATCCAACAGCATCTGCAGTCCTTTTGAATCTCTGGATCAGGTTTTTGCTCAGGTCCCTCAATTTCAGCCAGAAAATACCTGAAATCACAGAAAAATACACAAACTCATAGTAAAGTCCAGAAAAGTGAATTTTAACTAAAAACTAATAAAAATATACTAAAAACTAACTAGATCATACTAAAAACATACTAAAAACAATGCCAAAAAGTATACAAATTATCCGCTCATCACGTACGCGTCGGTGTTGGTTTATGATTTTTTAATGAAAACGTGGCCAACGAATTCTAAAGGGTTGTGGGGCCCAATCCTAACCAACTTTGGCGCCAAAGATGCTATTTAAAGCCAAGGATTGAAGAGCAAAGGGGGATTCCAACTCATTAGTTCACACACACTCATTAGGATTAGTTTAGAAGTTAGTTTCTAGAGAGAGAAGCGCTCACTTCTCTCTAGGATTAGGATTAGGATTAGGTTTAGTTCTTAGATCTAGATTTTAATTCATCTTCTTCTACTTCTATCTTCTCAATTCCTTGTTGTTACATTCATCTTCCTCTATTCTTTTGTTGTAATTTCCTTTATGTTGTTCTTGTGTTTTGTTGTAGATCTACTTTTGTTTCTCCTATTCCCTTTCAATCCAATTAGAGGTAATTCATAATAATTGTGTTCATTTGATTTGTTGTTGTTTAATTCCTTGCAATTGAGTAGTGTAGATTTACTTTTCTTGCAATTTTACTATGCTTTCCTTTTATGCCTTCCAAGTGTTTGATGAAATGCTTGGTTGGATTTTAGAGTAGAGTTTTATACTCTTGGCTTGGAAAGGTAACTTAGGAACTCTTGAGTTACTAATGTCCAAGTGATTGATGATTGGGAGCCATTTACTCTAGTTCTCACTAATTGAATTAGTGGAGAGTTAGGACTTATGGACTAGGATTGATATAGCTCATTTGACTTTCCTTTACTACTAGTTAGAGGATGATTTAATGAGATTAATCCTTGCCAATTCTCATATTGTGGTTAGTGATTAGGATAGAGATCCTTGACCACCAACCCTTGCCAAGACCTTTTTAGCCATTAGTTTACTTTCTTGCCATTTATCTTTCATGTTTCTTATCAAAACCCCAAAAAAATAACTCATAACCAATAGCAAGACACTTCATTGTAATTCCTAGGGAGAACGACCCGAGGTTTGAATACTTCGGTTATTAATTTTAAGGGTTTGTTACTTGTGACAAACAAATTTTTGTATGAAAGGATTATTGTTTGGTTTAGAAACTATACTTTACAACGAGATTTCATTTGTAAAATTCTAAACCGTCAAAAATCCAATCGTCACTATGTCTCCTCTGAAACGTAAGAAGCTTTATTTAATAAAATCTTGTTATCATGATTTAGGTGTATTTTGTGGAACCATTTGGGTGTATTTTGTTGATCAAGTTGGGTGTATGTTGTTTATTAAGTTGGGTGTATTTCGTTTGTTGTGTTGGGTATATATTGTCCATTCAGTTGGTTGTATCTTGTGCATTCATTTGGGTCTATTTTATACCTGTATCATATTTTATCTGAATAACATGAAATCTGTTTAGAATACCGGATGTGAACTTGGAAAGTGATGATCCTTCCTCTCAAGGACGCGCAGAACAAAGTAGTGTAAACAAGCCGGCAGAGAGCATGTAATTTCTCTTTCAAATAACCGTTACTTTTGTTCTTCTATTACCTTCTACTTCTAATTCTGTATATATTTTTTTTAGAAAAAAAGCCCTTTATTATTTTATTCAAGAAAAAAAAGCAGGAAAAAAAAAGCAAAAACTGCAAGTATGTAAGTTCTCAAAAAACAAAGCCTGTCTTTTTTTTGAATTGTTCGGGTGTATTTTTTGACTTTCTTTGGGTGTATTTTAGGTTAAGTTCGGTTCAACAGTCAGCTAGTGAGCCGGTTGATTCGAATATGATGGTTATGAGGGAACAAACACCGTCGGAAGCACTTGCAATGTGAGTTTTTTAAGAATATTTCAACCTTATAACCTTATTATTTTCAAAGGCGTTGTTAACCTTTCATTTTTCTTCTTATTTAGAGTTCCGATTCAAGTTTTTGTGCCAATGTCCCAAACAACCACTGTGCCAAAATTTGAAGAAATACCTGAGACAGATTTTGAACCAACCCCTCTGCTACAAATTGAAGGAACTACAAAAACGTAAGAAATAGTATTGGGTGTATATTTGGTAACAGTTTGGGTGTATATTGTTCCTCAATAGTTTTTTTTACGCCATGATTAATTTTGTGTAACTGTGCAGCACTCCTGAACCCCCAACAACTTGAAGAAAGCACACCCACGCTTCTCCCAACTCCAACTAAAATGTAAGTTCATTAGACTAAAATCAATCTTTGCTTATCATCCGTATATTCTTATTCTTATAATACGTTATACATGATGATGCAGTTATCCAGCCGTAGAAGACGCTGCTGCCCTGATGATGATGGCACAGACAGCATCGTATGTTCCTAGAACAGATTCGTTGCCATCATTCAGCCTTGCCCTCACTGATTCAAGCCAAGAAGAAACAGCAACGCAGGAGGGAGAGTCAACGCAGGAGGCAGAAAGGGCAAAATCTCCAGAAACCGCAAATTTGATAGAAGAATTAGAGAATTTGGTACAAAAAATAGCAAGCAGTGCAGCGAAAGAAGAAAGTAAAAGTCCACAAATTCAAAGGGAGACTGGGGAAGAAAGTTCTGGGAAGTTTGAAACTCCTGTGGGAAAAAATCAGAATACAAATGATATGAAAGAGAAGTGCTACATCTGGGGGACGCGAGTGAAGACATATGCAGATGACAGCACTAACGAGTATGACAACATGTGCACTCTGATTGCCCAAGATAAATACATTTTGACAAGAATGCACCTTGCATCACTCCAGGTGGAAAGTTATATAGAAGCTGAGGTAATATTAAAATAACATTAATGTTTTTACACCAAAGTTTACTGCAATGTTTATTAATGTAAATTGATTTTGGCATATATTTCTAGATTGTATCTGCCATGTGCCTCATCCTCAACCAGAAAAATGATAAAAGGTTTCAAGAACAAGTATACTGTCTCCCCCCGATATTGTGGTAAGTGTTACTTCTACGAATTTTGGGTGTATTTTCTGTATTCATTTGAGTGTATTTTTTACGTTCAATTGGGTGTAAGTTGTGTAGTCATTTGGGTGTATTTAAAGTATTCGATTGGGTGTATTTTCAGTATTTCATTTGTTGTTTCACAATTGTTGCAGAACATGGCCATTTCGAAGCACCCAAACAGGGAATTCATATCACCTAAAACCAATAAAAAATTCAGGGTGGAAGACTACCCAAGTTTTATTCCCTTCATAGATGCAAAAAAATTAACTTCGCATCCATATGTAAGTTTTCATTTGTAAAATTTGTTAGTACCGTTCTTTACTTATATGCCAAATAAAATAACACACTGTTGAAATGTGGCAATCCTTCAAATTTTTGCACCTGTTTGCTACTCGGGCCATTGGTGGTTATGGGTGATTGATACAACAAAGCGGAGATTTCATATACTTGACCCGCTATACAAGAGAGCTCCAAGCAATGAGAGAAAGCAGCTTAATAAATTCACTGTAAGTTGGCTCTGTGTTATTTACTTTAATAGATAGGTGTATTTCAATTCAATATAAGGTGTATGTATGTTTTGCTTTGGGTGTAAGTATGTTCTCCTTTGGGTGTAATTTCTTTGTCGAGTTGGGTGCATTTTGTGGAACCATTTGGGTGTATTTTGTTTATCAAGTTGGGTGTATGTTGTTTATTAAGTTGGGTGTATTTCGTTTGTTGTGTTGGGTGATATTGTCCATTCAGTTGGTTGTATCTTGTGCATTCATTTGGGTGTATTTTATATCTTTATTATGTTCTAAATAATGATTGTTTGCATTCATTTGAGTGTATTACTGATTTGTTTTGGTATTTAAGGGATATGTAATTTCAAGAATGAGAGCATATGTCGGCGGGAAACCTCTGAAGAAAGACGAGAAGGAGAAGGAAATTAAAGCATCATACATTAATATATCAGGCCAAAAATCAACGTATAAATTTGTGACTCTGAACATTAAACTTTCCTAAATGAGATTTGTAATTTATTTTCTTCATTTTCAGCTATGACTGCGCTATCTATGTTATGAAGTGGCTTGAGTTAATTGAGCCGGAAAACATTAAAAGGGGGAAGTATGAATGGGATAATTGGAAACAGGTAACTGTCTTTAGAACTATATAACTCTGTATTACTTTACCGAATTAATATTGCTGTTTAAACAGAATATACTTTTTAATTGTAGGACGAGGTGGACCACTATAGAGTGGAGTATGCTTCGCGGATACTATTTAGTGAAATGAATAAAGAGAGAGATCAAGCAATTAGAGCGAGTAATGCAATAAGACTGTCGAAGCCATCCTCCGTATTATTGAGTCCGTTTTGTCAGATAAATTCTACTGATATAGAAACTGAGTAATCCAACTGCTAGCTAGTTTGTAAATTGAACAAATGCTGTAAAAAAATTGCCATTTATAAACAACTTCTATTCAATGAAATTTTTTTCCATAGTTAAACTATATGTGCTGTTAAACTGTCTGTGCTGTATTCAAAAGCTGTATTACAGGTGGTAAAATATGAAGGAAAACATCAAGACAGATCTAAACACAAATTATAAACTTTACACCCAACGGGAGTTTAATATACACCCAAGATTGCTTAAAATATACACCCAAACTGTCTGTGCTGTATTCAAAATGTATGAATTACATGTACTAAAATATGAAGAAAAACATCAAATCAAATATACACCCATAACCTGCGATTTTTTACACCCAAATAAAGTTGAATATACACCTTGAAATCTATCCCCCCTGATGCTTTGAGACTAAAACCCTGAACCCTAAACACTTAAAACCTAATCCCTTACCCCTAACCTGTAAACCCTAAAACCCTAAACCCTAATATTATATATATGTATCTATATGTAAAATGTGAATTCACAAAAATACACCCAAAAGAACAGTGCTTTTACACCCATATTCTGTAAAACTATACACCCAAAGAGTTATCCTCTGCTGTTGGTACCCTAAACTGATAATTCATAACATGTCCTTGATATTGGTTGGAATTTGAATGCACCACTGATGCAGCATCAAACAGGTTTATCTGAATATAACACTCACATATTAGCTAAACTATTAACGAGAAAAATAAACTCAATCACCACAAATTTAAAGAACATTACTTTTACCTCGCTTAAAACTTTCGTTTTCTTCTTCTTTGTGGCATTTGCAATTTGTTTGTCCAACTTTTAACCTAGCCTATTTTTTGGACGTCCTCTTGTTCGAATCCTTGGCGGGCTTTGAAGCTCGTTAACGGATTCCAAGTTGGCGTCTTCGTGGGATAAAGAAGATGTCCCCTTCCTTTTGGCTTTTAATGATTCCATCTCAGCCATGACGTTATCGTATGCACGGTGCAGAATTGCAGTCAGCTCCCCCGATTCGGATGCAAATTCGCAAATATTTTGCAAACGAAAAACCAATTGGTCAAACCTCTTGCTTCTTGGCTCCATCAGTGGCTCGTCGTGGCTGCTCTTGATGTGTGTGTGTCGCCTCTTTACCTTCTTGCTCCATCGTTCCAGTATATATCTAGGTGACACTTGGCTTACTTGTTCAAAGCTTAACACGCTTAGTGCATGACGACACAGTATCCCTCTCGACTCGAATAATAAGCATTGGCATTTTACCTCGGCTGCAACTGAGTCGTAAGTAACCACAAACTTGTTGAATATTGAACTGGAAACTTGTTCTCTGACTTCGTATACTGAATAGCCTAGAGCGGAATTCGTTAATCTGGTGATGCAATTCGCCTTTCCTCTGAATTGCGCTTGGACTTCCCTAAAATTTTGATGAGTGTACACATCTTGAAACTGAGCTTCAATGGAGGATTTGGTTGCACACAGTATGACCGTATGAAAATCTGCAGCATCTGATTCTTTCTCTGCTTGCTCCCTGCTTCCGAGGCAATTATCGTATTGTTTGACGAACTGAATAAGCGAGCTGTTCCGGGTGATAAACTTGTTAAAAAATGAATGCATGCTCTCGCTCCTTTGTGTGCTTCTCATCCCTACCCAGAAGTGGTGATCTAGATAGATAGGAACCCATATATGACGGTCTTCATACAGATCTGCAGAATACACCCAAACACAGACTATAAATACACCCGAAAAAACATGCAATTTACACCTCTGCTGTAGATTTTAAACAAACATTACCTGAAAGCCACTTATTGTCCACAAGACCAAAATTCAGCAGAAAATCATTCCAATTCCTATCGAATGAGTCTTTGCTATGAGAGTTCTAAACAACTTGGCTCATTTCTTGTTCAATATCTGCATGTCTTTTGTACCTGTTTAATTTGCTTGGAATCTTCTTCATGATGTGCCAAATACACCAACGGTGAATTGTTGTTGGCATACAGGCCTCTAAAGCCCTTTTCATTGATGCGCATTGATCGGTGAGAAACCCTTTCGGAGCGTTTCCTCCCATGCAACGAAGCCAACATTGAAATAACCATTTGAATGATTCAATTTCTTCGTTTTTCATCAAAGAGCATCCGAGAAGTGTTGACTGACCGTGGTGATTCACCCCGACAAAAGAACCACAGACCAAATTATACCTGAAACAAATTACCATAGTGCAGAATGCAAAATCATTAGGTACACCCCAACAAATGCTTCGTATACACAAAAAAAAAGCCAATATACACCTCTGCTGCGGATTCATAAAAATACATTAATTTAGCATCATAAACAGGGGCAGTTTGTTACCTGTTTGTATTGTAGGAGGTGTCAAATGAAATGACGTCTTCGAAATACTCAAAGGCAGCTCTACTTCTTGCATCGGCCCAAAAAGCCAGCTTAATCGATTGATCCTCCTCGAGTTCAAGCTCAAAAAAGAAATTTTGATTCTTCTCTTTCATTCTTAACAAATATTTCCCGAATTCCTTTGCATCTTCTTGTTCAGAAACATTCCGCACTTCCCTGGTAATGTAATTCCTCACGTCCTTTTCGATAAAATTTAACTCGCGGTGACCCCCGGCAGCCGCAACAAATGATTGGTAGGTTTTGCTTGGTCTGATACCAGCCTTCTCGTTATTCTCTATTGTACGACGAATGGACATATTTAGTTCCCTGTGCTGTTTGAGCATCTCTGCTTTACTTGGACAACAAGGGTGTGAATGATCCAGCACAACCTTTGAAATGATCCAAGCACCGACATCCTTCAATGTGTGTATATAAATTCTTGCAGGACAGTTTAAACCGTTTGTCGGATTAGTCTTCTCGGTCGAAGATATTTTAGATTTTCATTTTCCCTCTCTGCTACATGTAATCAATTGATTCTTAATCTCGTTTCCCTTCCTATTTGTGCTCCGAACTCTTGTAGAAAAACCTGCAGCCTTGGCGTAGTTCCTGTAAAATTTTCCAGCATCTTTAAGAGTGGTAAAGGTCATTCCAACCTTCGGAACAAACTGGTCATCAACAACCGAGAGAGGCTGCAGAATACACCATGTCAAAAACTATAAATACACCTAATCATGTCTGATATGATACACCTGAACCGCAACAACTCAACTAAAATGACAATAAAAACCATAAACTGTAAATACACAGGCTGCAGAATACACCATGTCAAAAGCTAAAAACACATCCAATCATGTCTGATATAATACACCCGAACAACAACCACTCAGTTAAAATAACAGAAAAATCAGTAAACTGTAAATACACCCACACTTCTATCAAAAATACACCCAAAAAAGATCTGATCTACACCCGAGCGTCTGGTATAAATTCCAGATAATTAATCAAAACTAATACATTACATTCAATACACAGATTTATCTTCATGCATTATTTTGACAGTCAATGTTCACGAATTATTCACCTACACAATGCTATACAAATTACTGTAACAAAATTCATAGTAATCCTATGTAAATCAAACCTCAGGAACTTCGTTAGATTCAAATGCATAGTCCACTTCGCCTGGATTCAGCTGATAATCTGAGGTTGAATCATCCATTATCTTCAAAACGAGTTCAAACTTTGATTTCAGAAAACAAAAAATCAAATAGAAAACGAAGCTGGAGTTACAGAGAGAGGAACTAACGTAAATGACGAAGAAGAAACGAATGAGAAAGGAGGGAAAAAGAACGATCGAAGAAACCAGGAGAAGCTTTGCGAGAAGAAGAACGAGCAAATCTGCAAATAAGGAAAACAAAGAAGGAAACAAATCTTTTAAATTTGGTAGTTATATATAGCGCGTGTATACAATGTAGCAATTAGAGCGTTTTAGATTTTAGGGTGTTAAGTAACTTGTAAAGCATACAAGTGGTTAGCGCTTGTATGCAGAGCTTGTAATTAAATATTTACCTTCCCACCTTACTAATCTCGTCACTTTACAACCTCTTGATACAAAAGTTTGGATTCAGGACTTCAGGTTGTAGGAAAATAAAAAAGCTAATAATTTATAATTCACTCCAATGCTCTCTCCGCTAGGGTGATAAACTCGAAGGTGATAAAAATGAGTCTTCTCAAAATTATTTAATAACCACAGATCTTCAAGAGTACAATAAAAGAAAGATTTACAGATCTAGTGAGGGTTGAATGCAGATGGAGACAATAATGTGAAGGCGAGGGAAACAACGGGGAAGTATTGTGGGAGGAGACAGACAGAAAGACACAAGTGGCATCAGCGAACTAAAGGGTGGAATCGGGAAAAGCTTCTCTCCCCCACTTTCCTTTCTCAAATAATTTGAGTCCTCGGTTTCCATTTTGTTTCCAAAGTACATATATATTCCTCCCGAGTCCGAATTGAAGCTAAACTTCAATTTGAATTCGGTAAGGTAAAAGTAGATTCGCGCTATACAGATCTATCGCAACGGGAGATTAACATTATTAATCAGATCTGGTCTCCGGTTACCAATTTGATAATCGATATTGTTCTTTCTGGTTCTGGTATTATACGTTCAAGTATTTGGAACTCTCCGAAATAGCAGATGGAGAACGAGAAGAAAGCGTCGGCAATATCAGATGTGGGGGCATGGGCCATGAACGTTGTCAGCTCCGTTGGAATTATCATGGCCAACAAACAGCTCATGTCCAATCATGGCTATGCTTTCAGCTTCGGTCAGTCCTCTTCCTAATCCAAATGCAGCTGTTATTCTCATATGCTTTAATTGAATCCTGGAGTAGCAGTTATCTATCTATCTATCTTCTCCAAAGCTAGTTATATTCTCTCAGATCTCTCCTTTTACCATAACATGTAGCCATTAATTTCGTTCTGGATCTCGTCTGCACTTGAGCCCCGATCGACATTTCTCTCTCTCTCTCTCTCATTTTAAACGGCGCATCTATGTTTATCAATTTCGTTATACTATTTTGTTTCGGGTACAAACTTATTTGCCAGTATTATGGTGTAAATTTATGTTGGTATTATATGCGAACTTTTCCGTTAATGATTTCTTGTGTTTGCATCTGCTCTTTTTTGTTTCCCCTTGCAGCCACCACGTTAACTGGGTTCCACTTTGCTGTAACTGCTATTGTGGGTCTGGTGTCGAATGCTACTGGTTATTCTGCAGCAAAGCATGTCCCCTTGTGGGAGCTTCTTTGGTTTTCAGTGGTTGCCAATATGTCTATCACAGGGATGAATTTTAGCCTGATGCTCAACTCTGTTGGATTCTACCAAGTATCTTCGCCTCCCTTTTCTAACATGAGTGATTGGTGCATGTAATTAAATATCATCTTTCTGGAAATTCAAACCTGGGTAATTTATGTGCAAACTAATATACACTTAAGTTGGTTGCATCACAATGATTTGTATGTGTGTAATGCATTGTTTAGTGAAAGCTAAGAATTGAGGACCGCTTAAATAATATATATATATATATATATATATTTGGTTTATGGGTCTACTTTTAATGGATGAGAATTTTGAAATGGAAGTAGATATTATAAGAGAAGAGTATGAATTTAAGTATATAGGAAAAAGATGAAATACGCTTATTACTTATTGAGAAGAAGATGCATGTGATTATTAGAACAAGCAAGAATGTAACGAGAAAGATTGGTCAAATGATACTTTGCAAACCAAGAAGCCTGTTTCTGGTAAAGCTTGATGGTGTCCTTAGATTGATGCATCCACTTCCACCTGCAGCTTGTAGCTGTTGTATGAATCCATTCTTCAAATTCTACCTGAAGAATTGATTAACCTTTGAAATTGATTGCAGAATTAGTACCTGGAAAGATATTGTTATGTGAGGAACACAAATGCAAGTTTTTAAGACTTAACAATTAATTCTGGAGTTAAGTTTACACCTTGAGGAGCCCTCTTTCATAAGACAGCCTATGCAGGCTTTGCACTATAACTGAGGCATTTTTTGTGCGAGCTTTCAAAAATACTTATGCAAGCAGTTAGCATGATCACATACATCATTATAGTACTTTCAGATTGTCCTAACACTTCATCTGTGGAGACACATGTGCTTCATTATAACTAATATCTATATTTCCTGATATTGTGGTCTGCATTACTCTCACGTTGTTATCTGACTTTCTAACTCCATCCCCATGATTCAGTTTTATCCCTATCCCCCAAAGTTTCACTTGAATCTGGATTGCCTCTTGTTTCTTAAGCAGTGATTTTCTCATTCTATATGTGAACAGATATCAAAACTAAGCATGATTCCAGTGGTTTGTGTGATGGAATGGATCCTTCACAGCAAGCACTACTCAAGGGAAGTGAAAATGTCAGTCATGGTTGTGGTTATTGGTGTTGGTGTTTGCACTGTAACTGATGTTAAAGTTAACCTCAAAGGTTTTGTATGTGCCTGTCTGGCGGTTTTATCAACATCTTTGCAGCAAATTGTAAGTATCATATACTGTTCTGATTCTGTCCCTCTCTATGCAGGCACTATGGCCCCTTCTTTTAGAAGGAAAAAAATTTGAGTTGTGGACTTGTACCATCATTTCTCATGTCATTTTATACATTATGAATTGCAATAACCGAAAGTGTGTCTAATACTCTAATGGAACTTAATTAGGTGTAGTATCATAACCGGAAGCATCATTTTTTGTTCTTATAAATGTGTATTGTAAAGTGTACTTTCAGTTACAAGACACTGTTATCTACTGATAGTTATGAAATTTGTGGGATCATTTATATTTATTTAACTGATCCTCCTCTTCTTTTTTTTTTCCATGCCAGTCAATTGGTTCTCTCCAAAAGAAATATTCAATAGGATCTTTTGAACTGCTGAGCAAGACTGCTCCTATTCAAGCCCTCTCTCTCCTTATTCTTGGTCCATTTATTGATTACTACCTCAGTGACAAATTGATAACCGAATATAACATATCCACGGGTGCCACTGTAAGTTTTTGTCCTATTATCCTGTTGTATATAGCTTATTTAAACTCTATATATGTCTTAATTATACAATGGTGACACTTCTCTTTTTGGGGGGCTCACAATCTCTGCAGTTATTCATTGTTCTTTCATGCTCCCTAGCTGTGTTTTGCAATGTGAGCCAGTACCTCTGCATTGGGCGCTTCTCAGCAGTTTCCTTCCAGGTTTTGGGCCACATGAAAACAGTATGTGTTCTGACGCTGGGGTGGCTTCTATTTGATTCGGAGCTAACTTTCAAGAATATCATGGGAATGATTATTGCAGTTGTGGGCATGGTAATTTACAGTTGGGCTGTGGAAGTTGAAAAGCAATCAAGTGCCAAGAACCTCCCTCATTCGAAAAACAGCCTAACAGAAGAAGAAATTAGGTTATTGAAGGAAGGAGTAGAAAACATTCCTTTGAAGGATGTTGAACTTGGTGAGGCTAAAGGTTAGATTAAGTCAGTGGTGGTAAAATTTGATGAGAAACACACAAGGGTTTAATTCAATTCTAGTTTTCTTTTTATTGTCAATTTGATTCTGTTCCTTTATTATCTAGTTTACTGGCTGTAAGTCTTGAGACATGAAAAATTAGGGTGGGACCTATAGCACTCCCGTATGTCTATTTAATTTCTCTCTCAATTGCTTAATCTTGGTTGTTTGAAATGACCTTAATTATTTTATTGATTAATTTAAAATTTTTATGTCATAATTAATTATTTGTGTTAAATTTATGTTGTCTAATTTATTTATTAAAACTTTTCACGACCGTCTCTTTCACCCCGAAATAAATAGTTTGCTTTACTAAAGTGATAAATTAATATAGGGAAATGATAATGCTACTTTTATTTTGATAATATCAATTTTTTAATAAATTCATACAAAAATATAATGCAGGATTACATCCTATACCAAAAAAGAAAGAAAGAAAAATGCATTTTATTTAGATATGCAAAAACAAAATGGAAACAACAGAATTTTAACGATGTGGAAAACTCGTGACCCAAAAGAAAACGATGTGGAAAACTTACCACATATTCGTAAGTAAATTGTGGAAAATATTTTTTGAAGTTAATTATTAAGAGAGAAGAATTAAACCACCGAGCACGAAATCATTTTAAAGTTAAAGATGTATTCAAAAAGGAAAAGTGTTCTCTAGTGGAAGCCTACAAAGTACAAACTCTATCAACTTTATGTGATTTAGTGAATAACTTTCGATAATTTCAACGGTGTTCTTGGCTTCATGCCCAATGCTTTTGTTAAAATTTATCATTTATCATGGAGGCATTCTTTTTGTTATCACTCTACACATGATTTGTTAGTGTGTTTGGTACATTGTCGATTAGGTTAATAGTAAAATTAATCCTTTAGGTTGTGATTGTTTATAGAGATAGAACATTAAGATAGGAACATAGAGACACAAAATTGTGTTTGATAGAAGAGGTATAGAAAGAGACAATGTGTTTAGAAATACTAAATTAGTCGATTGTATATTCATCCTGACAAAAAAAACACTGAAATACTAATAAAAAACACAACTTATTTTTCATTTTTTCTTTTATTATTTTTGTTAAATTTGCATAATTATATTTTTTATTAGGTTTAATTACTCTGTCGGTCTCTATAGTTTTATCGAATTTTCAATTAGGTTCCTATACTTTTTTTTTTCTTTTCAATTAGGTCCCTATATATTATATCATTTTCTGTAATTAAATTCCTACCGTGATAAAAACATTGAAATTAACGGAATATTCTGTTAAACTATATAGAATATTCAATCAAGTGTTAGACATATTCGTTTTACTTAACGGAATATTCTGTTAATTCTAACATTTTTATTACAGTAAAAACCTAATTACAAAATCTGGTATATGGACTCAATTGAAAAGAAAAAAAGTATAACGACTTAATTGAAAATTCAGTGAAATTATAATGACTAATCGAGTAATTAAACTTTTTTATTATTATATTTTTTGTCTCAAATTTTTTGAATGAAAAAAAATAAGAATAAATTAGATTTTTATAATTTGTTCTAATTTATTACCAATAGAATACAAGAATACAAAATTTTGTATTTCTATCTTTTATGTCTTGTCCTGTTTTCAGAAACAAATGCAGTCTTAAAGCTTAATTGTTTTCTAAATTTGTTCATAAAAGATTTTATCAATTAAATTATAAAAATTATAAATTAATTATATTTATTAATTTATTACTCCATTAATAATTTTCAATTAATAAAGTAAAATATTAATTGACAGTATACAAAAGACTTAACATGTAAGAAATTGAATGTTGATCATATATATTTATAAAAATATATTAATTTAATCCTTAAACTATATTGATATTAAGATTTATGCAATTAAAAAAATTAAATTAATAAAATTTTGTGAATATATCTAATTAATGTCCAATTAGATATATCAAATATCATAATATATGAGTAAATGTTTCACTTTTGTATTTTATATATTGGGGAGGGCATGGTGTATAATCACGTTATGGGTGTCTATGATGCTTCACCAAACTGTGACGGCTGGGCTGAAGAAATCGGACGGACCGATTTCACCACGGTAATCGGACGGTCCGATTTAGGGACTGGGAAGGAACACAAATCGGATGGTCCGATTTGTGCCCCCAGCCAGGTGTCACGCATGCAAGCAGCCCCGCACCCCTTGTATGTATAACTTCGTGATTGCCAAACCCTCCTCCATTCTCTTTCACTTTCAACAACCCAAAACCTCTTCTTCTCCAACCTCTCTCCAACCCCACCAGGAACATATATCCATGGCCCTCCATTGATAAAGTTTAAAATCAGAAAAAATTGGACCACTTTCTAACAATACCTAGAAGAAGAAGAAGAATAAAAGATGTTAATCGTCCGGATCTTCACATTGTAAATTATCTTGATCATTCTAATTATGTAAGTTTTTTATTGTAAAAAAATTTATTTTAAGTAAAATAATAATTGTTATTAAGTTAGAGATTAGTAAATTATTATGATGATAATGTTAGAAATTAGTGTAATAGTAGTAATAATAGTAGTGTCTAAGTAATTTAATCTGATTAATTAAATTTTAGGAATTAGTAATGTTAGAGTATAATAATGTAGAGATTAGAGATTAGTGTAATAAGATTATTTAGAAGAACAGATTATGATACATTATAATAAAATAATAAATTAATTATTGTTTTTAACGAAATAATTAAATTAATGATAATAATAATACTGTTATTAAAAATGGAGATATAATAAATAAAATAATTAATATTAATTATTATTACTGAATTTATTAGAATAATAATAATAATAATAATAATAAGTCATACTGATTATTTTATTATTTTTATTAGGATACATCTCTAATAGAATAGAATAGATAGATACCAATGTGTGATAATAAATCGTTTAGTTAGCATTAATTGTTAGTAATAAATAAATTTTTGTAGTAATAATATTTATTTATGATTAAACATTCTTAGGATAGTAAAATAATTATTATGATTTAAATATTATTAAATTAATTATTTTTGTTATAAGTAAAACATAAAAATTTAATAAAGGATTAATGATTGATTTATTGTTGTATGTATATTGTTAGAACATAATTGAATAGTTACTTGAATATTAGTATATAATATGATATTTATTTATTTAACAGTATTGTTATTATTATTATTTTTATTGGTTGTGGTTGTGGATATGTTTTACTGGTTATTTGGTAATGAAAGTTTGATTTGATCAATTTAATTTGATAATTAATTAATATTATGTTTGTGTTTAGGGTTCTCGAATGTTGCAATGTGACCACTACATGCCGCCGGATCAGTACAATCCAATAGTGAAGGGGTATTTACGGGACACCGGCTTTTATCATGTTTCACAGATTGGAGTTGTCCAATGTCAGTCGGCATTGATTAATGCTCTGGTCGAGAGATGGCGTCCTGAGACGCATACTTTTCACTTTCCGGTTGGTGAGTGTGCCGTGACACTGGAGGATGTGGCGCTAATTCTTGTTCTTCCGACAAATGGTTTGCCAGTTACGGGACCGACACTGAGCAGTTATGAGGCTTTAGAGGCTGAATGCTTGGATCAGTTTAGTGTTGCACCTATGAAGACAGACTGCAGGGAAAGTTTCATTAAGTTGGTTTGGTTTTGAGCATTGAAAAATCGATTAGTGTTGGTTGATGAGGTCCAGATTCATAGGTACGTGAAGTGCCATATAATGTTATTGTTTGACACATCTGCCACATCTGCCACCATAGCCTCGTCAGCTTGATCTTCGTCTACACCCGGTTCAACGACCACGTAGTTACTTTCGAACTCTTCTTCACTATCACTGTTGTAATCCTCCAATTCAATATCTCGGTCCGCTGCAGATTGCTCAAACTCGATATACAGTTCGATTAACGATATTCGCGATCGACTTTCGAGATACACTGAAAACATTTCTTGCATGCTCGCTTCGTCTGTCATGTATTTCGTTTGAAATTGCACGAACCCACCAAAGACAGATATAGGATATCTGTACAGAATACACGATACTATCCTTGTTGTTTGAGAATCTATCTTCTCACAAATGATACCTTTTAATTCTTCAAATGACAGTGTGAATGGAATAATAATATCTAACGGATTGTCACACACAAATTTCACTCCTTCTGATGTTTGTAATAAAATTTGACCATGATAATACACTTTTAATCTTACTCTATCATCCATGATAATAGAGAAGAGATCTACAAAAAAAAGAAGAAAAAAAGATCTACAGAAAAAAAATTTGGAGAGTTGAAGCAGCGAAGAAGAAGAATGAAATGGACTGCTGAGCTAGAGTATATATATATATATATATATATGACACTCAAATCGGACCGTCCGACCGCATGCATGTTCATTCGATATTTTTAGAACAAACAAATCGGACGGTCCGATTAATAAACAGCCCGCCAAAAATTTTTTGAACCCAGAAATCGGTAAGTCCGATTTGGGTTATTTTTTGAATTCATCCCTTAAATCGCATGGTCCGACTTTCGTGCACGAAGCCACACTTCCCACAAATTGGACGGTCCGATTTGTGTCTCCTCACCCTGCTAAAAATTGGACCGTCCGATTTCCGTCCATCAACTAAACGCCGTCACACTCTTGTTAAACACCTATAAACTCCATAAACCAGCATTACACCAAACTAACCATCATATGCAAAAAATTTAGCCGTAAATGTTTTACATCGTCAAAGGTTAGTGAAAATTTACATCATGTATGTCAGATGTCATGCAGTGTTAGATGGATAAGTCTTTTAGTAATTAAATCTAATAAGATTGATTTAATTAATGGTCTAACAAAAATTACTCACACAAAAGATGCACATGAATCACATATTTTAGTGATGAATCACTTCTTCACTTGAACTACTATTGTCACTATTAGTATAATAGTTAGAATTTTAGTTTATCTCTTAAAATCTTTTGATATTATAATTTTAAATGAGTTAATTAATTCTATAAAATTTATATTAGATTGATAATTTTATAATTTAAATTTTTTATAATTTTATATTTTATGTATTTAATTCACTTTTTTTGTTTTTATATAAAACTTTTATTTTCTCTATCTTAACTACTACTAGTTACGTTTATTTATTTATTTATTTTTCTTCTTTATTTCTTCAATTTTATTTTTTAAAAAAAAAAAACAAAAGCATCTAAACAAAAAGAAGAGGAAGAAAAATATGAAAAAAAATAACTAATAAGAAGAATGAAAAAAAAGAGGAGAAAAGAAAGGCGCAAAATTTTTATATTTTCGTTTACAAATTTTTTTTGTTTTTCTTTTAAAATTTATGTGTTCATCGTTAAAGAGGAGAAACAAAAATAAATGAAACAACAACATAAAATCTATCTGTGTTTTCTTTCAAAATTTTTGGTGTTTCCTTAAAAAATTTACGTATTTTTTTTAAATGTTTATTATAAAAAATTGACCTAAAATTAAAAATAATAAAAATGCAGAAATTTCAATATTAAAAAACACACAAATATGTATAAAGCTGAACAAAGAAATTCGTAAAGCTCAATATAGAATAGTTTTATAGATAAAGTAAAAAATTTAAAAATTTTAAACTACAAAATATATAAATTTTCCCTATATTTCTTCTATTTTTGTTTGTCTGCTATATTTGTCTTTTTCTTTGTTGCGCTGATTTGATTTTTTTTTCTTGCTTTTTTTATTTTTGTTTTTTTCTTTTGAGGAGGAGAAATAAGAAAAGTAGAAAAAGAAAATAGAGGAAAGAAAAAAAAAGAAAACACAGGGAAAAAAATATATACAGAGGAAGAAGAATGAGAAAAAAAAAAGAAAAAAGAACCAAAAAAGCAAAAAGTGAACAAGAATAAGAAGAAGAAAAAAGATGCAGGGCACTTATGCGACAAAAATTAAAAACTTTTAAAGGTGTTTAGTTGAATTTAGTTAGATAATTAATTTGATCACACTACATTTTCGTATTTTTAATGTAAAACTAAAGAAACTTTTATATTTCAATTATATATTTAATGAATAGAAAAATTTATACAGAATTAATTTAAATTAATTAATAAATTCATTAAATAAAAATTGAATTATATTAAAGATTATATTAATGGTTATAAATATTTCAACTAAATATTGTATAGTATAAAAATGAATGACTAAATTGACAAAAGTGAGTTTATTATTTTATAATTTAATGATATTATACATAACTATAAAATATTAAAATATATGATAAAATTAAAATTTAAATTAAATTTCCATTTATTAAAATATTCTTTTTATTTATGATAAAGTATTATTTTTATTTTAAATATTTAGATAAATATTAATATTATTTCAAATATTTTTTGTTTTATTTATATCTACAATTTTTAAATTAATTCAATATTATTTCGGTTTTAATTATTCTGTAAAAAAAGATACTAAAAGAGGATGTATATCTTCTTAAATTCTGTTTTTATTTTTATTACTTTTACAATTTAGTAGAGAAAAATTCGGTCTTTTATATATAACAGTATATTTTGAATATTTTGTGAGTTAATTTTCTGTTCTTAAGTTTATTATATTAATTATTTTTTATATTTATTTATGAGAACTGTTATATATACAAGTTTTTTTGGCATATAAATTATACAAGTCACTTACATAATGCACATCGTAAAATCACGTTGTTTCTCTTTGTATCTCGCGTTTCTCCTCCTCCTCCTCTTCCTCCAACTTCTTCTCTTTTTTCTTTGTGTTTCTCCTCTTTTTTCTTCGTGTATTTCATCTTCATCATCATTTTTTTATTACGGTTGTTGTTGCTGCATTTTTTTCCTCCTCATATTTCTATTGATTTTGCAACATTATATATTTTTTTCTTCTTTGTTCGATGTTTTCCTTCCAAGAAGAATTATGAGAATATGAAATAAGAAAATGAATAAGAAAAAGAAGTAGAAGATGAGGAGGACGAAGAGGAAGAGTTTTGAATTATGCAGAACTTATCAATACACATACATAAAAAATTCTTAAACAATACACTCGAATATCTTCATGTTACACCCAAATTTACTATAAATACAGAAAAATATTTCCTCTAATGCTGCATTTTTTTCTTCTTCTTTTTTTTTCTTATTTCTTTCTTTCTTTTAGTTGAATGAATGCAAGTTCATCCTCTTCCAAGTAATTTTGTAGCATTATATGTTTCTTCTTCTTCTTTATTTAATTTTTTTGTTTTTATTCTTGTTAAAAGAGTAAAACAAGAAGAAACTTGAGAAGGTAAATAAAAAAAAGATGAATAAGAAAAAAGAAGAAGAAGAAGATGGTGATAATAATGATGAAAAAAAGAAGAAGCAGCAGAAAATAAGGAGGAGGAAAAAGAAGAGTTTTGAATTATGCAGAACTTATCAGCACATGTACACTGAAAATTTTTTAAACAATACACTCCAACATCTTTGTGTTACACCAAAATATCTTCGTGTTACATCCAAATTTGTTGCAAATACAGAAAAATATTCCCTTTAATGCTGCATTTTTTTCTTCTTTTTTTTTTTTATTTTTTTCTTTTTTTTAGTTGAATGAATGTAAGTTCATCCTCTTTCAAGTAATTTTACCACTATGTGTTTCTTCTTCTTCTTTGTTTAATTTTTTTATTTTTATTCTTGTTAAAAGAGTAAAATAAGAAGAAACTTGAGAAGATAAAACAAAAAAAAGATGAATAAGAAAAAAGAAAGATGATGATGATTATGATGAAAAAAAAGAAGAAGCAGCAGCAGAAGATGAGGAGGAGGGAGAAGAAGAGTTTTGAATTATGTAGATTTTATCAGTACACATACACCAAAATTTCTTAAACAATACACTCAAATATCTTCGTGTTACACCCAAATATCTTCGTGTTACTCCTAAATTTATTGCAAATACAGAAAAATGTTTCTTCTAATGCAAAATTTTTACATTACATTCAATTCAAACCATCAACAATGAAACATTATTTACCTATAGAATCATAAATTACTAAAAAAAATTACTAGAATTGAACCACACCTCAGCCACTTGATTGGATTCAAAATAATAATCAATTTCAATCTGGTTCAATTGACAATCTAAACTTGAATTATTCATTATCTTCAACAACGAGATAACTGATGATGGAGGAGAAGGAAGAAAAGAAAGGAAGAGAAGAAATTTTAATACAAAAAAGAAGGAGGAGGAGGAGGAGGTGGTGTTGCTGACGATGATAACAAAAGAGAAGAAGAAGAAGAAGAACGTGCAGCAGTGACACGAAAAATGTAAACCCCGCTAAATTAGTAAATAAATAGTCAATAAATTAAATTTTAATAAAAAAATTAGAATTGTAAATCTTATGTTAAAATAGGATAGAGCTCTTTAAAACGAGAATTTTGACACTAATTTCGAAAAATTTGGCCCAAGATTGGGTCGGACGGACCGAACCGGTTGAACCAGGCCCAAACTAGGCTCATGAGCCCAACCAGACCCATCACTTAAATGAGCAGAAGCCCATTCCCTTCCCCATTCAGCAAAGGAACACGCTAAACAGCCAAGGGAGTGGAGAGCTTCCAAACCCTCACCGCCAACTTAATCCACCATAACTTCCTCATTCGAGCTCCGATCGCCGCACCATTTGTGGCCACGCGTCCACCGCATCGAGCTCTACGATTCTATATGATCAATTTCATAGGTAAGCTTCAATCTCACCCAGCCTCTCAATCCCTCAATTTTTGAAACTAAAGGGAACCCATGTTGAAATTTTGCTTGATTTGGTGCTCTAGGTTCAATTTAGCTTGTGGAGCTTGACGGATTTAGTTCGTTTAGTCCGTGGGCACGGTGAGAGTCCTAAACCCTAGTTATTTCTTGTTTGGATTATGTTTGTTATTGAATTGTTGGGTATATGTATGTATATATATGTGTTAGGTGTATGAATGCATGATATGGAGACCTTGGAATCATTGGAAGCTTAATTTGAGAGTTTGGTGGAGTTAGAATTGAATCTCAGTGATTGAAGCATTTCCCTTTTTGCCTTGTTGATTGCCTTGGTTAATACGTTGAAATCGGCCAAGGTATGGTTTAGGTTTTGCGTGTATAATATATAATGTTGTGTGAAATCTTAGACTAGAGAACCAAAGGATAAGTTGGAATAATGATTATGTGTATTGAATGATTAGTGATAAGGATATATTTTGAGCATGTATGGTTTTCACTTGATGTTGTTGATATTGGAATGATGAATGATGATGTGATGATGTTGAAAGACTTGTGATTTTGGCAATATGTACATATAGGTTGGTATGTTGATGTTTGTTGATAAACTTATAAAATTTAGGTTGAAGTGAGATGTTATTGAATTGAGAAATGGTAGGATTGTAGAGATTATTGTGATATTGTCAAAAGTGTATTATATTGATGATTATAGGTTTGATAATTTGGGTTGGAAAGAGATTTAAAAAGAAAATGAGGTTTTGAGGTTTTTTTTTGTAAAATTTGGTTTTTGGCTGAACTTTGGCAACCATAACTTGGCTTCCAGACCTCCAAATAATTTTAAACTTGTTTTTTATGAAAACTGGGTTCGAGAAGTTTATACCATTTGAAGAACAGAGGAAAAATGATTTAAAACGAAAAAGTTATGCGCGTCAGAAGTTTAGGATTAGAAAATGGCAAACCTGCAGATTTCAGACTTGGTAAAAATTTTTGGAAAAATGTCCCATGTGTACGCGTGACATGACACTTTCGCGTATGCATAACCCTCATTCGCGGATGGTAGCTACTGCCTGGCGCTAATGCGTACGCGTAATCATGGGATGCATGTGCGTCTTGGCCTAAACGCATACCCACGCGTACGCGTTGCCCACGTGCATGCGTGGCTTTGTTTTCTGCAAAAACTAGATTTTGAGTTTTTAAAATGAATTTCAAACTTATAAACCTCTATTTTCCTATGGTTAGTTCTAAACTTGGTTAGGAAGCTTAGTAATGAGATGGAGTTAGTAAATTAAGGTAACTTGAGGGTGAAGTAATCGTTAAAAATGATGAAATCATGTAAAAAAGAGACGCATGCATGAATGATTGAAGATGTTAAGGCTTGAATAATTGATTTCTATAATTACTATGAAATGTATGAGGCTTACACATTTAAATTATCTAAGATACAGATTTTTTTGGTACCATGGCTTGCCACCATGTGTTACAGGTTGAGACCCAATACTCTGTTGACCTTGTAACGTAAGATGTGACTAGGCACTCTAAATTCTGGGAAGGTTGACCCCCATTGAGCAATTTATAACATGAGAAAAAGCTATGCATAGACTCTTGAGGATCCGCGTCGGGGGACAGTCCAAAGGTTAGCAAACCGGACTTGTCGGGTTGGCTTAATAACCGACAGATGAGACTCATCAGCCATAGGACAGGCATGCACCATATTCATATTATCTGATTTACTTGTTGTGTATTAACTGAGTATGCCTAAATGTATATGCTATACTAATTGTATAATTGATATCTGCGGTACTTGTACCCTTCTTGTGTTTGATTTTATCTATTTAACTGTGTGTGGTATACCATTGGAGATGGAAGTACGGAGGAAAGGTGAAAGAAAATAGGTTTAAGGTTAAGTTATGTTAGGCTTGGATACCTCTAGAAAGTCACCCCCTTTATGGTTTCTGTTTAATACTTTAAGGCTTTTTAATCTGAGTATCGGCGTTCTAGGATTGCCTCTAGCATTTTCAGGACCTTATATATTATATGCGTGGCACCTTTACCTTGCTGTGAACCTCTGGTTCTCACCCCATATTGTGTTGTTATTTTCAGATGCAGATCGAGAGGTTCCTCGCTAGGCGTCTGGACTTCTGAAGCGGAGTAATCTTTGGGTTTATTTTGATATACAGCTTTATATATATGTACTTAGCTTTCTCTCCAAGAAACTTGTTTATTTTGTCCCTCCTAAAGGGTTGAGGAGAGTTAAGTTTTCAGTTATGTATTTTGGGTTTTTGGGATATGTATATATATATATATGCAAATATTCTCTGGCCAGACTTAGCTTTGTAGGCTGAGTTAGGAGCTTGTTATTTTGTACTTTTGACCCTCTATTCCCATTTTCTACTTATTACACCTATAATCTCTAGGTTTCTTAGCACGCAAGTAATCTCGTTTTCTGAGCATTTCAATTTTTATTTTGCGATTTTGTTTTACCTGTTTTTCAAGACTCCTAGTTTATTACATTATTTCTGCTATTATATGTATGTATTTTATTTTAGAGGCCGTAGCACCTCGCCACCTTTATTTTACATCCTAGGTGTAAAGCTCTGTGTGGTAGGGTGTTACATTATGATATCAGAGCAGTTCGTTCCTATAGAGCCTGAGGGACGGACTGACTATGCTTCTGTGCATTCTCTGTGTATGTGTTTATGTGCTATTAGGATATCTAACTGATATATGTGGCATAAATGTTCATGAGCATGCATTTGGAACTTAAAGCACTAGATTTGCAATATTGAGATTGATCAACTTGATATCACTTGTTTGGTGTGTATAGGGACCAGATGTCGACTCGTAGACGCGGTCGCGGGCGAGGTAGAGGCAGATTAGGAAATGTTACTCCTGAAGCGACAGGGAGTAATCCTATCCCTGTAGACTTTATGGCTGCCCTGGGGAACATGGCTGCGGCTATGCAAGCGATAGCTAAAGCTCTGGGAAACCAGATAAACAATGGAAACCATTGGAAAAACAATGAAGATGGCCCTATGACGCTTCCCACATTCCTGAAGGTTCACCCTCCGACCTTCCGGGGAACCTCAAACCCCACTGAGGCCGATAACTTGATCCAAGCAATGGAACGAGCGCTACAGGCTCAACAGGTTCCTAAAGAGCAGTGGGTTGAGTTTGAAACTTATCAGCTACAAGGTGAGGCTCAGCATTGGTGGCAGGGCACGCGGCATATTCTGCAGCCTGATGGGGTTGTAATTTCTTGGGAATTGTTCCGAATAGAGTTCTATAAGAAGTATTTTCCCAATTCAGTCAAAAATGCCAAAGAACTTGAATTGATGAAATTGAAGCAAGGGAAAATGACTATTATTGAGTATACCAATAAGTTTGAGGAATTATGCCAATTCTCTCGCATCTGTCAAGGTACTCCAGAGGATTTTGCTGAGTGGAAGTGCATCAAGTATGAGGGAGGTCTCCAAAGTGATATTTTGAGCTCTGTTGTACCAACAGAGATCAGAGTGTTCTCTGAACTTGTAAACAAGAGTAGGGTGGCTGAAGAATATGTGAGGAAGGCGGCAGCAAAGAAAGGAAGTATGAAAATGCCTTTTCAGATGAATCAAGGGAAAAACTTTGCACCGAGGGGCAGGGATTTCAAACGTGGAGGCTTTGTCCCTCAAAATAATCAGGGGCAAGACAACTTTAGGAGGCCGACTCACAATACTAATCAAGGAAGAAGATTTTGGAAACAACCACAGCAGGACTTGAATTGTCAAAGGTGCGGGAAGCATCATCCAGGAATTCCATACAGATTGGGTATGGAAGTGTGCTATTTCTGCGGGCAACCTGGGCACCTGGCTTGGAGCTGCCCAGAAAAGAAGAAATATGAGACTGACAGGGTGCAGTAGCCAGGGAGAGTATATACTACTTCTGCAGCAGGCGCTGAGGGGTCAGAGACACTGATTAGAGGTAACTGTGAGATAGCCGGTAAAGTTTTAAGTGCATTGTTTGATTCTAGAGCGACACATTCATTCATTGCATTTGAAAAGGCTGATGAGTTAGGATTGAAAATAGTGGTCTTGGGTTATAATTTAAAGGTGTATAATGGTACCCATGAAGCTATGGTGACTAGGTTAGGATGTCCACAAGTTCCATTTCGAGTACAACAATGTGAATTTGTGCAGGATCTGATTTGCCTGCCGATGACTGGTCTTGATCTCATCTTGGGATTAGATTGGTTGTCTAAGAACCATGTCCTGTTTGATTGTTCTGAGAAATCGATATGCTTTATGCCGAAAAGGTCAGAAGCGCCTGTCGTGGTGAATCACTATTATTTGAACTCGATGATGGTGAATTGTTCTGGGGATGAATGTCAGGGTATTATGCTGCTAACCACGAAAATTTCGGGTGATGATCAAAGCTTAGACAAATTCCGGTTGTTTGTGAGTTCCCAAGGTGTTTCCAGACGATCTTGACAAATTTCCACCTAACCGAGAGGTTGAATTCGCTCTTGAGTTGGTACTTGGAGCCGGTCCAATCTCTCAAATGCTCCTTATAGGATGTCATCTCTAGAAATACCTGAGCTGAAGGCTCAACTAGAAGATTTGTTGGGTAAACACTTTATTCGGCCGAGTGTTTCTCCGTGAGGAGTGCCCGTGCTACTGGTAAAGAAGAAATACGGAAGTATGTGCTTGTGTGTTAATTATCGACAGCTGAATAGGATTACTGTAAAGAATAAATATCCGTTGCCAAGAATTGACGACCTAATGGACCAGTTACAAGGAGTCGGTGTTTTCTCTAAGATTGATCTGCGATCCGGATACCACCAGATAAGAGTCAGAGATGAGGATATTCCCAAAACTGCTTTTAGGACGCGCTACGGTCATTATGAATACACGGTGATGTCTTTCGGATTGACTAATGCTCCGGCGATATTCATGGATTACATGAATAGAATTTTCCATCCGTATCTGGATAAGTTTGTTGTCGTGTTCATCGATGACATTCTTATTTACTTTAAGACAGAAGATGAGCATGCAGGTCACTTACGGACTGTGCTGCAAATCTTGAAAGATAGGAAGTTGTATGCTAAGCTATCTAAGTGTGAGTTCTGGAAAATTGAAGTGAAGTTTCTTGGCCACGTGGTGAGCAAGTAGGGGATAGCAGTTGATCCTGCTAAGGTTGAAGCAGTGATGAATTGGGAGCGACCAACTTCAGTGACGGAGATTAGGAGTTTCCTAGGTTTGGCGGGTTATTATCGGAGATTCATTAAGGGATTTTCACAGCTCGCCTTACCTTTAACCAAGCTGACTAGGAAGGATGTACCTTTACTTTGGACTCCTAAGTGTGAGGAGAGTTTTCTTGCATTGAAGCAGAGATTGACTACCGCACCCGTGTTAGTGTTGCCTGAGCCGAGTGAACTGTTCAAAGTGTACTGCGATGCATCACTGAAGGGTTTAGGATGCGTGCTGATGCAGCACCGTAAGGTCGTGGCATATGCCTCACGATAGTTAAGGCCGCATGAGATGAACTATCTGAATTACGACTTAGAACTTGCTACTGTAGTGTTTGCTTTGATGATTTGGAGACACTATCTCCACGGCGTTAAGTTTCAAGTTTTCTCAGATCACAAGAGCTTAAAGTACCTCTTTGAGCAAAAAGAGTTAAATATGCGTCAGAGGAGGTGGATGGAGCTTTTGAAAGATTATGATTTCGAGTTAAACTACCATCCTGGAAAGGTGAATGTTATTGTAGATACCTTGAGTCAGAAGTCTCTATGCGCTGCTTGGATGATGCTGCGTGAGGAAGAGTTATTAAAAGCATTCCAAGGATTGAAACTAGGAGTCAGAGAAGAGTTTGGGACTCTGTGCTTAAGTCAATTAGAGATTTCAAGTGATTTCAAAGCTGAACTCTTAAAGGCTCATCAGAATGACAAAGAATTGTATAAGATTTTGTCGGCGATTGAGCAAGGCAAATGGTGGAGAGTGTCAGAAGATAAGAATGGTTTATGGAGGTTTAAGGACCATATTATTGTGCCAGATGTCAAAGACTTGCAACAAATCATCTGGAAGGAAGCTCATAAGAGCGGATTCTCAATCCATCTGGGAAGCACCAAGATGTATCAAGATCTGAAGACGATGTTCTGGTGGTCAGGAATGAAAAATGATGTAGCGTCGCACGTTTCCAAGTGCCTAACTTGCCAGAAAGTTAAAATTGAACATCAGAGACCATCAGGAACCCTTCAGTCTTTGGAGATTCCATAGTGAAAATGGGAGAGTATTGCAATGGACTTCGTGTTGGGTTTTACCTAGAACTCGAATGGGTTGTGATGCAATTTGGATAGTTATGGATCGACTGACCAAATCGGCTCACTTTCTTCCCATTCGAATTAGTTGCACGATGGAGGAGTTAGCACAGTTATACATTAAGGAAATTATGAGATTACATGGCGTACCTTCCACCATTGTATCCGACAGGGATCCTCGACTCACATCAGGGTTCTGGGGAGCCTTTTAGCGAGCATTTGGCACTCAATTAAATCTAAGCACTGCATATCACCCTCAAATAGATGGTCAGTAAAAAACAACAATCCAAACTTTGGAGGATATGTTGAGAACTTGTGTTTTGGACCAGCTGGCAAGCTGGGATCGGTATGTGCCCCTAGTAGAGTTTGCTTATAACAATAGCTACCATGCGAGCATTGGAATGGCTCCGTATGAAGCTTTGTATGGTAGGAAATGTCAATCTCCACTGTGCTGGTATAAAGCTAGAGAAAGGAGCTTGTTAGGGCTTGAGATGATAGCTGAGACCATGAAGCAGATAAAGAAGATCTGTAGCCGAATGCTTATAGCTCAAAGTCGTCAGAAGAGCTATATATGCTGATCAAAGGCGGAAGCCTTTGGAATTTGAAGAAGGAGAACACGTCTTTCTGAAAGTTACTCCAACCACCGGAGTGGGAAGATCTATTAAGACTAAGAAACTGAATCCCCGTTACATTGGACCGTTTGAGATCCTAAAGAGAATTGGACCAGTGGCTTATAGGATCACTTTACCACCGCATCTTTTGAACTTGGATGACGTGTTTCACGTGTCGCAGCTTCGTAAATACACCCCTGATGCAAGTCACATTCTGGAACTAGAATCGGTTAAAGGAAAGATCTGACGCTTCCAGTAACTTAAGTTAGGATTGACGACACCAGTATCAAGCGGTTACGCGAAAAGGAGGTCTCTTTAGTGAAAATAGCTTGGAGTCGGGCTGGTATTGAAGAGCATACTTGGGAGCTTGAGTTAGATATGCAGAAGGACTACCGACACCTCTTTTCAGGTAACTAAATCTGAATTTTGAGAACACAATTCTTAATTAGGTGGGTAGGATGTAAACCCCGCTAAAATTAGTAAATAAATAGTCAATAAAATAAATTTTAATAAGGAAAATTAGAATTGTAAATCTTATGTTAAAATAGGATAGAGCTCTTTAAAACAAGAATTTTAACACTAATTTCAAAAAATTTGGTCCAAGATTGGGCCAAACAGACCGAACCGATCGAACTGGGCCCGTGGGCCCAATCGGACCCAACACTTAAATGGGCAGAAGCCCATTTCCTTCCACATTCAACAAAGGAATACGATGAACAGCCAAGGGAGTGGAGAACTTCCAAACCCTCACTGCCACCTGAATCCACCATAACTTCCTCATTCGAGCTTCGATCGCCGCACCGTTTTTAGCCATGCGTCCACCGCATCGAGTTCTACAATTCTATCGGATCAATTTCATAGGTAATCTTCAATCTCACCCCAGCCTATCTATCCCTAAATTTTCAAAATTAAAGGGAATCCATGTTGAAATTTTGCTTGATTTGGTGCTCTAGGTTCAATTTAGCTTGTGGAGCTTGACGGATTTAGTTCATTTAGTTCGTGAGCATGATGAGAGTCCTAAACCCTTGTTATTTCTTGTTTGGATTATGGTGGTTATTGAATTGTTCAGTATATGTATGTATATATATGTGTTAGGCGTATGAATACATGATACAGAGACCTTTGAATCATTGGAAGCTTAATTTGAGAGTTTAGTGGAGTTAGAGTTGAATCTTGGTGATTGAAGCATTTTCCCTTTTGCCTTGTGGATTGCCTTGGTTAATACGTTGAAATCGGCCAAGGTATGGTTTAGGTTTCGCGTGTATAATGTCATGTGAAAACTTAAGTTAGAGAACCATAGGATAAGCTAGAATAATGATTATGTGTATTGAATGATTAGTGATAAGGATATAATTTGAGCATGTGTGGTGTTCACTTGATGTTGTTGATATTGGAATGATGAATGATGATGTGATGATGTTGAAGGGCTTGTGATTTTGGCAATATGTACATATAGGTTGGTATGTTGATGTTTGTTGATAAACTTATGAAATTTAGGTTGAAGTGAGATGTTATTGAGTTGAGAAATGGTAGTATTGTGGAGATTATTGTGATATTGTCAAAAGTGTGTTATATTGATGATTATAGGTTTGATAAGTTGGGTTGAAAAGAGATTTAAAGAGAAAATGAGGTTTTGAGATTTTTTGTAAAATTTTATTTTTGGCCGAACTTCGGCGACCTATAACTTGGCTTCCAGACCTCCAAACAATTTCAAACTTATTTTGTATGAAAACTGGGTCCATGAATTTTGTGCTGTTCGAAGAACGGAGGAAAAATAATTTAAAACAGAAAAGTTATGCGCGTCGAAAATTTAGGATTTAAAATGGGAAACCTGCAGATTTCAAACTTGGTAAAAATTTTTGGAAAAACGTACGCCCTTGCGTACGCGTGACATGAGACTTTCACGTACGCATAATCCTCATTCGTGGATGGTAGCTGCTGCCTGGCGCTAATGCATACGCGTAATCAGGGGATGCGTGCGCATCTTGGCCTAAACGCATAACCACGCGTATGCGTAGCCCTATTTTCTGCAAAAACTGGATTTTGAGTTTTTAAACTGAATTTCAAACTTCTAAACCTCTATTTTCCAATATATGGTTAGTTCTAAACTTGGTTAGGAAGCTTATTAATGAGGTGGATTTAGTAAATTAAGGTAACTTGAGGGTGAAATAAATGTTAAAAATGATGAAATCATGTAAAAAAGAGATGCATGCATGGATAATTGAAGATGCTAAGGCTTGGATAATTGATTTCTATAATTACTATGAAATGTATGAGGCTTACACATTTAAGTTATCTGAGATACGAGTTTTTCTGGGTAAAGTACCGTGGCTTACCACCACGTGTTCCAGGTTGAGACCCGATACTCTGTTGACCCTGTGACATAAGATGTGACCGGGTACTCTAAATTCCCGGAAAGATTGACCCCCATTGAACAATTTATAACATGAGAAAAAGCTTTGTATAGAATCTTGGGGATGCGCGTCGGGGGACAATCCATAAGTTTAGCAAATCGGACTTCTCGGGTTGGCTTAATAACCGACAGATGAGACTCATCAGCCATAGAACAGGCATGCACTATATGCATATTACCTGCTTTACTTGTTGTGCATTAACTGAGTATGCTTAAATGTATTTGCTATGTTAATTGTATAATTGATATCTGCAGTACTTGTATCCTTCTTGTGTTTAATTTTATCTGTTTAATTGTGTGTGGTATACTATTAGAGATGGAAGTACGGAGGAAAGGCGGAAGGCAATAAGATTAAGGTTAAATTATGTTAGGCTTGGATACCTCTAGAAAGCCACCCCTTTTATGGTTTTTGTTTAATACTTTAAGGCTTTTTAATCTGAGTATCGGTGTTCTAGGATTGTCTCTGGCATTCCCAGGACCTTATATATTATATGCGTGGCACCTTTACCATGTTGAGAACCTCCGGTCACCGCCATATTGTATTGTTGTTTTCAGATGCAGGTCGAGAGACTCTTCGCTAGGCGTCTGGACTTCTGAAGCGGAGTAGTCTTTGGGTTTATTTTGATATACAGTTTTATATATATGTACTTAGCTTTCTCTCTAAGAATTTTGTTTATTTTGTCCCTCCTAAAGGGTTGAGGAGAGTTAAGTTTTCAGTTATGTATTTTGGATTTTCGGGATATGTATATATATATATCAATATTCTTCGGCCAGCCTTAACTTCGCAAGCTGAGTTAGGAGCTTGTTATTCTGTACTTTTGACCCTCCATTCCCATTTTCTACTTGTTACACCTATAATCTCTAGGTTTCTTAGCAGGCAAGTAATCTCGTTTTCTGAGCGTTGCGCTTTTTATTTTGCAATTTTGTTTTACCTGTTTTTCAAGGTTCCTAGTTTATTATATTCTTTCTGCTATTATATGTATGTATTTTATTTTAGAGATCGTAGCGTCTCGCCACCTCTGTTTTATATCTTAGATGTAAAGTTTTATGTGATAGAATGTTACAAAAAAAACGTGTACACATATATATAAATAATTTATAATGACTTATATAAAAAATGACTTGTATACAAAAAATAACTCTTTATTTACAATAATAACATTACGGAAATTTGTTTTCATTAATAATTTTTTATTAGGTTAATGCTGAAATACGTATTGAATTATTTTTTAAAGATTTCAAATATAAATTAAACAAAAAATATTGGAGATAATATTAATGTGAGTAATATCTCAAATTAAATTCCGTGAAAGGGTCGAACAATTTAATTTTTGATAAATTTTATTTATTAAATCACTCTCTGATTTTTTATTTTGTAGAAAATTAATCTTTACGTTAAAATTTAATAAAAATTAGATAAATTAATTTTTTTATTTGTACAATAGAGTTAATACTAATTAAATATAAAATTATACATATTAAATTCTTTTAAATTTTAGATAATCAATACTAAAATTGATTATTAGTAAAAAATTGAACTTTATTAAAAAATTTATCATTTAATTTTTTTATATACATATAAAGATTCTAGTCTTTTTAGCTGATAAAGACTTTTATCCCTACGTTCTTTTTGTAAAAATAATTTGATCCTATAAATTTTTTATGTCATAATTTATAATGTTTGGACAAAATTAACGTAATTTTAAAAAATTTATATTTTGGACAAAAAATATAATTTGATCTAAATTCTTAAACATATTTTGTCAGTATTCACTTGTGCACATCAAGAGTTATATGATCTGTCACTTAATGTTTTACGTGACTAATTTAGTTTGATCTAAATTCATAAACATATTTTATTAATATTCACATGCGCATATCAGGCGTATGTGATTTCTCACTTAATGTTTTACATGACCAATCATTAATATAAACTATTAATCTATTGACGGGAGGATAAACACGATTAATTTTCAATATTTTAAGAATGAATTTAATTATAAAAATCATTTGAGAATAAATTTAACAAACTTCTCATATTTTAGAGATTAATTTGACTATTAATCCTCTAAAAATTCAAAGTCTCCCTTTTTCATACTCCAAGCTCTTTCTTTTCTCTTATTTATTTAAGTATATAAGAGTGATAAGGAAAAAATTACCAATAATAAACTAGAAGATAAAAATTGAAATAGAAAAAGATGAATTGAAATTAAAAATAGAAAATAGCAAATAAAAGAATAGTTTAAAATTGAATAAAAGAGAATCACTCTACTTTCTATACAATTTATTAAAGGACATTTTGGTAAGCAAAATTTAATGACAAAAAAATAAAAAATTTGCTAAAGAATATTTTTGTAAAAAATAATTTATTTTTTCTTAAAAAATGGATAAAGTTAACATTAGTTAACACAAAATTTTAAATGAATTAAAGAGGAGGTTTTTAAAAAGTTATAAGGGAGGAGAATGTATATTTTACAAATTGAGAAAAGGAGAGTGTCATTTTAATATCTTTCAAAGGAAGAGAGTGAAATTTTCTCAAATACCAATTAAAAAAAATTAGTAAAACATGTTAGAATAATTAAAAAAAAGCATTTCATATGAACAATAATAGTAGCATAATTCTTAAAAAAAACAATAATAGTAACAAAGAATTATTCACAAAATTCAAATGATATTTATAGAAAAATGACCTCACGTCCTTAACAATAATTCAATGAAGAAAAGAATGTTGATTCGCTGAAAGGAGGACGGCAAAACAGCGAAAACTGAGGACGGCGATGCAACAAGAACTAAGTATGGCTAGGCGGCGAGCATGGAGGACGTCAAGATGGTGAGAATAGAGGACCACAAACTGACGGTAGGAATTGAAAGGAGGACGACAATGTGGCAGGAATTGAGTACGATTGACGGCGAGAAGGTGAGGCAACGAGAAGGCGAGGCGTGAAGTGATGCGTGAGCATCTTAAGTACTTTTCTTGGCCATTTCTCATAGAGAATTAATGATTTTTGCTTGATAATTATATAATTTTCAAAACTATTCTATTAGTACTTTGATTTTTTTGGTTTCATGATTTTTGTAGGGAAATGTTAGGAAAAGAGAAGTAAAAGCAAAAGGAGGAATTAAGAATTGAAGACAAGTGCAAAAAGAATTCGTGAATGTTGTCAACCTTGACCTCTTCACACTTCAACAAGTTTAACTTGAGCTATAGAGGTCCAAATGACGCGTTTTTAACGGAATTAGAAAGTCAACTTCTATATCTTTCCAACAATATATAATAGTCCATGCTTTCTCTCTGTCATCACGACGCTAAACGCCGCAACTTTGGCGTTTAGTGCCAAACCGCGTCCAGCACTCATTCTTCTCTAGAGTCCCGGCGTCAAACGCTAGATAGCCAAGTTTGGCGCTAGAACACAAAAAGTTCACTCCCATCTCTGCCATGGTGGCACCAAATTCCACGACCCAGAGTTTGGCTTCAGGGACCTCGTAAATGTGAAAAAATTGCTGCCCAAGTGGCGCCAAACGCCAGATGGCCAAGTTTGGCGCCACTACGCCAGTAGCGAGTGGTCTCCACGTGATTCAGCACCAAATTCTTTACTCTAATTTGATTTTTTTTTATCAATTTTGAATTAAGAAAATATACTTTTTGGTTTTAGAATTTCAATTTTATATCAATTAGGATTAGATATAATAAAAGGAGAAGATATCATGGCCTAGGGCTTTTCTCTTTTTTTTCTTCTTCTCTTCCTCCATTCTCTACTAGATTTTTTCTGCACCATGAACAACTCAGTCTTCTCTTAATCCATGCGCTGGTTTATTTTTAAGGATTGGTTTCGTTCTTCATCCTAGGAATTAGAGTATATTGGAAGATAACTCTTTTCTAATTGAATTCTTGTTGAATCTTAGGAAAGTTACATCGCTTGAATAACAACTTGAAATCAATTCCTCGTAACTCTCTAATTACCTGGACTTAACATGATACGTTACATATAATCATCTTATCTTTGTGTACCTAGGGTTTGTGTGGCTCATAAACTAGGATTGGACTTAAACTTCTAATTTAAATTAAGTGAGCAAGAAATTAACGGTTGGTTTGGTTAGAAGAGATTAAATTGCTAAGGAATTAGGGTTTAATCAATTAGAGTTTGCCATGAATTGAACCTTTGCATGATTAAAGTGAGTGATAAGAACTATTAATCTAGAAATTTAACATCTTCAAAGCCTTAACTGTTTTCTCATACTATTTTCACCAACTAAACACCGTTTGTTTTCTTGAATTCTCTGAATTACTGCTTTATGCCGTCTGAACTTGAAAATGCTCCCTTTTTTACTTGTCTGCCTAGCTTAATCATTCAACCATTGTTGCTTGATCTATTAATTATCGTGAGATAGATACCCACTCACCTGATTTATTACTTGGTACGATGCGGTGCACTTGCCGGTCAATTGTGGTATTCAAAATCTGCACCATTTATAACGTTTGAACCACGAACCATGGACCCTGCTCATTGAAGAAGGAGTGGCGAGAACGCGAGAAAAAGGGATGAATGCGATTATGCGAGGAACAATGGCGAGAGGAAGAATGCCATAAAGAGAGAGGAACAACGAGCAATCTCCAATGAGCAGTTTCCGGCGGTGGTCAAGGAAGAAGGAGTGACCGATTGGTGTATCTCAATCTATGAGTGTGGGTGAAAGTGAATGATTGCATCGCTAGAAAAAGGGTAAAATTTGATAGATATCCACGATCCGATTCTTTAAAGGTGTGGATCAGATCTTATCTGATCCGATTAGTCTGCGGATTAGATCGTATATGTAATTTACAAATCAGATGCAGATAATTACTGTGGATCTGCGAATACGATTTGATTTATGAACACTTTTAAAATTTTTTATTAGCAATATATTTTCTAATATTTTTAATAGTTTAGTCTTATAGATATTTGAGAAAATAAATATCAATAGTTGTGTATTTTAGTATGAAAAATATTCAAAGACCATAAGAATTAATTATTTTTTATTATTATTTTTAGCTATCAACTTAATTCTTTTAGTATAGTATTTAAGAACATATTTTTAGCTCCAATTTTAAAACATTGAAGGCTAATTACTGAAAACATAATAAATTTGATTGATCCTCTAATATCTCTCTTTCAATATATTATAGAATTAATAGTTAAATTAGTCTTTGAAAGATGTGCTATTTTTTAAATTCATCCCTAAAAATTTTTATTAATTAAATAAGTCCTTTAAAGATTATAAATTAATCATTTTTGTCCTTCCATCATGTAATTAAAAGTTTTCATCAATGATTGATGATATATAACATTAACTAATGGCATATATGACACAAAATATGTTCAATTGATCGCTAACCCTAATATAATCTAATAACACTAAATTGATATATTTTCATAAATATATTTGTTTTACGTCTAATTAAATATGCTAGGTATCATGTATGATGTGAATTAATGTTTTATATCATTAATCGTTGACAAAAATTATTAATTAAGTGACTGAAAATTAAAAATAATTAGTTTATAATATTTAAAAGACCAATTTAATCAATAAAATTTTTTAAAGATAAATTTAAAAAATAAATCATCTTTTAAAAACTAATTTGATTATTAACCTATATATTATACATTAAAATGAAATGTCAAATTAATTTTTCGTTTTTGACATAAGCGTCAAATTAACTTTGAAATGTATGAAATTTAATATACATTATTTATCTAGTGAGTATTTTAAATTCAATTGGCAAAATTTAATATGTACAAATAGTTATCAAACTTACTTTAAGAGCAAGTTAGTAAAAGTACTATACATGCATGAAAAATATTTAATTTTTTATTTGTATTTAAAGTATTTTTAATGAAAAATGTTCTTTAACATATTTAATTTTAAATTAAACTTAATTTATTTTTTTTATTCATGTGAATACTAAACAAAAGTTCATAACAAAAAAATTATAAAATAATTGGATTAACTACAGAAAAAAACATAGTATATATAATAAATTAATATTTTAATTTTTATTAAAAAATGTGCATACACATTTTTTTTTTGTAAACAACAGAAAATTTAGTCTATATCTTTAATATTAATTGTTATACATTCATAAATTGTATCACTGTTTCTATATCAAATAAAATTTAAACGTTATTTATATTAAACTTTCTATTCAACTAAATAAATATAAAAAAAAAACACAATTAATGTAAAAGTAAATTTCACACCACCTCAATCAACATTCTCTTTTTTAGTTCAATTGTTATTCACTTCGGTTTAATTTTTTAGTTTAAGTAAAAGTTTCACAGTATTACCAACTATAAGTTTTTCATTCAATTTCCAAAACAACAATGCATGATTGAATGCCGATGAAAATTATTTAAAATTTATGCTGCATAGAAACAATTGAACGTAAATTTGTTAATAAAAATTAGACCACAATCATATCATCATGAAATCCAAATATTAAATATATTATCTTTTTTTATAAAATAATTAAAAATGCCATATTTGATATAGATAAAAGACGACTATTTTGAACAAATTATTTCCTTTAAAATGAATTATTCCCTTTAAATGTATGAAATTTATTATTCATTATTTTGTTGGGTATATTATTATGAGAAGATGACAAAATCTTATATTTGTTAGTGGTTTCAAGGCACGATTAGATCGCTTTCTTTAGAGAGATATTGTTTCCACACTTAGCTGCTATAGGGTTGATGACAATACTCTCCTAGAGAATACAATGAAACCTAAGAATTTCTTAATTAGCAATAGTAAGAAATTCTCAACTCTTTTGAACAAAGAAAATCTCTTAATAATTGATTAAAATGTACACTTACACTACAAGAAAAATTAATTTTAGCGACAAACTTTTAGCGGCCATAATATAATAGCCGCAATTTCTTTTATTTAAACTATGTTTTTGTGGCAATTATATATTTACCGTTATTACTATATATTATAATGGCAATTACTACTATTGCCACTAAATTATGATCTTTTTATACTTTTAATCTTACTTTCTCTAAATCAATAGTGGCAATTATTAGTATTGCCGCTAATTTTTTATTAGATATATTTTTTTATCATATCTTCATTCTTGACTCAGAGAGTCTGTTCCCTAAATCAAGAAACCTGAAGAAACTCCCAAACTCTTTCCTCCGTCGCCGATCACCACCGCAGGCCTTACCATCGTCGATCACCGTCCATCATCCTTCATTCATTCACATTCATTATTCAAATTGATCGTTCTTCATGTTTCCATCCTCCCCCCGCAAATCCGCATCGCTATACTTGTTCGTTCATGATCTCCATTGCTAGATTCGGTTCCTATTTTCAGATGCTCACTCATTTGGCTCTCTGCGGCGATTCCAAGCTTGATCCCTTACTCTCCAAGCTTCTCTCTCTGCATCTCTTCACACTCCTCAAACTCCCCCCGCTGTTCGCAACAAGGTTCGCCAATTCTCATCTCTCTCTTTCTAGCTCAATTTTAGTTATTCGCAATTTCAAGTGTTGTCGCTTTCAAATTGAAGATGCTACTACTAATGTTTCACTTTTGATTTTGTGAATACTTGTGTTAATTTTGCAAATGTTATAGAATTTTAAATTTGCAGTTGTGAGTGACTTAGGGTACATTGGAATTAGAATATAAGAGGAAAGATAGTTTTAGCATTGAATTCATGGATCTTCAATTAGAAGAGATAAGAGTAACAAATTGCACAGTTTTGAGTTCTACTAATGTTGCTTCTATGATCTATGAAGAAACAGATATCATCCTTTTTGCGGCTTGTTCTGCTATATTGTTGGCACTGCAGCTAACAAGAATGCATTGAAAAGTTGGAATGTTACTCGCATTATGACTATTGCTGGTAAACTGCTACCTACAAATCCTAGAAATTTTGTCAATAAAGTTATTGAGGTAATATATTTTTCATTTTTTATACAATTAGTTAAGTTTTGTTTGCTTTCTATTTTTTTTTGGTCTTTAGTTTCATCATATATTATTGTTAATTAATTGCTTTTGACATGAATGTTGTTCTTCTCCCAAGCTAATGGTGATACTTGAAGAAGTGAAACTATTTAGTTGATATTGGAATTTTTTGTGACTAATGACATAACATCTAAATCTAATTGAGTATTTCAGATAATCATATAACTTGTTGATCTTTAAGTTTTCAACTTGTTGATGTCTTGTGTGTGTGTGTGTTTCTTTAAAAGTAAAATTCTTTAAGTTATGCATCAAATCAACTAAAATTTACATTCTTCTTAATTTTTCTTCTGATGTCAAGGTCTTCCTTTTCAAGATATGCCACTTAAATATTGTTATGTTCATAACTTTGTGCTACTTTAAATTTTCTTCAGGTTCAGGTTTAGGTTTGGGAAAAAAGGACAAACAACATCATCTTTTAAGACGGATCAACAAAAGGATTAAAAATCAAATCAAATGGAGAGTGTCTCCTTCTTTGGCTTGTTTGCTGCAACTGATTCAGTTGACTATGTGTTAATATTTTTAGGAAGTATTTGTATCTGTGTCCATGGTGCTACTCTGCCTCTTTTCATTGTTTTGTTTAGCCGCATGATTGATTCTTTGGAACATTTTAACACGGATCCTCACAAGTTGTCATCACGGTTTTCTGAGGTAAAGTACATGCTCTTATGGTAATCATGGCTTATATTACAAACAGGAGTTTGATTAGTGAAGAATTAATAAGAATTGGCTAAGTGGGACTTAGAATATAAAGATTCAAGGGATCGAACTAGAGTTCACTAACTCTTACAAATGATACCATTCAACTATATATTTATAGTTCTAACTAGTATTATAAAATTGCATTTAGGATTCATTTTATTGTGTGTTTAATTATATTCAGACTTAGAATGAGTAACGGATGCAACTATTTTATACTAGACATGGTTACAAGGAAATAAATTAACTTTCGGTGCAGAATTTGTAGTGCTGAATAATTAATATATTTCCTTTTTTCTTCTAGCGGAATGATAAGATCTATCATTAGAAAGATGGGTGTATCTCGGGTCACCAAGTTGCTAACTTACACCAAATATGCAGTATATGGTCTTCTCTGTTCAAAGTTGGATGTAGAATCATCTAGAAGTCCTGAGAAATTTTGTAAGTTCGCTTATCATATCTTAGAAGTTACTCGAGAACTTTTCTTAATCGTCATCTACACAATGAACTTCTGTCAAAATATATAGTACGGAGAAAAGAAAGCAGGAGCTTAGAATGAGTGTTCCCTCTTATTTTTCTTTTTAATGCTTTCAGACTTTGCTGTGGAAGCTGCTTTTCTCAGTTTCATAGCAACCTTAAAATATGTTCTCATCCTAATAAAGGTTCTTATTAGTGAGAATGCTCTTTCACTTGTAACTTGTTTTTATAAATATTATCTCATTTTTTTATAAGGAAAAACTAAAACCTAACCATCTATTATTTTCTCTATTTTTTAGGGAGCATTGACAGTACCCCATGGCGCCAGAAGGTGAATAATGTTTTGAATTACATGTATAGCAAGATTAGTAGTGAGTTTTGGGGCATTGTGGTGCATCCTGTTTTTCTTCTATTATGGATTTGTCCTAATGTATTATTTTAAGCATCGAGTTCTTTTATATATAAAAAAGGTGGTGGTTGTGATGGTATGCTATGCAAATGTTAAAGTGTATTCATTCAGTTTTAAATTTTAATAAAAACCTTGTAAAAAAATGTTTTCAGATGATACTCATCGATTCTTTTTCCCCTCAAAAACCTTAAAAAAATATTGAGTAAAATGAGATGAGTATTCTCTATGAAAAAGTAATTTCTTTAGTGAAGTTTTTGGAAGAAAAAAAGGGAAGAAATAAACAGGCACTAAATTACCACTAGTTGGATGGATATAAACATTTTTTTTTCCAAAGTACATTGCTCATTTGAAGGGTGGTTTTAAAGTATATTGTTGTTTGTTTATGTATAAGTGCGGCTCTTCTTTTTTTCTCTAATGTTTTATAAAGTCCACTTTTTCTAATATGTATTGCAAATTTGACATTGGTGATGCTGCAGGAGCTAGAATTGGAGAAATTCATCACTCACTCAATCCCATTCTCTGAGATCAATAAATAATTTGATTTAATGCTGAAAGGAGAGTCAATTAGGTGCCTTGTCTGACCATGAGTGTTGACTGTTGAGCATATATTTTGTCCATGTCTTTGGTAGATTTTTTGCTCATTAGATTAATTATAAAACTATTCACCTTTTATTAGTTTATTATTAATTGTTTATTTGGGGATATTCCTTTTTTTTTGGTCAAGTTGACAGTAATACAGTATCCAAACATACATTAAAATATAGTTCAATTTGGTTTCCATGTTCATGCACCTTTATATTTTATCTAACCAATCAATAAAATAGAAACAACTGATCTTAACTAATTACTACTGTACTTATATCTTAATAGTATAAGTAAATTTAGAATGAGATGCCAAATACTGAGAGCAAATGCAGTCCCCACATATTAAAAATGTTTGAATCACATGCACACTGTAAATTGTCGATCTGTGTTTCTCATACCACTTTTTTGTTACCATAGGTGTGGGCACTGTAAAAAGCTTGCCTTTGAATATGAAAAGCTCGGTTCCAGCTTCAAGAAAGCCAAATCTATTTTAATTGGCAAGGTAAGCAAGCACAAGTGGTGTTTTTCACTTTCTCTATATTCAACACCTTTGTGTAAAATACTATGAACTGTGTACAATTCCTCTGTTGCCCTTACAAACTATTCATACTCAATTAGTCCTTTAAATCATGCTATATTTATAGGGTTATGGGTGGGACGTTTGAGCAGTCAAGATGTCATTAGCAATCTCTGCTACATCTATAGGGTAGTAGGGAAACAAGAGAGCATGAGGCATACTGCAGGATCATGCTTAGTGCGCTTAGTTCAGTTTAACCCTCCTAGCAGAGAAATTGTCATTCAAGGAGGCTATTTTGTTTGAACTTTGAAGGCTATTTTTTTCATTACTTGTTCAAGTTTCTCTTATTGTTGTTTGAACTTTGAAGGCCATTTTGTTTTGATAGGAAGAAGAAAGTAGAAAGTTCAAGTATTTAGTTGTCAAAAACTGTAGGCACATAGTGATAATTTCTTGCTTAAGCTTAAGTTTGGTTTTTTCTCCTATTTATATTTGTGTTATGCTATGATTTTTTTTTCTCATGCTTGGTAGGCTTTGGAACAATTCAGGAAGTAAGAAGTTGACTTTTTTATTGTTTTATTTGCTTGGAGTTCTGCGATGCCTTGAATTACAATTCTGTGTGTTCACTTTATATTATTGTTTAAGAAATAGTACTTCCTAATAGTAGTATTATAATATGTGGCTTTGAACCTTCCATTCACTCTTTGCATTTTCTCATTTCTAAGATTTTCTATTTAAATATAATTATGCTCTTATGAAATGGGCAGGCTGAAAACATGATTACTCATAAGGAAGAGATCTTTTCCCGCCCCAAAAGAACCTAGTTTGTAACAAAGACAGAAAAGAAGGTTGCTGCAAAAGTAGCGAAGGTAAAATTTCTTGTTTCATTGTTGATATTCCTCAAATTTGATATGTATTATTGTCTCACATAATAAGAACGTGGTTTTTATTATTCTACCTATTAGGATATATATTCAAATTTGTTTCCATGCATTATTCAGTGACTGCATGATGGATTTTTAACTAATGCAGAAAAATTTGCCGAAAAAGCACAGAAAATTGGAAGCGGCTAGAGAGACGTTGGAAGATGAAGGAGATGATGACAAACCTGATTGTTAATTAAAAATTGGGAATTTTGCTTCATTCTCCCTGCTGTATTATTGTATTGCATCTATGTTAGGCTCTATTTGTTTACTTTTGATTATTAACTATGTGCTAATCATTGATGTAACATAGAATTGTAGTATTTGTGTTGTTTAAATTTATATTATGTTTTATTACTCTTCAAGAGAACTTTGTGTATAAATATTTAATTGAATTCAATAAAATATTTCATTTTGTAATATTTTAATTTTAGTATATTTATATTATGTAAAATAATAATAATTGTTGGTAAAAATAATTTGAAATTTTAGAAAAATGATAGGTTGTTATTTCTAAAAGAGTGAGTATAATTAAAAAAATCTTAAGATTTTAGTGGCAATAGTAATGGCAATTAAAAGCAAATAATATTATGATTTTAGAATTATTTTTATTGGCCATATAAATTATCGGTAAAATGAGTTTTGGCGGCAATAGTAATAGCCACTAAAAGTGAATAATATTGCAATCTTAGAATTACTTTCGGTGGCCATATAAATTGCCAAAAAAATGGCCACTAAAAATTATATACTTTTTGCGGCCATTAAAAAGGTCTTTACCGGCAAATGTTATAATTGCCACTAAAACCTTTTAGCGACGAAGCATAAGACGGCTAATGTCTAATTGCCGGTAAATGTATTAGCGACTATTTTTATTGCCGCTAAAACCAAAATAAATGACCGCTAAAAGTGATGTTTTTTGTAGTGTTAGTACTTGTGTTTATGAAATAGTGAACAAGAACTTATTTATACATATTGCACGTAGCAATTATGATTAGTTATGTATACAAATAGTTGTGTCTTTTCTATTGTCAATAGATACAATGTTTTGAACATACATAATTCTTAAAGAGTTGTATCCTTTTAGCCAATAGACACAATGTTTTGAACATACACAATCCTTAAAAGGTTGTGTCCCTTCAACCAAATGGTACTAAACAGTTAGTAACCGTTTATTAATATTAATAATAATATTAATTAATCAAATTTGTAAATACCCTTCAATCCCCCACTATTTACAAAATTTAAATGTCATACAAGTATATGCATAAAGAATGTGTCACTAAGATTAAACATTCTTTTAGTGTAAATTTTAAAGTTCTAACGAAGTAATAGGTGTCTAATCGATTAAACCTATACTCCATATGCTAGTACCAAAAATCACACATATTACTTATACCCTCCAAATTCAAGAGTTTACAATTTTAAACACTTATATGGCCTTGTACTCATCCTGATTTCATGAATATTTACGAGAATAAAACCTCTAAAATTCTCTATTAGAGCGAAACCACTCTTATATTCATATAGGTGGAATCTTTTGATAGATAATATTATCATTCCATTAAGAGTTTAAACTCACCCTCCTAATTTATTGTAAATAGCACTAAATCTTATACCTTAGTGCTCCAATTGCTAAATAACTTGTTATTACCCATTAAAACTTGAAACTAGTGGTCTACTAGAATAAAGTTGGGTTCCCATCATTTAGCAATAATAGGTTTTAATCCCATTTTAGCAGTAGTTTATTTGATTTTATCCCTTGACAAACCTTTAGTCAAAGGGTCTGCTAAATTTTCTTGAAATCTTACATACGTGATGGTAATTACACCATCATCTATTAGTTGCCTCACAAACTCATGTCTCAAACTTATATGTCTAGACTTTTCATTATAAACCTTATTATATGCTCGAGACATGGTTGATTCACTATCACAGAAGATTGAAATGGTTGTCGTCTGCTGTGGCCACAACTTTATATCACATAGCAAATTTCTTAACCATTCCGCTTCTTTACCTGCAGCTGATAAAGTTACAAACTCAGCCTCCATAGTAGAATGTGTAATACATATTTGTTTCTTTGGGGCCTGCCTTATTGCTCCACCACCTATGGTGAAAATCCATCCTGAAGTGGATTTGTTGTCACTAAGATTTGTAATCCAACTTGCGTCGGAATAACTTTCTAAAACTGTGGGATAATCACTATAATATAATCCCAAGTTTATGGTTTTCTTGAGATAACGAAGAACTCTTGTTATAGCTTTCCAATGTTGATTGTTAGGTTTTCCTGTAGACCTTGATAATTTGCACACAGTAAATGCTATATTAGGTCTAGTACAATGCATTGCATACATTAAACTTCCTATAGCACTAGTATATTCTAATTGTGCTATAGGTCTTCCCATGTTTCCTTTTAATTTAAGATTAGGATCATACGGCGTATTGGATTCTTTAATTGTGAGATGATCAAACTTTTCTAATACCTTTTTGATATAATGAGATTGACTTAAAGTAAAACCAACTTCATTCTTATGCACCTTTATGCCTAATATTGTATCAACTTCATTCAAATCCTTCATCTTGAATTTAGAAGTTAAATACTCCTTCGTTATACGAATTCATTCTAAATTTGTTCCGATGATTAACATATCATCAACATATAAACAAATGATTACTCCATAATCTTAGTAAATTTTGAGTAAATACATTTATCCGCACTATTATGTGAGAAGCCATTTGATAACACCACTGAATCAAACTTCTCATGCCATTGTTTAGGCGCTTGTTTTAGCCCATACAAAGACTTAATTAATTTGTAAACTTTCTTTTCATTTCTGGGTAGCATATAGCCTTCCAGTTGCTCCATATAAATTTTTTCATTAAGATCTCCATTTAGAAGAGCTGTTTTAACATCAGTTTGATGTATATGAAGCTTATGTATGGATGCTAATGCTATAAGAGTCCTAATAAAAGTCATTCTTGCCACAGGTGCGTAGGTATCAAAATAGTCCAGATCTTCTTGTTGTCTAAACCCCTTGGCCACTAACCTTGCTTTAAAGGTTTGTAATGAACCATCAATATTATACTTTCTTCTAAATACCCACTTACATCCTATAGGCTTTGATCCTGGAGGCAAATCAACTAAGACCCAAGTATTGTTAGATAATATTGAGTTTATTTCATCATTTATTGCTTCTTTCCAAAAAGTAGAATCCCTTGAAGCCATAGCCTTTTTGAATGTTTGAGGATCACCCTCTATGTTCATAACAATAGGAATCTTGTTTGTTATAGAATTCCTAGTTCCTTCTACCAAAAAGGTGATAGCCTGAGAAGAAATAAAATCTGGACCCAAGTCTTTTTCTTTTCTTACTCTCAAGCTCTTCCTTGGTTTAATCAACTTTTTGTCGCTTAGACGTTTATTATTTTGATTATTTATTTCTTGGGAAATATTAGTATCATTTTGGGGATACTTTGAATTAGAAGTTGAATCATTGATAAATTTATTATTTTCAATAAATTCTACTTCTCTTGATTCAACAACTACATTAGACACTAAGTCTAATATTCTATATGCTTTAGAATTTTGAGCATATCCTATAAAAGTGTCTTTTATGGCTCTTGGCCCCAATTTGGTTCTCTTTTGATCAGGAACTCGATAAAAGGCTCTAAACACCCCCACACTTTAAGATAATTTAAATTAGGTTTCCTTCCTTTCCAAATTTCAAAAGGAGAAACCTTTCTATGTCTTGATGGTATCCTATTATGGATATGACATGATGTCAATAATGCTTCACCCCAAAAATTGTAAGACAATTTTGCATTTATAACATTGAATTAACCATATCCACTAAGGTACGGTTTTTCCCTTTTTTTCTCTCCGCCAAACCATTTTGTTGCGAAGTATATTGAGCGGAAGATTCATGAACAATACCACATAATTCACAAAAGTTATCAAATTCATTAAAAAAATATTCTTCACCTTGTAGTGATTCAGGGACCACCACTTGTAGATCACGAAGTCTACTTATAAGGATTTGTAATTCATGAATTTGATCTATAACAGGCATAGTACTCATAATAAATTTGAAATATTTTATCATAATAAACTTATCTGTTCCTTGTCGTTTAGTTTTGTACTTTTCGTCCAAAGATTTCTAAATATCCAATGGTGATTGAATTAACATATGACCTCAATATGCAATAATATCTTCATCACGTTTCTTCTTCAATTGAACAATCTTTTCTTCCTCTTCCAGTGTGGAATTTTCAGCAGCATTGGCAATTGGTGTAGTCTTTGAGTTAATCACATATGCAAGATTGAGAATTGAAAGAAGAAACATCATTTTATCCTTCCAACTATTGAAGTCCGTTCCATCAAAGCGATCTAATTTGACAAACTCTTGATTCATGACCTTGAACGTAGTGTTTTGATCTTGTGCCATCTTCAAGAAATATCTCTCTAAAATTATTGGGTATATTATTATGAGAAGATGACAAAATCTTATATTTGTGTAGTGGTTTCAAGGTATGATTAGATCGCTTTCTTTAGAGAGATATTTGTCCCCACACTTAGTTGCTATAAGGTTGATGACAATACTCTCCCAAGATATAATGAAACCTAAGAATTTCTTAATTAACAATAGTAAGAAATTCTCAACTCTCTTGAACAAAGAAAATCTCTTAATAGTTGATTAAAATGTATTACTTAGTACTTGTGTTTCTGAAATAGTGGACAATGACTTATTTATACATATTGCACGTAGCAATTATAATTAGTTATGTATACAAATAGTTGTGTCTTTTCTATTGCCAATAGATACAATATTTTGAACATACACAATCCCTAAAGAGTTGTGTTCCTTTAGCCAATAGACACAATATTTTGAACATACACAATCCTTAAAAAGTTATGTCCCTTTAGTCAATAGACACAATAATTTGAACATACACAATCCTTAAAAGGTTGTGTCTCTTCAACCAAATGGTACTAAACAGCTGATAACCGTTTATTAATATTAATAATAATATTAATAATAATATCAATAATATTAATAATATTAATTAATCAAATTTGTAAATACCCTTCTGTTCGGTAGCTCGGGTACCGGACGGTTCGGGGAGATCCCTCAGATGGTAAGGTGGGGTTTTCACCTGGTTCATGATTGTGAAGATGGAGCTGGAGTAGCCGACTTCCCGAGTTCTTGGTGTGGAGAAGGGGTGTCACCTGCAAAGACACTCCAACACCCAAGTCAGTGTGGTGTACAGGTGGTAAGGGAGAAAAGTTGTGATGACGTACCTTGGGGGAGGGGTAGGACCCTCCCCTTATATACCTTGTCAGTGGGGTGGGCCCCGCAAGGGAAGGCCTCTTTCCAGGAAGCTTCACTTCCCACAGCTGTCAAGCTGCTGCCAGCAAGGACGCATGTTCGAGCCGGGGACCGGGCGATTCGTAAGCACCAACCTAGTCGTGTAGGCCGGTTAGTTGCGATTCAGGCGGTAACTCTGCTCAGCTGGGCTGGGCCGTAACAGTGTCCCCAACGCGCCAGATGCGAACGAAAGCACCGTGGGTGGCGCGTTCCCTTTCTCCATTTGCCCAGCCGTCATCTCGTCAGTCCCTCGTGGTGAGGATGCGCCCTCTAAGCGTGCATAACCTGTTTATTGTTGGGGTGCGTCCTTCGTCGCCTTGTTTATCGCGTCTAGCATTTAATGATCTTAATGGCAGTTCAAAACCCTGTGAAAAAAGACCACTATACCCCTGCCTTTCGCGCTTCTCAGGATTGGTTTCCTTTACAGTTTCCATTTGGTTTTGCCTCAGTTCCGTTGCATTTTCATTGCTTTCTCCTCTCCCTTGCAAAAACCTCCATTGCAGACCCCTGCTTCATCCAGATTCTAATTAATTCTTCAACCCCTTTCCATTATCATCCTTATCCTGGTAAGCTTCCTGTCTTTTTTCTTAGTATTGGTGTTTATTTTTGGCTTTGCATGCGCGCTTGGTATGAACTTCTTGATGTGGATTGCGTATCCTCTTGTGTTTTAGCATTAGGTAAGTACTGTAGGGAGGTTACCATTTTAGGATTTTGTTTTTTTCGGCCTTCTTATTTCGAGGATTATGACTTATGGATAGGCAATCTGTAGTTTTCTAGTAGTGTCGTAGCTTTCTAGTAGTGCTTCCGACCTCCCGGCCTTATAGACTGATTTTGAGTGGTGCCCCCACTGTAGGTATGGATCAGTGTCGTGTTGTGAGGGTCGTGAGGCCGGCTCCATACGACCGATACGCCTGGGTGACGTCGGACATAAAAGAGGCCCCAAACCAAATGTCCCTGGAGGAACTTGAGGAGTTTCGACAGGCCGACTACCTTTGCGGAGGAACCGACGAGGAAGCTAATTACGCAGCCTTCGTTCCTGCCGATCACGAACGTATATACAAATTAAATCTGCACTCTCCCCAGATTCCCGATTGGATGTGGTAGTATAAGGCCATGTTTACTCGCCTGGGAGTTCGCCTTCCCTTCTCCCCTTTTCAGATGGCGCTACTTAATCGTTGTGACGTAGCGCCGTCCCAACAGCATCCGAACAGCTAGGCTTCCATCCACTGTTTCGAGATGGTATATGAGTACTTGGAGCTGCCGATCTCCATTGAAGTATTTCTTTTCCTTTTTAATCTGACAAACCCTTCGAAGGAGGGGAAGGCTAAAAAAGGTTATATGTCCTTTCGGGCGGCCCAAGGCCGGCGAATCTTTGGTGTGTTTGAAGATTCCTACCATGGTTTTAAGGACAAGTACTTCAAGGTCCGCCCAATCGAAGGTCGGCGTCCCTTTTGGTTGACTCTAGAGGGGGTACGTCGCATACCGACGTACTGGAGTTTCGGGACAGGGGCCAACGCTTTTACCTAGATAACATACAAAGGGTTGTCTCCCGAAAACAAGAGGGTTGCCGATGTCTTGTTGACTGTTTTTGGGAAAAACCTTGTCAACCCTCATCTTCTTATGGGTATCGGGATGTAGCCAGGAATGATATTCGTGAGTAATTGTCTAGCTTGTCTGGCGATTTGTTTTTCCTTGCATGTTATTTTGGTTTATCTGTCCGATTTGACGGTTAGTTATTTTTCGTGTTTCGTTGCAGTGTCAATGTCTGCCGAAGTGACCGGACTTGAGGGTTTGTACAATACTTTTTTTGCTGGTAGTGATGATGACTTTGCTACCCCTGCTCAGGAGACCACTGCCAACGACGTCATTGAGCCGGAGGTCCAATCCCAGTTGGCCCAGGGGGAGGGGCCCGAGGCCAATGTCTCTTTGGGTCCTCGGCTGGAGGCGGGGGATGGCTCAGGCTCACGACCTGACGGGGCTGAGGAGGAAGGTGATAATCCAAAGAAAAGGAAATCTCCTGCCAGTCCTGAATTTGAAATAATTGAGGAACCAAGGAAAAAGTGACCATCTTCCAGCCCGGAGGGGGTTCTTACCGTTATGAAGAAGAACTTTGATGCTGGGAACTTTATCTATTCCCAATTGCTTACCGGTACGGAGGACTTCTTCTACGGTGGGGACCTTGCCTCGCAGGCGAGGTGGATGTATCGCTGCTTGCTTCGAGGTGCCACAATTGCGAGAAAGGTGGAATCAGCCTTAGCAGGGGCACAGACTCTAAAAACGAAGCTTGAGTCTTCAGTCAAGGCCAACTCCAAGTATAGGGATGAAGTAAAGCTGCTTCGGGAGCAATTGGCTGCTACCGAGGAGAGGGCCAAGACGGCCGAGGAGAAGGCTAAGGCTGCTAAGAAGGAAGCCGAGGCTGCTGAGGAGAAGGTGAAGACTGCTAATGCTTTCGTGGCGCATCTCACCGAGTGGGAGCTTGCTTTGGAAAGTCAGCTTAACGTTGCTTAGGGTCGGGTGGTCGCATTAGAGAAGGAGCATGATGAGGCTCTCTTTTTAGCCAAGACTGCTCAGAATGAAGCTGCTGAGTTCAAGAAGAAGTATAAGGACACCGTTAAGCAGGGAAAAAATGCTATCTTGATGATCGAGGAGGCTTTAAAGGCACAAGTAAAGCTCCTGGCCCCCGAGTTTGACACCTCCACCGTTGGCGTTTTCAAGACCATCAAGGATGGCAAAATTTTTGACATACCGAAGAAGTGACTTATGTGCATTTGTAACTTATGTACTTTTGTGACTTGTAATCCTTCCTTACAATCTTGTCAAACTGTTTGAATTTGTTCGTCGTTGGTTTGGTGACAGTGTTTATTTCCCGTCTTGTTGGCATTTACTTTTCCTTATTTTGTTTACCATTTGCTGGCATTAACTTATTTGTTCATGAATGTTTCGTCGTTTAGTTGGTAATTCGCGAAACCGGGTTATGGCCTTTACCGTTTTAGCAGTCGCACGTTATGGCGTTTGTTGCTTTTGTGGTCCCGGGGTGGTATTGCAAGTACTTCCTTGAAATGCTTAAACGCCTCTTCACATGCCGGGGCCCATTCAAACGCTATCCCCTTCCTCATCAAGTTAAGAAATGGTAGGTCTTTAGCAGCCGACGCCCCGAGGAAACGGGACAGTGCAGTGAGCCTTCCTGCCAACCTCTGAACATCTTTGATGCATCCTAGGCTCTTCATTTGGAGTATTGCTTCACATTTTTCCGGGTTGGCCTCCACCCCTCTTTGAGTTATCATAAACCCTAGGAATTTTCCTGCTTCCATGGCAAAGGCACACTTAATTGGATTGAGCCTCATGTCGTGTTGCCGAAGGGAAGCGAACACATTCTCTAGATCGCTTATGAGCTCCTTAGGTCGGGTGGTCTTTACTAGGATATCATCCACGTATACTTCCACAGTTTTGCCTATAAGGTTGCCGAATATCTTATTCATCAACCTTTGGTATGTAGCCCCAGCATTCTTCAGCCCGAACAGCATTACCTTGTAGCAGTATATTCTCCCTGGCGTTATAAACGCCATTTTTTCCTCGTCTGGCCGGTGCATCGGTATCTGATTGTAGTCAGAATAAGCATCCATGAAGCTTAGATACCGATATCCCGCCGCCGCATCAACAAGCGCATCTATGTTGGGGAGGGGGATATGAGTCCTTGGGACATGCTTTGTTAAGATCGGAATAATCCATGCACATCCTTCATTTTCCATTGTGATTTCTGACCAGAACTATGTTCGATAGCTAAGTCGAGTAATCGAGTTCTCGGATAAATCCTACTTTAAGAAGGCTGGCCGTCTGCCTGACCCCTCCTTTACCCTTTCTTGTGACATTTTCCTTCTCTTCTGAGCTATTGGCTCGGCTTCTGCCTTAAAGGACAAATGATGCGACATGAGCTGAGGGTCTATCCCCGATATGTCGGCTGGCGTCTAGGCAAATAGGTCGCCATTAGCTCTGATCATTTCCATTAGAGGTTCCTTCAGGTCGTGTGGGAGGTTTCTGTTCACGAAGGTGAACTTCTCCTCTGAGTCGCCAACCCTGAACCTTTCCAAGTTCCCTTCCGGCTCGTGTCTGGGGTTGTCGTCGACCCTAGCATCCAGGTCAGTGAGGAACACTCCCGATGCCTCTTTGGATTTCTTTCTTAAGGAGAGACTGGCATTGTCGCAGGCGACAGCCGTTTCCAAGTCTCTCTTTATGGATCCCACGGATCCGTCAGCAATGAACTTCATTAGCAACATCTTTGTACTGATCACTGCCTCGAGATCATTGATAGTCTTTCTTCCTAGGATGACGTTGTATGCCGTGGAGTCTTGCAGAACCACGAACTCCGCCATTACCGACCTTCTCCCCTGTCCTAGTCCTACGGAGACCGGTAGGGAGATTATCCCGTCGAGCTTGATAAAGTGGTCGCCCAACCCTACTACACCGTGTTGGTGAGTCCTTAAATCGGCATCCCGGAGACACAAAGCGTCGAACACATTGCGAAACATGATATTTGAGTCGGTGCCGGTGTCTATGAGGATCTGCTTGATCAGGCCGGTTCCTACTCTGGCCGTGATTACCATGGGGGTTTTCCACGACCTCGTCAAACCACTGGTCCTCCAGACTGAATGATATGGACGGAACCCTCTTGGAGCCTCGCGTTGGGGATGAGGAGATTGCTAGGACTTTGGCGTCCTTCTTGTGTGCCGATCTCGACCTTGGTGCCGCGTCTCTCCCTATTACCACGTTTACTATGGTAAGGTCGCGCTTGTTATCCTCTGGATCTTGACGTCGCTTCACCGCGCGGCTCTTGTCCTCTCCTTCGTGGTCGCAATCTCGTCTCCTTGGCTCCTTGATGAGGTGGGAGAATTCGGCTAGCTTTCCATCTCGGATCGCTTGCTCTAGCGCATCCTTTAGGTCAAAATAATCCTGTGTTTTGTGTCCATAGCCCTTGTGATAATTACAATAGAGGTTCTTGTTCCCCCCGGTTCTGTCCTTTAGAGGCCGGGGCTTCGACAGAATTCCCTTCTCAGCTACCTGTTGATAAACTTCTACGATGGGGACGGTGAGGGGGATGTAGTTGGTGAATTTCCCGACTCGGGGAAACGGCTTGAATATTTTGGTTGGCCCACTGTCTCTGGTGTGCTCCTTCAGCCTTTCTCCGCTGCCGTGCTGCCGAGGTTGATTATAGGCAGGCTGCCGCTTGTTGGCAGCCACCACTTGATTGACTTCTTCATCGTTGATATATTCCCTAGCCACGCTTTGGATTTCTTGCATCGTCCACACCGACTTCGTGGTGAGATGCTTCCTGAAATCCTCATTCAGAAGTCCATTCGTCAAGCACGAACTGGCCACCGAATCGGTTAGGCCGTCAATCTCCAAACATTTGTCGTTGAACCTGTCCAGGTATTTCCTGGTCGGCTCTCCTGACCTCTGTGTCACTCCAAGTAGGTTGATCAGGTGTTTTGCCTTTGCAATGTGGGTGGTAAATTGAGCCAAGAAAGCGCGGCTAATATCCGAAAATTTGGCAACAGAACCCTGCGGGACGCTGTTAAACCCCCGTATCGTAGGTCCTGCCAGAGTGACCGGGAAGGCGCGACACCTCACCTCGTCGCCTACCCCGTCCAAGTTCATTCTGGCCTCAAAGGCCATTAGATGCTCCTCTGGGTCTTGAGTTCCATCGTACATCATGTTCGTTGGCTTATCAAAGTGCTTTGGTAGTCGGACCTCGAGGACGGAATGATGAAATGGGGTCGCACCCATTATCACAGGTCATCGTGTTCTCTTCGGCCTTTCTCCGCCGTCTTCCCGATCTCACTCAGTGGCGCGTCTCCTTTCAGGCCGGGTGTATATCACAGGGTCACGCCGTCTTCTTGGGCGTTCCCTGTCTTCTCGGATACTTTCAGATTCAGATCATGGGCTGGGCGTGCGTCGGGAGCGACTTCTCTAAGGAGTTCTTCCACGTCTCTCGGGAGATCGGGAATAGTTTGGTTCGGGAGTTTGTTGACGATATTCCTGATCTTCCAGCTGGCGTTCCAGGTTATGCACCCTGTGACGCAATTCCTGCATTATTCTGGCGCTATCGCTACATGTTCTCCCAAAGGGGCGTCTCTCTTGGGATCGTGAAGACGGCTCGGGTCGTCGCAGAGTGGACCTCGTGTGCTCCCGGGAGGAAGCCACGGAGGCTGCCTCCCTGGGCTCGGCCCCGCCGCCAGGCTCTACAGGACCCATTATGAAGTCCATTTAGGCGGTCACGGAGCCAATGTTCGGTAGCTCGGGTACCGGACGGTTCGGGGAGATCCCTCGGATGGTAAGGTGGGGGTTTCCGCCTAGTTCAGGGTTGCGGAAATGGAGCTGGAGTAGCCGACTTCCCGAGTTCTTGGTGTGGAGAGGGGGTGTCACCTGTAAAGACACTCTGACGCCCAAGTCAGTATGGTGTACAGGTGGTAAGGGAGAAAAGTTGTGATGACGTACCTTGGGGGAGGGATAGGATCCTCCCCTTATATACCTTGTCAGTGGGGCGGGCCCCGCAAGGGAAGGCCTCTTTCCAAGAAGATTCACTTCCCACAGCTGTCAAGCTGCTGACAGCAAGGATGTGTGTTCGGATAGGGGACCGGGCAATTTGTAAGCGCCGACCCGGCCGTGTAGACCGGTTAATTGCGGGTCAGGCGATAACTCTACTTAGCTGGGCTGAGCCGTAACACCTTCATATTTATCTCGTGAGTATTTTAAATTCAATTGACAAAATTTAATATTTACAAATGTTACACACTTACTTTAAGAACAAACAAACCTCTTCATATGTACAAAGAGTGATATGGTAAAAAAGAGAATTTGTTTTCAAATTAATTTTTGGATTTGATTTTAATTTTACTTTTGATATTTGGATTAAATTTAAATTTTATTCTTTTATTCTATTTTTAGACCTACTTTTCTAACATAGTTCCATAAATCTAAATAAACGTTAGAACCTATTTTTACATTTTAAAATATTCAAATCATAATTTTACGTCTTAACTAGCAACCATGTATTTACAAAAATTATTTTACATATTAGTTAAGAAGGGTGATTAGCAAAAAAACATATTGAAGGGACGATTAGCAAAAAACTATTAATCTAAATAACGATGTTAAGATTTTGAAGAAATTAATAAAATATATTTGTAATAAAAATTTATTGTGTTATGCTTTTGTACTCTCTAACAAAAACTTGTGTGTTGACTATTAAACTACTCTTCCATCTTTATCCATAACAACAATAAAAAAGTCTCACAGTCCACAAATTCAACCCAACAGAATATACAAATCAGTTATAATTTTAGCCTTTATTATTATCTTATCCTTATCTTATTTTTATTTATCCTTATCTTATCTTTATTTGCTTTTATTTTTCATAGGCCAATAATATATATATATAATATATATATATATATATAGTTTTATCTTCATAATTTACAATTTCAATCAATCAACAATCAATAAAATTTTTTCATTTTTTCTTTTCTTTCCTTATTCTTTCACAATTTTATTATCTTTATGTTTTTTGTTTTATTATGGTATCTGATACGGCCGTTACAAATCCGATGTCATAATTCAGCATTATATACAATAACTAAGCATTATGCACCATAACTCGGCACTTTACGTTATAACTCGGCGTTATACGTTACAATCAGACATTATCACTTGTTAAAACCTATTAATTGCTCTTCAATTCAGATGATCAATAAAAACGTAACCGACCTATTTTATCTCACCTATAAAGGTATGATATTTTATCTTCAAAGGAGACATTGAATTCTCAATACTGACTTAATCTTCGAAGTGCCTTTGCAGGTGCACTCCCACCTTGTTCCTTGCTCACGCTCTGCGCAATTGGACATCTCTTTGGAAAAAAGCTCGAACTTTCACAAAAGTTCAAAGGTCGGCACCGAAGATAACAACTCGGCGTCGACTTCCAGGGACCGAGCTCTCCCTTTAGGTATCCATACAAGAACAGGATCAAAACTCCTCTTGAACTCTACTGACATTTATAGATAAACCAACCAATTCAGATCTTAAAACCGCTTTAACCTCCCCTCACATTAAGAATAATCAATCTCCCTACTCTGTCCTACGTCAAAGAGAAAGGGCACACGAACAACTTTATCAGGAGCCTCTTTTGGACCTTTTCGTCAGCCCAACACTTTTTTTCATGACACTTCCTTCCAATAAAGAAACTTGTCCTTCAAACAAACTTGAGCTTTTGTCAAGTTCAACTACTCATTATCTTTGTTCTTTCAATACTTTTCTATTGTTAACAATTTTCAAATCGATATTCATTTTTGAACACTTAGATCATTGATTCTGGTGGCACAGATCACATTGCATCAAATTTGTCTTGGTTTATTTTTTACACACAAATTTCTCTTATTATTGTTTATTTACCAAATTGTTCTCAAATTACTGTTTCTTATAAAGGCATTGTTCAATTTGCACCATCCTTGGTTCTTCGTAATGTTATTTATTTACCTCATTTCAACTTTAATATTATCTCCGTCTCAAAAATTACTTCAACACTCATATGTGAACTCACTTTTTCATCTTCTTCTTGCACTCTACAGAGCAACAATTTGGGGACGATTGATTTGGACAGAATGAGAGAGGGATTATATGTTTTTGAACTTAATTTCGGTAAAAATCTATCCACTACACATTCCATAAATTCTATCCCATCTTCACCTATTACACCTTCAAATATATGGCATTTTCGTTTAGGACACCTTTCTAGACAAAGACTTAATCATTTACATAAACATTTTTCTTTTATCTCTATGCATCATGATGAGACTTGTGATATTTGTCATCTTTCTAAACAAAAGAAACTTTCATTTTCTCAAAGTTTTAACAAAGCCAATGCAAGTTTTGATTTATTATATTTTGATATTTAGGTCCGTTTTGACAAAATTCTATTCATAATCATAAATATTTTTTTTACTATTGTTGATGATTTTAGCCGCTTTGCATGGATTATTTTATTAAAATCAAAAGGAGAAGTGCAAAATCAAGTAAAAAGTTTTATTACTTTAGTTGAAATACAATTCAATTCTAAAGTCAAAACTATTCGTTCCGATAATGTACCGGAATTTATTTTACATGATTTTTATGCTCTAAAGGGCATTATTCATGAACTTAGTTGTGTTGAAACTCCTCAATAAAATAGAAGGGTAGAACGCAAGCATCAACATATTTTAAATATAGCTTGTGCTCTTATGTTTCAATCTGATTTACCATCATCTTTTTGGTCTTATGATATTAAACATGTTTATTTACTTAACAGAGTTCCATCATCCGCAATTAATTTTAAAACACCATTTGAGATTTTATTTAATTATCCACCAAATTATCACGACCTTAAAGTTTTTGGATGCTTATGTTTTGTTTCTACCCTAATGGCAAACAGATCAAAATTTGATCCAAGATCCAAAAAGGCTATGTTTATTGGCTTTCAACATGGTTTTAAAGGATATATTGTTTATGTTTTAGAAGATAAAAGAATTGAGATTTCTAGAAATATGATTTTTTATGAAATGATCTTGCCTTTAGTCACAAAAAAATATCCAATTCCATACACTCAACCCAACATTGCCAAACATGCCTTCTCAAAAACAAGATTCAGTTAGTCTTCCAATTAAACCCTCACCTATATCCATTTACCCAACTCCATCTAATTCTTTATTTTCTCCAACAACCTTACTGTCGCTTCCTAACCAAGTTGAACCCATGACCACCGAATCTCTTTCAACACACACACCCTTCTCTCCTTCCACGCTAGACACCAGTCCACCATCACTTCCTCATCTCCTGTCACCTTCTTCACCACCTGAGAAACTCCATCCTCGTCATTTTGACCGGCCTCACCGACTTCTAGCATATCTCTCTGATTACTTCTGCAATTCATCTCTCATCTCTACAAATCAATCTCCCTCAAAGTGTAAGTATCATTTATCTTCAGTCATGTCTTTTTCTTCTCTTTCATCTTCACATAAAAATTTTCTTTTATCTCTACATTTTGACGTTGAGTCAAAGTCTTTTAAGGACGCCAATTAACACTCTAATTGGTGTAGTGCTATGAAAGATGAGCTGGATGCTCTTGAGTTGAACAAAATTTGGCGTCTTGTTGATTGCCCTGCAAGCGTTAACCGGTTGGCTATAAATGGTTCTATCCCATCAAATGCAAGCCTGATTATTTAGTTGATCGATATAAAGCATGTCTTGTGGCTAAAGGATTCACTCAGATCGAATGTGTTGATTTCTTGAAAACTTTCTCCCCTATTGTCAAACCTGCCACCATCAGATTAGTTTTGGCATTGGCCTCTATGAATCATTGGCCCATACATAAGTTGGATGTCAATAATGCTTTCTTACATGGGGATCTTTCTGAGGATGTTTATATGACTCTGCTACCCGGATTTACATCTCCTCGATAGAATCAATACTGCAAGTTACTAAAGTCACTGTATAGTTTACAGCAATCTAGTTGTATATGGTATGACAAACTTTCTCATCTTTTGCTATCTCATGGATACCAGTAGACCTTATCTGATTATAGTCTATTTCTTAAATTCACTGGTGCTCAAATTTATATCATTCTAGTCTATGTTGACGACATTGTTCTCACTAGTAATTCCATTTCTGAACTTGCTGTCATTAAGTCTATTTTGCACCAACACTTTCAAATTAAAGACTTGGGCCCATTAAAATATTTTTTGGGTATTGAGGTCGCTTAATCAGCGAAGGGAATTTACTTATCTCAGAGAAAATATTGTCTTGATCTTTTGGAGGATTCTGGTTTATTAGGTGCTAAACCTGCCTCTGTTCCAATGGATAGTACCATAAGACTATATCAAGACAAAAGTTCCCAGCTATCTTGACCCTTTTGTATATCGCCATTTGGTTGGGCGTCTTATCTATCTCACCACTACTTGACCGGACATCATGTATGCCACTCAACAATTAAGTCAATTTATGGCATCTCCTACTAAATCTCATCTTCAGCCAAGCATGTGTTATGATATCTGAAAACTAGCCCCCGCAAAGGACTTTTTTTTCCAAGAGAATCAGAAATTCAACTTCTCGGCTTCCGTGACTCTAATTAGGTCAAATGTCCTGACACTCGACGATCTTTAACAGGTTATTGTTTCTTCTTAGGTAGTTCTTTAGTCTCTCAAAAGATCAAGAAACAAATCACCGTTGCCCGCTCATCCACTGAAACAGAATATCGTGCACTTACTAATACAACTTGTGAACTTCAATGGATACTAAATGTGTTACAATTTTTACGCATCTCTCCTATCTGTCCACTAGTTTTATATTGTGATAATTAGAGTGATCTTCATATATTGCTGTTAACCCGGTTTTTCATGAACGGACCAAATATTTAGAGGTTGATTGTCACTTGGTTCGACAAAAGCTCAAGTTGGAGTGATGAAACTTCTCCCCATTCCCTCTTTTGGGCAGCTAGCTGACATCTTCACCAAGTCTTTGTCTTCTCAACCCTTCCATCTTAATCTGAATAAGTTTGGTGTTCTTGACATCTTTCATCTTCCAGCTTGCTGGGTGTATTAAACCACTCTTTTACCTTTGCACATGACAACAATAAAGAAGTCTCATGATCCACAAATTCAGCACACAAATTTCAGTTATAATTTTAGTCTTTATTATTATGTTATCCTTATCTTATCTTTATTTGTTTTTATCTTTAAGAGGCCAATACTATATATATATATATATATATATATATATATAGTTTACAATTTCAATCCATTAACAAGCAATAAATTTTTTTCATTTTTTCTTTTCTTTCCTTATTCTTTCATAATTTTATTATCTTTGCGTACTCTTTATGTACTCTTTTACAAAAAAGATTTTTTTAAAAAATAAAATAAAAAATTATTATTTTTCAAAACCCTATTTTTCAACTCTAATTTTTTAAATACGATTTTTTTTTGTTTAAAGCAAGTTCACCGCATCCCCAACGAACTCCACTTCAAATTTTTTAAAAAATGGCTAACTCAAATTCTTAAGTTTCGCCGTAGACAATGAAAATCAATAGTGTATTCTTATGTATTCTTAAGATTCAACAACTGATCCCACAAATCGATTTTTCAATTATTGAGTTCTACCATATAAATTAAACAATAATAAAATTATAATTTTAAAAAATTTAAAAAACTTAAATTTTAAAATAATTACTATATTATTTAGTGAAATTTAAAATATTAAATTTTTAAATATATAATAAAAAATTTGATAAACTTGTTTAAATAAAAAAAATTTCTTTATAAAAAATCACAATTTAAAAATATAAAATTTTAAAATATAAATGACAAAATAACTTTATAATAATTTAATTATTTTATTATTTTATATAAAGAGAATTTTGTTTATTAAGATCTAAAAAATAATATTAAATTAGTACTACAATAAAATATTTCAAATTTAATATTATAAAAATATAAAAAATATATAAGAACTAATTTAATTAATTTTTAAAATTTTAGGAATGAAAATGACTTATATTTAAATTTTCAAGGACTATTTTAATTATAAATAACTTTTTTTACATGTCAAGTGACACGTGGCGACTAAGTATCACTGACCTGACATGTCAACCAATCATTTTGCAACACATGACATTAACCTACTATGTCATCATGCCATGTGGCACTTAACTTGACATGTTATTTTCTAACTAACGGAAGAACCAATTTAACTCATGTTTTATCTTTCAAGAACTAATATAACTAAGAAAAATCTTTTGCGAACTAATTTAAAAAAATAAATAATTTTTTTAGAACGATAGCAAAAAAAACAAAAAAAAATTGGATGACTTACACACATTTGTAATCCATAATAAAAAAAATTAGCGATTTACTTACAGTAACGATAATAATATCCCTTCAAACCCTCCCGTATATATATGTAGAGAGATAGCGAATATATATATATATAGAGAGAGAGAGAGAGAGAAGAAAAGAAAGCAAGCATCACCTCTGTCCCGGTCCCTCTGTTGCTTTTTTTTTCTCTATCTTCATCACACTTCAATCCTTTTCGCTTTTGTCTTTCTTTGTCCTTTGATTGTTAGCATAAATTAATTAATATTCTCCCTCTCTTGGCATCGAAAGTGTATTTGGTGTCAGCTAGTGTAGAAGAAATGTGAGAATGATCTTGTTTTAAGCCAGAGCCACCAGTGCCCCCAACTCAACAACTGACCTGACAGCCCTAGTGGAGTGCCACACATTCCAGCTACTTCTATCTAATGGGGTCCGAGCAAAATCGATTTCCTCAGCATGAAAGGGTAACTCTTTACTCTAGCGGATCGTTTTTATTTCTTTTGATCTTCGCGTATTTGATTTTAAGATTACGCATTGTACTATATTTGCGAGTGGTACAGTTTTTTTTTTTTTTGGTGGGTTGGGGGGTTTAGATCTGAGCTTCTCAGTATATAACCTAACTTCAATTTTGGTTTGTTCTAGATTGGGGATCGCTTCTTATGTTTGTTCATTACTGTTTTTACTTTAATAAGTCTGTTTCTTTCTCAGATCTCAGGTTAAACGAGGATATTGTATTTATTTTTCCCCTTCTAGCCTATTCTTAATGGTTTATTTCCATCCCCACGCACTCAGCTTGGAGAGATCTGAGGGCTGAATTATTAGTTTCCACTTTCCAAAGCTTCCACATTTTATCATCTTGTAGAAGCTTTGTAGAGAAATCCTTCCCCAAAAGAGAGTGAAGAACGGTGTACTTTAAATCCTTTGATGCTTTTTTCTCCCCCTCAAAATCTGCATTGCTAGTATCACACGCACTTGTCTTTTTGTCTTGTATTATTTGTTTATTTATATATATTTATTATGCCTAGTTTATATTTAGCAGCATAAGTTTGTTGTTAATGAACATCTTATATCACATTTTCTGGGAGCTGTCCGAGGAAAGGGTTTGTAATTTTATTAATCCAGAGAGTCCAATGAATAGGAAGGGACCTTTGGAAACATATCATTCCTTCCAACCACAGGCACTAAAGAACTGCAAGAACTGGTACAGCCATACAAATTACAATCATAGCTTCTAGGTGTGAGGATGCACCCAGTGTTCACCAAAAATCCTGAAAAAGTTTCCACAAGAAAGTTTCTGCCTGACAATGCAGGTATAGATTCACTAAATGATGAACATGAAGAGAACTGTGTGAAGATGAAACTTAGAGAGGTTGAGATTACAAATTGTTTGTGAAGAAGAGACTTCTGATTATTTGGAGTGTGGGTTAAAACTGGGGAAAAGAAAAAAAGAAAATACACAAAAAATCTGAAGGCCAGATTGTCTTGTATATACTGAGGGTGAGATTACTAGAATCAGGTAGATGAAGGGACACTAGTTTGTTTAACTTTGCAATGTATTATAGGATGTTAATTTAGTAATTTCTTTAACAGTTAAATGATATTTTGAAAATAGACAAGTTGAGTCTTAAAAGGACCAAATGCCAACATTAATCATGGAAAGATACAGACTACATCAAGAATTCAAGATAGTCGTTCCAAGACTTATGTATGCTAATTTTGTCCATCATATTGTAAAATAGCCATTGATTTAAGGATCAAGTTGATGTCCAAATATGCATTTGAGATTAGATTGATTTCCATGTTAAAGAAGGGACAAAGTTGATATTTAAAATTCTAACTGAACATTTGAACTAGATATTCCTTATTTAATTGGAGGATTTAGTTTGTGCATTTAAGTATACTAAAACATAAGTTGTGATTACTAAGGTTGTGTTTGGTAGGGAGATAGAAATTGGGAGACTGAGACTAAATTAAGTCTATGTATTATGTTTAGTTAAAGTGTACAAGACTGAGTTATATCTTATTATCATATTTGGTTCAAGATAAATATGGAGATGAAATAAGAATATTTACTAAAATATATTTCATTATTAAAGAAAATGTTAAAGCTTCACTATATGTTTCCAGAAATTTCAATCCCATATGTCTCCATTTTCTTGAGGTATTGAAGAGACTGAAATTTTGTGCCCTAGGACTAATTTTTAGTTCTAGTCTCTGGCCACCAAATACAATATTGAGTCCCATTTCCAGTCTTTGGAAACAAACACTACTTAAATGTTATGCGTAAGCTTCAATTAGCACATGTTGACATTGAGAGAGAGAGATTCTTGAAAAAAAAAACACATTTTTTGCATTTGTGTACTTGAAATCAAATCAATTCGTCCTAACTATCATATAAAATTATATGATTAGGAATTATGGAGAATGCAATTGGATGAATCAATTCATTTGTCATTATAATGTGGTTGCAAACATGAGATTAAGTAAAAAATCAATTCATTTTCATTTTTAGTTGTTCCAAATGCACTTTAATGGTTAAAAAAAAATGGAAATTCTAAAATATGGTTGTCTATGTTGAGATCTTCCCATTATTTATCTCTTCTTTCTTGAATCCTAAGTATATTGCTTGACTTTTATTGACAGCGAAAGAGATGGGGTGGATGTTGGGGTGCATTTTCATGTTTTGGTTCACAGAAAGGCGGCAAGCGCATTGTACCTGCATCTCGCATTCCAGAGAGTAATGTATCAGCCACTCAACCCAATGGCCCTCAAGTTGTGGGGTTGCCCAATCAAGCCACGGGACTCGCTCCTTCTCTTTTAGCTCCGCCTTCATCACCAGCATCATTCACACATTCTGCCCTTCCTTCAACTGCACAGTCACCTAGTTGTTTCTTGTCATTATCTGCTAATTCACCTGGTGGTCCCTCATCCACAATGTTTGCTACTGGACCATATGCTCATGAAACACAACTGGTTTCTCCTCCAGTCTTCTCTAATTTCACTACTGAGCCATCTACTGCTCCTCTGACTCCGCCACCGGAGTTGGCTCACTTGACAACTCCCTCTTCCCCAGATGTTCCTTTTGCTCATTTTCTATCGTCTGCAGTGGATCTAAAAAATGGTGCTAAAAGTAACTATGTCACAGCAAATGATCTTCAAGCTACTTATTCATTCTACCCTGGAAGTCCTGCCAGTAGCCTTAAATCTCCAATCTCAAGGAACTCTGGTGAGTGTTTATCATCATCTTTTCCTGAACGTGAGTTCCGCCCGCAGTGGGATCCATCACTATCTCCTGAGAATGGAAAATATCAAAGGACTGCATCTGGGAGGTTGTCTGGTCATGACACTAATGCTGTCACAATGGCATCCCAAGATACAAATTTCTTTTGCCCTGCTACCTATGCACAATTCTATTTAGACCAAAATCCTCCATTTCCTCATACTGGTGGGAGGTTAAGTGTTTCCAAAGATTCAGATGTTCAATCTACTGGTGGGAATGGACATCAAAGTAGGCATGCTAGAAGTCCTAAGCAAGATGTGGAAGAAATAGAAGCTTACAGAGCATCCTTTGGTTTCAGTGCAGATGAGATCATTACTACCACTCAGTATGTGGAGATTTCTGATGTAACAGAGGACTCATTTACCATGATGCCTTTCACCACCGGTAAGTCCACAATGGAAGAAAGCATAGAACATGCATTGATGAATGAAGGAATCAAAGCTCAAGAGACACAAGTGCCATTTCAGAGTCTGAAAAGCCTTAGGTTAGATGCAAGTCCTGATATCAAGGAAGCACGTAATCAGATCACAGTATGTCAAGGATACAAAGGTATGCTGTAATATTTCCTGGTCCAGAATATGATCTGTTTGCTTACATCTTGAGAAATCATCAAAAATGGGAAAAAGGATATAGAGCATATTACTTATAGATTAATTATGATATGATTTGGTTCGCCTCAGTATATAAAGCCTTGCTTGGCTGTATTTATGATTAATAATAATGTTTTTTACATTCAGGTGGTAAAGTATTATATCTGGATTGTCATAAAAGACCAGAAAAGATGGATGGTGATTGTGTTAGAATGCATTTAGCTCAGTAGGATGTGCCATCTTTGTTTCAACCTTTTTCATGCTTATTTTTTTATCTACCTGTAATCAAATGTTTCTTTCTTGCAAATTTCAGATCAAATATCGCACGAGCATTGTAACAGCAGCTCTGGGTTAAGTACACCGGATAACCATGTTGTCATGGATGACGAGGACATATTCTCGAAATTGGGATCATCCAGAATTTCCAGGAAATATCAGATGGGGTTATCATGCTCTGATGCAGAGGTTGACTATAGGAGGGGAGGAAGCTTACGAGAAAGAAAGGGAAAAATGTGATTTGGCATGACTAAGGATTAAAGCAGTTTCTTTGTTATCTGTGTATTAATTTAATTTGCAGCTTCCTTATAAAAAATGAAAAAAAAAAAAAAAAACTCTTGGAGTTCTCTTATAGATGGAATGGTCTAACCTAGATCTAACCGATTCTGTCCCTCGGGTTTGCCAAGATCTTACTGATGAATGAATGTAGTCTCTTAATTTCCCTCAAGCAAGTCTGAGTTCGTGTTAAGCAAATGGAGTTTAAATTTAAAATAGGTGAATGCTGTACAATTGAGGTTGTACATCTTTTGAAGCTGGTTAGTTTTTTTTTTTTCTGGTGACTGAATCTGCTTAGTGTAGGACTATAGACTTTAGAGAAGTTCTTTACAGAAATAAGTGGTTAGTTTTTGTTTGATTGAATATTCAAATTAGTCCTTAAGAAATCTTGGATTAAATATTTTAGTCTCCAACAAATTTTTATTTTTTAAAAGTCCTCAAGAATTATTTTAGTCGGACAGATTAGTTTTTGGATCGCCTTTAATCAATTTTTTAATATGTATTGGATAAATAAGTCTCTCAAATTTTTTGTTATAGGGCAAGTTTCAAAATATATCATTATAAGTCAAATGTTTTTTCTTCAAAACAATAGTAGAATGAATTAGTCTAATAAAAATAATATTTGAGGACTTATAGTCAATAAAAATTTATTGGAGGTCAATAAAAATTTATTGGAGATCAAAATGCCTGATATGAAATTTTGTTTTTTTCTTGGGAGGGGGACAGGGAGGGATTTTAGAATTGGAAATTTTTTTTAATAAATAAAATAAATATTTTATTTGTGGAAATAGTCAATTTGTAGCATTTTTACTAAAATGTATTTTATGTCTTATTTCGTTTACAATGTAAAGAATCAGTATTAATTTGTTTACACTGTAAACGAAATAAGACATGAAACGAAAAACGTGTATATTTCGTTTACAGTGTACATGAAATGTGTAGTATTAATTCGTTTACGTTGTAAATGAGATACATGAATAATCATGATGTGTACAGTATAAACAAGATATTTAATGACAAATTTTCAGTAGCTATAAAAGGATGTACAACCCTTTGTATTGTTCACAAACATTTCATTACTCCTCTATCTTTTTCTTTCGAAAATAAACCAAAATATTTAGTAGTATTGGATATTTAGTTGTAAATGTGTATCCCAACTGGCAACTGCCATATGAAAACTAGTTATAATAAGGTGATATTTGAGTGTTAAAATCTCATTATGTTATGTACTCAGCGAGTAAGTTCTTTGTTCGAGATGAATAGTCTGATATTGAGTAGTGTCGGTGGTAACGGGAGAAAAGAGATCGGAAGGTGGGGTATATGATGCTAGCACAGAAGGGAAATGGAGTTTTTCGGTTTCGTCTGTTTTGGCTCCATGGTGACGAGCATGTGCGCTTGATTTAGGATTTTCTAGGGGTTTTCTAGGGTTTTTCTAGGGTATTTTAGGGTTTTCTAATGTTTTCAGGGTTTTTTAGGGTTTTTTAGGGTTCTCTAGGTTTTTTTATGATTTTCTAAGCTTTTCTAGGGTTTTTAGAATTTTTCTAGGGTTTTCTGTGTTATCTAGGATTTTCTATGGTTTTATAGGATTTTTTTAGGATTTTCTAGGGTTTTCCAGGGTTTTTAGGGTTTTTCAAAGTTTTTCTAGGATTTTCTAGGGTATTTTAGAATTTTTTAGGGTTTTCTATGATTTTTTAGGGTTATCTAGGGATTTTTATGTTTTCTAGGGTTTTCTAGAGATTTCTAGGTTTTCTAGGGTTATTAGGGTTTTTCTAGGGTTTTTTAGGTTTTTTTTTGGGTTTTTTAGGGTTCTCAGGGTTTCTTACAATCTTTTAGGGTTTTTTATGGTTTTCTAAGGTTTTCTAGAGTTTCTCTAGTATTTTTCAGTGTTTTCTTGGATTTTTTTAGGGTTTCTTAGAGTTTTTCTATGGATTTCTAAGGGTTCTCTAAGGTTTTCTAGGAATTTTTAGGATTTTTCTAGGGTTTCTTAGGTTTTTCTAGGATTTTCTAGGATTTTTTAGGGTACTTTAGTGTTTTCTAGTATATTTTAGTATGTTCTAGGATTTTTAGGATTTTTCTAGGATTTTCTAGATTTTTTTAGGGTTATCTAGGATTTTTCTAGGGTTTTCTAGGACTTTTTAATATTTTCTAGGGTTTTCTAAGATTTTTTAGGATTTCCTAGGAATTTTTAGGATTTTTTAGGGCTTTCCAGAGTTTTTTAAGATTTTTCAAAGTTTTTCTAGAGTTTTCTTGGGTTTTTTAAGTTTTCTAGATTTTTTGGTTGTTTTTTTCTAGAGTTTTCTTGGGTTTTTTAAGTTTTCTAGATTTTTTTATGGTTTTTTTTTGGGATTTTTACGGTTTTTTAGACTTTTTCAACATTTTCTAGGATTTCCTAGGATTTTTCTAGGATTTTCTAGGATTTTTCTAGGCTTTACTAAGGTTTTCTTGGATTTTTTAGGGTTTTTCTAGGGTTTTCTAAGATTATCTAGGATTTTCTAGGGTTTCCTAGTGTGTTTCTAAGATTTTTTAGGAGTTTTTAGGATTTTCTAGAGTTTTTCTATGGTTTTCTAGGATTTTCTAGGGTTTCCTAGAGTTTTTAGAATTTTCTAGTGCTTCCTAGGTTTTTCTAGAATTTTCTAGGATTTTCTAGTGTTTTTTAGGATTTTTTAGGGTTTCTTAGGGTTTTTAGGGTTTTCTAAGGATTCCTAAGGTTTTCTATATTTTTCTAGGGTTTTCTAGGATTTTCTAGGATTTTCTAGGATTTTTTTGAGCTTTTTAGGGTTTCCTAGGGTTCTTCTAGGATTTTTTACGTTTTTCTAGGATTTTCTAGTGTTTTGTATGATTTTCTATGGTAATCTAAGGTTTTTAGGGTTTTCTAGGTTTTTCTAGGATTTTCTAGGATTTTTCTAGAGTTTTTAGGATTTTCTAGGAATCTTTAGGATTTTTTAGGGTTTTCTAGATTTTTTTTAGGGTTCTCTAAGGTTTTGTAGAGTTTTTCTAGGGTTTTCTAGGGTTTTTTTTTGGGTTTTTTAGGGTTTTCTAGTATTTTCCAGAATTTTTAGGGTTTTACAAAGTTTTTCCAGTATGCTTTAGGATTTTCTAGGGTATTCTAGGCTTCTCTAGATTTTTTAGGGTTATCTTGGTTTTTAAGAATTTTTCTATAGTTTTCTAGGATTTTTTAGGATATTCTTGGGTTTCCTAGGATTTTTTAAGGTTTTCTAGAATTTCTTAGGTTTTTCTATGCTTTTTCTAGAATTTTTAGGATTTTTTTGAATTTTCTAGGGTATTTTAGGATTTTCTAAGTTTTTCTATGATTTTCTAGGGTTATCTAGGATTTTCTAGGGCTTCTTAGGTTTTTCTAGGGGTTTTCTAAGGTTTTCTAGAATTTTTTAGGATTTTCTAGGGTTTTTAGGATTTTTCTAGGGTTTCCTAGGGTTATTCTAGGGTTATTCTAGGGTTTTTTCTAGGGTTTCTTAGAATTTTTTAGGGTTTTCTAGAGTTTTTCAGGGTTTTCTAGGATTTTTTTGGGTTTTTCTAGGATTTTTTACGTTTTTCTAGGATTTTCTAGGATTTTGTGTGGTTTTCTAGGGTTATCAAATTTCTAAGATTTTTAGGGTTTCCTAGGGTTTTCTAGGGTTTAGTTTTTCTAGGATTTTTCTAGATTTTTTAGGATTTTTCTAAGATTTTCTAGGGTTATCAAGGATTTTCTAGGGTTTTTTAGGATTTTCTAGGAGTTTTTATGGTTTTTAAGGTTTCTTAGGTTTTTTATGGTTTTCTAGGGTCTTCTAGGGTTTTCTAGGACTTGTTAGGGTTTTCAAGGATTTTCCAGGGTTTTCTAAGTTTTTTGGGTTTTCCTAAGATTTTCTAGGGTTTTTTAAAGGTTTTTTAGGATTTTTTAGGGTTTTTAGGATTTTTTAGGATTTTCCTTGAATTTTCTAGGGTTTTGAAGGGTTTTCTAGAGTTTTTTTAGGATTTTTTAGGGTTTTCTAGTGTTTTTCAGGTTTTTCTAAGATTTTTTAGGGTTTTTCTGGGATTTTTCTAGGGTTTTCAAGGTTTTTATAGAGTTTTCTTGGGTTTTTCAGGTTTTTTCTAGGGGTTTTAAGGTTTTTCTAGAGTTTTCTAGGGTTCTCTAGGATATTTCTAGGATTTTTTAAAGATTTTTTAGGGTTTTCTAGGGTTTTTTAAGATTTTCTAGGATTTTTCTAGGGTTTTCTAGATATTTTAATGTTTTTCTAGGATTTTTAAGGGTATCTAGAATTTTCCAGGATTTTCTAGTATTTTTTGGATTTTACTAAGGTTTTCTAGAGTTTTTTTTAAGTTCTTTTAGAGTTTTTTTAAAGTTTTCTTGGGTTTTTCTAGGGTTTTCTAGGTTATGTAGGGTTTTCTATGATTCTCTAGGCTTTTTTAGGGTTTTCTAGGGTTTTCTATGATTTTCTAGGGTTTTTTAGAGTTTTCTAGAGTTTTCTAGATTTTTCTAGGATTTTCTAGTATTTTTCTAAGATTTTTTAAGGGGTTTTATATGGTTTTTTAGGGTTTTCTAAGTTTTTCAGGATTTTCTAGGTTTTTCTAGGATTTTCTAGGGTTGTTTTAGTGTTTTCTTGGATTTCCTAGGTTTTTCTACGATATTCTAGGATTTTCTAGGGATTTTTTAGGGTTTTCTAGAGTTATCTAGGGTTTTCTAGGTATTTTTAGGATTTTCTAGGGATTTCTATAATTTTCTAGGGTTCTCTATGTTTTTCTAGGGTTTTCTAAGGTTTTCTCGGATTTCCTAGGGTATTTTAGTGTTTTCAAGAAATTTTCTAGGGTTTCTAGGGTTTTCTAATATTTTCTATGTTTTTCTATGGTTTAAGAGGGTTTTCTAGGGTTTGCTAGATTTTTCTAGGGTTTTCTAGGGCTTTCTAGATTTTCTAAGGTTTTCCAGAGTTTTTATGGCTTTTCAAAGTTTTTCTAGGGTTTTCTAGATTTTTTAGGATTTTCTAGGTTTTTTAGTGTTTTATGGTTTTTCTAGGATTTTCTTAGGTTTTTTAGGTTTTTCTAGGATTTTCTAGGGTTTTCTAGGGTTTATCTAGGGTTTTATAGGATTTTCTAGATTTTTTAGGGTTTTTAGGGTTTTCTAGGGTTTGCTAGCTTTTTAAGGATTTTTTATGGTTTTCTAGAATTTTCTAGGATTATCTAAGGTTTTCTCGGATCTTCTAGGGTTTTTTAGGGTTTTGTAGAGTTTTGCTAGGATTTTCTTGGGTTTTCTAAGATTTTCTATTGTTTTTTGGGATTTTCTAGGGATTCCTATGGTTTTTCTAGGATTTTCTAGGATTTTCTAGTTTTTTTAGTATTTTCTTGGATTTTTTAGGATTTTCTAGGATTTTCTAAGGTTTTCTAGATTTTTATAGGATTTTCTAGAGTTTCCTAGGGTTTTTTAGGGTTCTCTATGGATTTTTAGTATTTTCCAGAGTTTTTTAGAATTTTCTAGGGGTTTTAGGACTTTTTAGGGTTTCCTAGGATTTTGTAGGGTTTCCTAGGAGTGTTCTAGTATTTCCTAGGTTTTTTTAGGATTTTGTATGGTTTTATTGGGTTATCTAATGTTTTCTAGGATTTCTTAGGATTTTCTAAGGTTTTTTAGATTTTTCTAGGGGTTTTTAGAGTTTTTCTAAGTTTTTTTACGATTTTTTCAGTTTTTCTAGGATTTTTCTAGGATTGTTTAGGGTTATCTAGGATTTTTTAGGGTTTTCTAGGATTTTTTTACGGTTTTTTAAGGGTTTTCAGGTTTTTTAGTGTTTTCTAGGGTTTTTAGAGGTTTTCTAGGGTTTTTTAGGGTTTTCTAGAGTTTTTTAGGGTTATTCTAGGATTTCCTAGCGTTGTTTAGGGTTTTCTAGAGTTTTTTAGGGTTTTCCAGGATTTTTTAGGGATTTTATAGGATTTTCTCAGGTTTTCCAGAGTTTTTAAAGGTTTTCTAGGGTTTTTAGTGTTTTCTAGGGTTTTAGGGTTTTTTAGAATTTTTAAAGATTTTCTAGGGTTTTTAGGGTTTTTCTAATGTTTTCTAGGGTTTTTAGGATTTTCTAGGGTTTTTCTGGAGTTTTCTACGGTTTTCTATAGTTTTCTACGTTTTTAGCATTTTCTAGGGTTTTTTAGAGTTTTCTAAGGTATTCTAGAGTTTTTTAGGGTTTTTTAGGATTTTCTAAGATTTTATAGGGTTTTTCTAGTGCTTTCTAGGATTTTTCTAGAGTTTCCTAGGGTTTTTCTAGGTTTTTTTTTGGAGTTTTGTAGGATTTTTCTATGGTTTTCAAGAATTTTTTTATTTTCTAGGATTTTCTAAGGTTTTCTAGGGTGTTTTAGGATTTTTTGGTTTCCTAGATTTTTCTTGGATTTCTCTAGCATTTTCTAGGGTTTTCTAGGATTTTTAAGCTTTTCTACAGTTTTCTATGGTTTCCTAGGATTTTTAGGGTTTTCTAGGGTTTTTTAGGTTTGTCTAGGGTTTTCTAGGTTCTCTAGGATTTTTCTATGGTTTTCTAGAATTTTCTAGGGTTTTTAGGGTTCTCTAGGATTTTCTAGGCTTTCTAGGATTTCCTAGGGTGTTGCAGGATTTTTAGGGTTTTCTAGAGTTTTTTAGGATTTTTTAGGATTTTTAGGGTTTTCTATGGTTTTCTAGGGTCTTCTAGGATTTTTTAGGATTTTCTAGGGTTTCTTAGGGTTTTTCTAGGGTTTTCAAGGATTTTTTAGGTTTTTTATGGTTTTTTAGGGTTATCTAGGATTTTTTAGGATTTTTAGGGTTTTCTAGGCTTTTCAAGGATTTTCTAGGGTTATTTAAAGTTTTCTAGGATTTTCTAAGATTTTTTTGAGTTTTCTAGGGTTTTCTAATGTTTTTCAGAATTTTCTAGGATTTTCTAGGAGTTTTCTAGTGTTTTTTAGGGATTTCTGGGTTATGTAAGGTTTTCTAGGATTTTCTAGGTTTTTTCTAGGGTTTTCTAGTGTTTTCAAGGTTTTTCTAGGGTTGTCTAGAGTTTTCTAAGATTTTTCTAGGGTTTTATAGGGTTTTTCTAGAGTTTTTTAGAGTTTTCTTGGGTTTTTAGAGTTTTCTAGAGATTTTTTGTATTTTTTAGGATCGTCTAGGATTTTTTAGGGTTTTCTTAGGTTTCCTAGGATTTTCTATGATTTTCTAGGTTTTCTAGGTTTTTCTAGGTTTTCTAGGTTTTTTTAGGATTTTCTAGTGTTTTCTAGAGTTTTCTAGGATTTTTCTAGGGTTTTCTATGGTTTCCTCGAGTTTTCTACGGGTTTCTAGTATTTTCTAGGACTTTTTAGAGTTTTCTAACGTTTTCTCGGGTTTTCTAGAATTTTTTACGGTTTTCTAAATTTTTGTAAGATTTTCTAGGGTTCTTCTAGTGTTTTCTAGTATTTTCTAGGATTTTTTAGGGATTTTCTATGGTTTTCTAGGGGTTTTCTAAGGTTTTTCAAAGTTTTCTAGCGGTTTTCAGGGTTTTGTAGGGCTTCCTAGGGTTTTCTAGGTTTTTCTAGGGTGTTTAAGGTTTTCTTGGGGTTTTAGGATTTTCTAGGATTTTCTAGGATTTTCTAGGATTTTATTAGGATTGATTTTCTAGGGATTTTCTAGGTTTTTCTAGAGTTATCTAGAATTTTCTAGGATTTTATACGGTTTTCTAGGGTTTTCTCGGGCTCCTTACATTTTTTAGGGTTTTCTAGGATTTTTAGGGTTTTCTAGGTGTTTTGTTGTGTTTTTTAGAATTTTCTAGTGTTTTCTAGTATTTTTCTACAGTTTCCTAGGGTTTTCTAGGTTTTCTAAGGTTTTTTTTAGGGTTTTTCTAGTGTTTTCTAGGGTTTTCTATGGGTTTCTAGGGTTTTTAAGGTTTTCTAGGGTTTTCTAGGATTTTTTAGAGTTTTTTAAAGTTTTCTTGGGATTTCTAAGATTTTTTAGGGTTTTTTAGAATTTTCTAGGGTTCTTCGAGTGTTTTCTATGATTTCTTAAGGTTCTTCTATGGTTTTCTAGGAGTTTTCAGGGTTTTGTAGGGCTTCCTAGGATTTTTCTAAGGTTTTTTAGGTTTTTCTATGAATTTTCTAGAATTTTCTAAGACTTTTTAGGATTTTTTAGGATTTTCTAGGGTTTTCTAGAGGTTTTTCAGGATTTTCTAGGGTTTTGTTAGGGTTCTCTAGGATTATCTAGGATTTTCTAAGGTTTTTTAGGGTTTTCTAGGATTTTCTAGGGTTCTCTAGGTTTTTCTAGGATTTTCTAAGGTTTTCTAGAATTTTTCTAGGGTTTCTAGTATTTTTCTAGGGTTTTTTGTGTTATCTAGGGTTTTCGAGAGTTTTCTAGTCTTTTTTAGGGTTTTCTAGGGCTTTTTAGATTTTTCTAGGATTTTCTAAGATTTTTTTAGAGTTTTCTAGTACTTTTTGGGGTTTTCTATGGTTTTCTAGGGTTTTCTAGGTTTTTAGGGCTTTTCGAAGTTTTTCTTGGGACTTCTAGGATTTTTTTTACTGGGGTTTTATATGTTTTTTAGGGTTTTTAGGATTTTCTATGGCTCTCTAGGGATTTTCTAGGATTTTTTATGATTTTCTAGGAATTCCTAGGATTTCTTTGGGTTTTCTAGGGTTTTCTAATTTTTTTCTATGATTTTCTAGGGTTATCTAGAATTTTCTAGGATTCTTAGGATTTTCTTGAATTTTCTAGGATTATCTAGGGTTTTCTAGGTTTTTCTAGAGTTTTTAGGATTTTCTAGGGTTTTCTAAGATTTTCTAGGGTATTTTTGTGTTTTCTAGAACTTTCTAAGGTTTTTCTAAGATTTTTAAGGATTTTCTAGAATTTTTTGTATGATATGGGATTTTCTAGGATTTTTTAAGGTTTTTTAGGATTTTTCAAAGTTTTTAGGGTTTTCAAAGTTTTTCTAGAGTTTTCTAGGGTTTTTCTAGGGTTTTCTAGAGTTTTTTAGGAATTTCGAGGGGTCTTTAGTATTTTCTAGGGTTTTCTAGACTTTTTTAGTGTTTTCTAGGATTTTCTAATATTTTCTAGGGTTATCTTGGATTTTCTAGGGGTTTTCTAAAATTTTTAGTGTTTTCTAGGATTTTCTAGGATTTTTTAGGATTTCCTAAGTTTGTTAGTATTTTCTATGATTTTTCTTAGGTGTTTAGGATTTTCTAGGGTTTTCTAGGTTTTTCTTGGTTTTTCTAGGATTTTCTAGGATTTTTTAGGTTTTCTAGGTTTTTCTAGTATTTTCTATGGTTTTTCTTAGGTGTTTAGGGTTTTCTAGGGTTTCCTAGGGTTTTCTAAAGTTTTCTAGGTTTTTCTAGGATTTTCTAAGATTTTCTAGGGGTTTTCTGGGATTTTCTGGGGTTTTCTAGGATTTTTTTAGGGTTTCCTAAGATTTTTAGTGTTTTCTAAGGTTTCCTAGAATTTTTCTAGGGTTTTCTAGGTTTTGATAGTGTTTTCTAAGGTTTCCTAGAATTTTTCTAGGGTTTTCTAGGTTTTGATAGGATTTTCTAGGATTCTCTAGGATTTTTCTATAGTTTTCTATGGTTTTCTATGATTTTTAGGGTTCTCTAGGATTTTCTAGGATTCTCTAGGTTTTTCTAAGGTTTTCTAGTGTTTTCAAGATTTTTCTAGGGTTGTTTAGAGTTTTCTAGGATTTTTTGAAAGTTTTCTAGAATTTTTAGGATTTTATTGGGTTTTCTAGGGTTTTCAAGGGATTTTTTGGGTTTTAGAAAGCTTTTCTATGGTTTTTCTAGAGTTTTTTAGGGTTTTCTAGAATTTTTTAAGGTTCATGGGTTTTTTGTGTTTTCTAGGATTTTTTAGAGCTTTTCAGGGTTTTCTAGGGTTTCCTAGTGTTTTTCTCTTAATTTCTAGGATTTTCTAGGTTTTCTATAGTTTTTTAGGATTTTTCTAGTGTTTTCTAGGTTTTCTAGTGTTCTCTAGGATGTTCTTGGGTTATCTAGGATTTTCTATGGTTTTTCTAGGTTTTTCGCTTTGGTTTTCTATGACTTTTTTGGATTTTTAGGGTTTTCTAAGGTTTACTATACTTTTTTAGGGTTTGTTTGGTTTCCTGGATTTTTCTTGGATTTTCTAGTATTTTTCGAGGATTTTTCTAGGGTTTTTCTAAGGTATTTTAGGATTTTCCAAATTTTTTTAAAATTTACTAAGGTTTTCTAGGGTTTCCTAGGATTTTTAAGGTTTTCTAGGGGTTCCTAGAGTTTTTCTAGGGTTTTCTAGGTTTTTCTATGGTTTTTTCGGGTTCTTTAGGGTTTTTCTTTGGTGTTCTAGGATTTTCCAGGGATTTTTTTGGTTTTACAAAGTTTTTCTAGGGTTTTCTAGGATTTTTCTAGGGTTATTTAGGGTTTTCTAGGATTTTTAGGATTTTCTATGGGTTTTTGTGTTTTCTAGGATTTACTAGGGTTTTTTCAGGATTTTCTGGGATTTTCTAGGGTTTTTCTAGGATTTTCTAGATTTTCTAGGATTTCTTAGGGTTTTCTAGTATTTTGTAGTGTTTTCTAGGATTTTTCTAGGGTTTTTTTTGGGTTTTCTACTGTTTTTTAAGATTTTCTAGAATTTTTTAGAGTTTTCTAACGTTTTCTAGAATTTTCTAGGATTTTTTAAGATTTTCTAAGGTTTTGTAAGATTTTCTAGGGTTTTTCTAGTGTTTAGGGTTTCTTAGGGATTTTCTATGGTTTTCTAGGATTTTTTTAAGGTTTTCTAGGGGTTTTCTAGGGTTTTCTAGGTTTTTCTAGGGTTTTTCTTGGGTTTTCTTGGGTTTTTGGGTTTTCTTGCATTTCTTAGGTTTTTCTAAGATTTTTTAGGATTTTTTATTGTTTTTTAGGGTTTCTTAGGATTTTCTAGAAATTTCTAGTATTTTCTAGGTTTTTCTAGGGATTTTCTAGGTTTTTCTAGGTTTTCTAGGTTTTTTTACTATTTTTTAGGGTTTTCTATGTTTTTCTAGATTTTTCTAGCATTTTCTAGAATTTTTTTAGGATTTCTAGAGTTTTCTATGGTTTTTCTAGAGTTTTCTAGGGTTTTTCTAGGATTTCTAGGGTTTTTCTAGAGTTTTTCTAAGATTTTCTAGGATTTTCTAGAGTTTTCTAACCTTTTCTAAGGTTATTTTGGCTTTTCTCGGGGTTTTCTATGCTTTTCTAGGATTTTTTAGGGTTTCCTAGGTTTTGTTAGGGATTTTATGGTTTTCTAGATTTTTCTTGGGGTTTCTATGATTTTTTTAGGGTTTTTTAGTGTTTTCTAGAGTTTTTTAGGGTTTTCTAGAGTTTTCTAGGACTTTTTAAGGTTTTCTAGATTTTTCTAGGAATTATTTTTTGGATTTCTAGTATTTTCTAAGGTTTTTCTATGATTTTCTACGATTTTCTAGAGTTTTTTAGCGTTTTCTAGGGTTATTTAGGATTTTTTAAGGTTTTCTAGGATTTTTTCAGGGTTTTCTAAGATTTTCTAGGGTTTTTAAGGGTTTACTAGGATTTTTCTAGGATTTTATAGTGTTTTTCTAAGATTTTCTAAGGATTTTCTAGGATTTTTTTAGGATTTCTAGGGTTTTCTAGGAGTTTTTTAGCGTTTTCTAGGGCCTTTTTAGAGATTTTTAAGGGTTTTTAGAGTTTTCTAGGATTTTTTAGGATTTTCTAAGATTTTCTAGGATTTTTCTAGTGTTTTCTATGGTTGTTCAGGGTTTTTCTACGGTTTCCTAGTATTTTTCTAGGTTATTTCTAGGGTTTTCTAAGATCTTTTAGGGTTTTCTAGGGTTTTTTAGGGTTTTCTACGATTTTCTTGGGTTTCTTAAGATTTTTAGTGTTTTCTAAGGTTTCCTAGAATTTTTCTAGGGTTTTCTAAGTTTTTCTTGGGTTTTCTAGGATTCTCTAGGGTTTTTCTATAGTTTTCTATGGTTTTATAGGATTTTTAGGGTTCTCTAGGGTTTTCTAGGATTCTCTAGGTTTTTCAAGGATTTTCTAGTGTTTTCAAGATTTTTCTAGGGTTGTTTAGAGTTTTCTAGGGTTTTTCGAGGGTTTTCTAGGAATTTTTAGGGTTTTTTTTGGGTTTTCTAGAGTTTTCAAGGGATTTTTTTGGGTTTTAGAAAGCTTTTCTAGGGGTTTTCTAGAGTTTTTTAGGGTTTTCTAGGATTTTTAAGGTTTTCATGGGTTTTTTGTGTTTTCTAGGATTTTTTAGAGCTTTTCAGAGTTTTCTAGGTTTCCTAGTGTTTTTCTCTTAGTTTCTAGGGTTTTCTAGATTTTTCTAGGTTTTCTATAGTTTTTTAGGATTTTCTAGTGTTTTCTAGTATTCTCTAGGATTTTCTAGGGTTATCTAGGATTTTCTATGGTTTTTCTAGGTTTTTTGCTTTGGTTTTCTAGGATTTTTTAAGGTTTTCTAAGTTTTTTAGGGGTTTTTTGATTTCCTAGATTTTTCTTGGATTTTCTAGTATTTTTCGAGGATTTTTCTAGGGTTTTTCTAAGGTATTTTAGGATTTTCCAAATTTTTTTTAAATTTACTAAGGTTTTCTAGGATTTTTAGGGTTTTCTAGTGGTTCCTAAAGTTTTTTTAGGGTTTTCTAGGTTTTTCTATGATTTTCTAGGGTTCTTTAGGGTTTTTCTTTGGTTTTCTAGGGTTTTCCAAGGATTTTTCGGGTTTTACAAAGTTTTTCTAGGGTTTTCTAGGATTTTTCTAGGGTTCTTTAAGGTTTTCTAGGGTTTTTAGGATTTTCTAGGGATTTTTTTGGGTTTTCTAGGATTTACTAGGGTTTTTTAGGATTTTCTGGAGTTTCTTAGGATTTTTCTAGGATTTTCTAGGTTTTCTAGGATTTTTCTAGGGTTTTTTTGGGTTTCCTCGGGTTTTGATACTGTTTTCTAGAATTTTTTTAGAGTTTTCTAATGTTTTCTAGAATTTTTTAGGATTTTTTAAGGTTTTCTAAGGTTTTGTAAGATTTTCTAGGATTCTTCTAGTGTTTTCTAGGGTTTCTTAAGGATTTTCTATGATTTTTTAGGATTTTTCTAAGGTTTTCTAGGGGTTTTCTAGGTTTTTCTAGGGTTTTTCTAGGGTTTTCTTGCATTTTTTGGGTTTTCTTGCATTTCTTAGGTTTTTCTAGGATTTTTTTAGAATTTTTTTATTGTTTTTAGGGTTTCTTAGGGTTTTCTAGGGTTTTCTAGAATTTTCTAGTGTTTTCTAGATTTTTCTAGGTTTTTCTAGGGTTTTCTTGGGATTTTCTAGGTTTTTCTAAGTTTTCTATTGTTTTTTAGGGTTTTTTAGGTTTTTCTAGATTTTTCTAGCGTTTTCTAGAATTTTTTTAGGATTTCTAGAGTTTTCTATGGTTTTTCCAGAGTTTTCTAACATTTTCCAGGGTTATCTTGGCTTTTCTCAGGGTTTTCTACGTTTTTCTAGGATTTTTTAGGATTTTCTAGGTTTTGTTAGGGATTTTTGGGTTTTCTAGGTTTTTCTTGGGTTTTCTATGATTTTTCTAGGACTTTTTAATGTTTCCTAGGGTTTTTTAGGGTTTTCTAGGGTTTTCTAGGGCTTTTTAAAGTTTTCTAGATTTTTCTAGAAATTTTTTTTTCGGATTTCTAGGATTTTCTAAGGTTTTTCTAGGGTTTTCTACAGTTTTTTAGAGTTTTTTTTGCGTTTTCTAGGGTTATTTATGGTTTTCTAAGGTTTTCTAGGGTTTTATCAGGATTTTCTAAGATTTTCTAGGGTTTTTCTAATATTTTTTAGGATTTTTCAGGGTTTTTCTTGGGTTTACTAGGATTTTTCTAGGATTTTATAGGGTTTTTCTAGGATTTTCTAAGGATTTTCTATGATTTTTTTAGTATTTCTAGGGGTTTCTAAAATTTTTCTAGGGTTTTCTATGATTTTCTAGGGGTTTTTTAGCGTTTTCTAGGGCCTTTTCAGATATTTTTAAGGATTTCTAGAGTTTTCTAGGGTTTTTCAGGATTTTCTAAGATTTTTTAGGATTTTTCTAGTGTTTTCTATGGTTGTTCAGGGTTTTTCTACGATTTTCTAGGATTTTTCTAAGATTTTTTAGGATTTTTCTATGATTTTCTAGAGTAATCTATGGTTTTCTAAAGTTTTTCTAGGGTTTTTCGATGGTTTTCTAGGATTTTTTGGATTTTCTAAGGTTTTCTAGGGTTTTTAAGGTTTTTTTTGTGTTTTCTAGATTTTTCTTGGATTTTCTAGTATTTTTCTAGGGTATTTCTAGGGTTTTCTAAGATCTTTTAGGGTTTTCTAGGGTTTGTTTATGGTTTTCTACGGTTTTCTAGGATTTCCTAAGATTTTTAGTATTTTCTAGAATTTCCTAGAGTTTTTCTAGGGTTTTCTAGGTTTTTCTAGGGTTTTCTAGAGTTTTCTATATATAGCTTTCTATGGTTTTCTAGGATTTTTAGGGTTTTCAAGGGTTTTCTAGGATTTTCTTGGATTTTCTAGAATTTTCTAGAGCTTTGTAGGATTTTTAAGGTTTTCTAGAGTTTTTTAGGGTTTTTTAGGGATTTTTAAGATTTTCTAGGATTTTCTAGGATCTTCTAGAATTTTTCAGGATTTTCTAGGGGTTTCTAGGGTTTTTCTAGGGTTTTCAAGGGTTTTCTAGGTTTTTCGACGGTTTCTTAGGGTTTTCTAGGTTTTTAGGTTTTTCTAGGCTTTTCTAGGATTTTCTGGGGTTATTTAGAATTTTCTTAGGGTTTTTTGGGATTCTCTAAGGTTTTTTAGGATCTTCTAATATTTTTCAGGGTTGTCTAGGGTTTTTCTAGGATTTTTAGGGTTTTCTTCGTTATCTAGGGTTTTATAGTATTCTCTAGGTTTTTCTAGGGTTTTCTAGTGTTTTCAAGATTTTTATAGGGTTGTTTAGAGTTTTCTAGGGTTTTTCGAGGGTTTTCTATGATTTTTTAGGATTTTCTTAGATTTTCTAAGGTTTTCAAGGGATTTTTTGGGTTTTAGAAAGCTTTTCTAGTGTTTTTTAGAATTTTTTCTAGAATTTTTTAGGATTTTCTTGGATTTTTAGGATTTTCATGGGTTTTTTGTATTTTCTAGGATTTTTTAGGACTTTTTAGGGTTTTCTAAGATTTTCTAGTGTTTTTTTCTTAGTTTCTAGGGTTTTCTAGGTTTTTTTAGGTTTTCTATAATTTTTAGGATTTTCTAATGTTTTCTAAGTTTTCTAGTGTTCTCTAGGATTTTCTAGGGTTATCTAATGTTTTCTATGGGTTTTCTCTTTGGTTTTCTAGGACGTTTTTTGGATTTTCTTGGATTTTCTAAGGTTTTCTAAGCTTTTTTAGGGGTTTTTAAGGTTTTTTTGTTTCCTAGATTTTTCTTGAATTTTCTAGTTTTTTTCTAGGATTTTTCTAGTTTTTTTCTAAGGTATTTTTAGATTTTCCAGATTTTTTTAAAATTTACTAAGGTTTTCTAGAGTTTCCTAGGATTTTTAGGGTTTTCTAGGGGTTCCTAGAGTTTTTCTAGGGTTTTCTATGATTTTCTATGGTTCTTTAGGGTTTTTCTTTGGTTTTCTAAGGTCTTTTGGATTTTTAGGGTTTTCTAGGATTTTTTAGGATTTTCTAGGATTTCCTAGGGCTTCATTGGATTTTTAGGATTTTCTAGAGTTTATTAGGATTTTCTAGGAATTTTTAGCTTTTTCTAGGATTTTCAAGAATTTTCAGGATTTTCTAGGGTTTCTAGGATTTTTCTAGAGTTTTCAAGGGTTTTCTATGGTTTTTTAGGATTGTCTAGGATTTTCTAGGGTTTTTGGGTTTTCTAAGTTTTTCTAGGATTTTTAGGGTTATTTAGGTTTTCTTAGGGTTTTCTGGGATTTTCTAAAGTTTTTAAGGATTTTCTATGGTGTTCTAGTATTTTTCAAGGTTTTCTAGGATTTTCTAGGATTTTTCTAGGGTTTTTTAGGGTTTTATAGGGTATCTAGAGTTTTCTAGGATTTACAAGGTTTTTTCTAGGGTTTTCCTGTGTTTTAAAGGTTTTCTAGGATTGTCTAGAGTTTTTTGGGTTTTTTAGATTTTTCTAGAATTTTCTAGAGTTATTTAAGGTTTTCTTAGGGGTTTTTGGGATTTTTAAAGGATTTTTAGGGTTTTCTAATGTTTTTCAGGGTTTTCTAGGGTTTTTCTAGGAGTTTTTAGGGTTTTCAGGGTTATCTAGGGTTTTCTAGGATTTTTCAGATTTTTTCTAGGGTTTTCTAGTGTTTTCAAGGTTTTTCTAGGGTTGTTTAGAGTTTTCTAGAGTTTTTCGAGGATTTTCTAAGATTTTTTTAGGTTTTTTCTAGGGTTTTCTAGGGTTTTCTAGAGTTTTTTAGAGTTTTCTAGGATTTTTTAAGATTTTCTAGGGGTTTTTAGTGTTTTCTAGGATTTACTAGGGCTTTTGAAGGTTTTCTAGGGTTTCTTAAGGTTTTTCTAAGATTTTCTATGGTTTTCTAGGTTTTTCTAGGTTTTCTAGAGTTTTTAGGATTTTCTAGTGTTTTCTAGATTTTCTAGTGTTTTCTAAGGTTTTCTAGGGTTATCTAGGGTTTTCTATGGTTTTTCTAGGATTTCTCTATGTTTTCTAGAATTTTCTAAGATTTTTTTATGGTTTTTAGGGTCTTTTGGATTTTCTAGATTTTTCTTGGATTTTCTAGTATTTTTCTAGATTTTTTCTAGGGTTTTCTAAGGTTTCCTAGGTTTTATTTAATAAAATCAACAAAAAAGCCGTCGATTTAATTACTTAGATGCTGACAAATTCTATGTCTATATTTTATTTTTTTTGTCTATTTTAAATTTAAAAAGCGACAACCCTATAGTCAATTTTAATAGCTATAATTTTTTTATTTGAAAAATAGTAGACAATTAATACAAACAAACTTTTAAATATAGAAATAAAATGTATACAAAATATTAGATAAATAAACTTCTAAATATAAAAATAAAATTTATACTAAATGTTAGATAATGAGTTTACAAACTTATCAAAATAATAAATAATCCTCTAACATAAAAACTCTAGACAAGATAAATAACTAAACTTAGAGTTATATTCGTTTAAATTCAATCTACTAATAATACAAAATATTCAAAGCAAAGTAAATAACCCTACTCATACTCATCTAAATAATCATCCGAGTCATCAAGATTGTCAAAATCGTCGTCCCTTTGAGAACTCTGTGGTTGTCCTGGTTGCTGCAGAATAGGTGGGAGTTTTCTACTTGGGGATATGCTTTTCTGGGAGCTTGGAAAAGTAAAAGGAGGAGGTGAGGGAACACGTGATCTAGAACACTAGGACCCATGGCCCTCACATACTCAGTCAAGCTGCTCAATTGATGACTAAACTGATCCATCTGTGAGTTACTGGTGTTAAGATCCTCACGCAAGGATTCAACAGTCTGTTGCCACTCTCTTTTCTCTTTCTAGTAGCGGTCTTCAAGCTCTCTATATTTAGCGGCATGTTGTTCAACTTTTCTATTGAGTATTACGATTTGTTCTCTAAGATCCGAAACATCAGTGCTGGTGGTCGTGGTTGGCCCATCAACTCGAGGTCGCACCATGAAAGAGTCCCTTAACTCACCCATGCCATATACCCTACCTCTTCATTTTCCACCCATTATCTCAATCTATATGCTTTCCTCAAAGATAGGTGGTGGATCAGTTACACCAGCCTTTATAGCAGCCTGCCGCTCTTGCTCAGCCTGAAACATACACTCTTGAAATATATCCTACAATGAGAAGAAATGATTGATAAACTACTAGAAGTATCAATAATGAAAAAATTAAGGGGATATGTGAGAAAAATAAGTCCAACATTACAATGAAGGTAAGTTACCTTTGTCTTTCGGGAGTGTTCATCAACCCATTCAGTCCTATCCTCTTTGCGAGTGTGAGTGTGCTAAAAAAACTCATCCATACGTGATGGTCTTCCAAGTTAATGATTCTACATAATGTAACCAAATTATCAACAAATATGGGTGTACAATTGATATGTACTGAACTAAACCACTGCACTTAGATAGAGCAGCTCATAAAAGCATGCTCATAAAAGAGAACTCATAAAAGCATAGTTTGGCAGAGGCAGAGGCAGAGGCAAAACAATATTAATTAAAGAGAAACAAAATCAACAACATCATCATCATCAAAGGCAGAGGTAGCAACAACAACATAATAATAATCTTCCAAGGCAACTATTTGATGTTAACTTCTCAGAGAAGAGAAAGGTTCCTAATGTATCAGATCCTCTTCACAATTGTTGATAACTTCAAGCCTTCATTTCTTTGTATATTGTTATTCATGTTTGAGTTTTGAGGTTACAAAACCAATTAAAATAGCAAATTAAAGAAGGTTAGTACTTCATTTTCTTTTATTGTTTTTTACAGGAACTCATAAAAGCATGCTCAAAGAAGTTCATGAAAATCATAACTATATCATAATTGATGATGATGATGATCAAAGGCACTCTAAACCACTCTTAATGAAAAAGAGAACCAACACAGAAGGTAACTGAAATCTAACTTCAATTATTTTTATTTTATAGTTTTTATTTCATTATTTAGCTCATATTTTGAAACAAAGCTGAAGAAATTCAAAAGTCAAAGCTTCGGTTTAGATTAAAAGAATAATAGTATAAACTAATATCAAATCAACTCTATAAATAATAGTATAAATTATGATGGCAACTGATATTATAAAGTAAAAAAGAGGGTTCTATAAGCAACTTACCAAGCGTAACCTCGCTTCTGGAAAGGTGGTGCCTTCTGCAGTGTGAAGGGAGGTACCTCGAGTCGATTTCCTAGCAGTTTTATTTCTCGCCTGTAATTGTCTATAGGCATCAGTGTCCCAACGTCTCATCAATTCACCAAGAACTTCTGGTGGGATCCAATATGGACAGGCACCTTTTTTGCGAATGGCATGGAACATACCTCGCAAGCACTTGGCAGCTATAAACCTCCAAGCTTGATAGATATCATCCTCTTCCATGTCAAGAATGTCAAAGCATTTCTATTTTAAAAAAATAATATCTTGTTACTATATAACATACTATGATACATATTTACCCTCTACTCTATCCACTCTGTCCACCGTATCTTTTCTAATCTTAATTTATCTAAAAATATTAGGTAGTAGTAGTCTGAATTACTGAAAAATCTTGCAAGTCAAGTAACTAAGAGATTCCAAAAAGTAAGACTCAAATTCTTCTTGGGTAGTAGCTATAATAATTGGTGTTTCTAAAGTTTATATAGTATGATCATTACCCTTATAAATCAATATATATTTCGTCCATGATGCAAGGACATACATGTTAACTAAAGCAGCCAGCAAGTATATATATAAATCAGATGGTATAGTATATAATATGGAATTGAAATTCTAAACAACAAGATCCGAGAAAAAAATGTATCAGCAACAAATTATCCCTTCATCACGTTGAAATTAAACAGATTATGACATGTACTTTAGTAATTAATTAATGAGATTAGCATGTGCAGTGAAAACATGCAGGTCCTTAAAAACTTAGCCATATAATTTTATTGAGTTAATTACTGTAATATAGTAATTAAAATTTACCCTCCATTCTGTCCACTATATTTTTCGAGTATCATCATCTGCCTCATCAAAACTCAGCCAAGGCTTATTGTAGTTTTCCTTAAAAACCTAAGAAATACGTTTTAAACCAAGCTTAGGTAGGTGCCAACTACATCAAAAACAAAAAAATGATAAGGACATATTACTTAGTAAAAATGAGACATGCAATTCATAAAATTTAAAGCAAATAACAAACCATTTGGCACCATCATATTTAAGCATGGGAGCACTTGTGCTGGAGTGACTAGTGGTGGTGGATATTCCTTAACCATGAGTATCTTGGGTACCATTAGATGTGGTTTGTCTTTCTCCACAAGCTCCTGCTTGACTGGGTGCTACAATAGCTAGATCACTTTGCACACCATGTGAGGTAGTGTTGGAAGGTTCATTGGCTTGTTGTGTGCATGATCTTGGCACACCCAGAGTAGGCATCATGTGTATCTGAAGCTCCTGACGAGAGGGGGTAGTCGTAGCAATAGGTGACGGTCTCCCATTGGTCAGAGCAGTCGTGCTTGATGATGACCCAACAAGAGTGTATGAATCTACATGCAAGTCAAGGGGGTGACCGGTAGAAAGCCTAGACCTCCCCTTTCGGCCTCGGCCACGGCTACGGCCGTGATCTCCGTCTCTACCAACCATATCCTATACTATTCCAGCTTTCCAATTTTTTTGATGTGGAGGCTGCTTCTCAATACTGTATTAAAAAGTCAAACAGAAAATTTAAAAAAAGCATTAGATGCCAAGCATTTTTTTCTAACACATATATTTTCTACTATAAGATAGAGATGCCCGTGAACACTAAAAAAAGGCTCAATTAGATGCAGAAAACAAAAGGATAAAAGTATGTGGACATTTTATATGAATGAATAAACATGAACTGTACTCTTTGCAGCTTCATATGGACCATTAAGATGATATACATAATATATATGGATGATTCTGCCTGGATTTATCCATGTTAAACAAACAAACTAGGACCACAAATCTTCATAAGAAAACAATAACATCAAAAAAGGAAATACAACACATTGATAAAAGAAAGAAATAACAGCTGAATCAATACATGATTATGTGATGACCAATGCAATTCCAAAGCTACAATGACCACTAAAACCACAAACGAACATCATCTTATGACTTAAACAGAGGCAGAAAATAAAAACCTAATTCCTCAGAAACCAGATTATATCAGTGTCATCTTCCACACGCACGCACTAAATATTTATTTAATTATTGTCCAAGATAGTTTCTTAAAGATGTTTGATTTGATTTACAAGTAATCAATACAAGAAATTACGAAATATGAATTACAACTAAAACCTCAATCCAAGAATTCTGAACTTCCATTATCATCATCAATGTAAGCATCATCGTCATCATAGATCTCAATGTCATCGTCCTCCTCATTATTTACATTAAGAACCTGGAGGTCAGCTACTTGAAGTTGTATCATATTAACATCTCCTGATGTAGATGCTAATGATGGTGGAAACTCGGTTTCTGAAATGATCCTAGCATGTGGAGGTTCATCATTCTGATACACCTTGGTTTCAGACTCATTTTGTACCCCCTCTATTATTTTTTGCAGTTTACATGTAATCACAACCTTCTAATTAGATTTACAGCCTTGTGGATATGGCATGTAATACACTTGTCTAGCTTTTTGTGCAAGGATGAATGGATCATAACTCCCATATCTCCTAGTAGGTAATACTTCAATTATTTTCTAGTCTTTGTGTCTACACATTTCCTGAGGCCTGGTAGGGTCATACCACTCACAGTAAAACAAGGTGACTCTCAAACTAACAAGACTTGGATATTCAACAATCAAAATCTCTTTAAGAGTACCAAATCAGTCAGATGTATCATTCTCTCCATCACTTTTAACATATATACCTGTATTATCTGTCTTCTTTCCATATGCATGCTCAAGAGTATGAAATCTATACCCGTTGACCTTGAACATACCAACACTCGTTGCCCTAGTTTTTAGATCGAATGCTAAACTCAATAAATGAGGGCAAGTTATGCCATTACTGGGATTTTTTTTACCTGATTTTGTCAAACAAAATATAGAATTTAGAAAAACAAGATTTACTTTGACATATTTTAGTACAGTTAACAAAATGTAATAACTTATATACTCATGGAACCATGATGGAAAGTTGGATAAAGAATTATTGCTCCCATGGATTTGCTCGTATTGACTTCTAAATTTATCAACTTCAGGACAATTCAACAAGATATGTAAGTGAGCAGCTTTCATTTCCATACTAGTCAACCACCTGTCTTTGTTGGCTCTCCCAAGAACACCCGGTTGATCAAAAATAAAAAGGGTAGGCTCAGATGAACTTTTACCACCATCATCATTTCGATTCGGCCTTGTTCTCTTAGACATTACATGTGGCTCAAAGTAATAAGAATAATAACTTGATGTCTCTCTAGTCAGGTATGCTTGACAAATTGAACCCTCTACTCTAGTCCAATTCTTCACCGATCTCTTATATGTGCCTATTTCACGCTCAAATGGATACATCCACCTATACTGAGCTTGTCCACAAACACATGCCTCATATGCCAAGTGAATTGGTAGATGCTCCATTACGTCAAAAAAAGCAGGAGGAAAAATTCTTTCTAACTTGCACAAAATAACAGGAATATTAGCTTCCATTTGTACAAGATCATTAACCCGAAGAGTAGATGAACAAAGGTCCCTATAATATTGACTTATTTTGGTCAACGGTTTCCACACGTGGTCCGAAAACTCTTTGAAGGCTAACGGAAGCAAACACTCCATAAATACATGACAATCATGAGTTTTCATCCCAAACAATATTCCTCCACTGACATTGACACACCTTTGTAAATTTGAAACATATCCATCTGGCATTTTCAACTCTTGTATCATTTACAAATATTTTTTCATTTTTGGAGTGTCAAGACATAGTTGCCCTTAGGCTTTGCCCAATGACCTTCACATTCCTGCACCAAATTCAAATCCAGTTGCCTACAAAGTACAGCCATGTCTAATCTTGCCTTTTCATTGTCTTTTGTTCTTTCAGTATCCATAACAGTATTCATTATGTTATAAAAAACATTATTCTCAATATGCATTAGATCCAAACAATGATTAACCAAATGATCTTTCTAATATGGGAGAACCTAAAATATACTCCTTTTGGTCCAATTGTGTTCCACCCCATATCCGCTTAATCGCACTTGTCCTCCTGTGTCAACTATTTTAGGATATTGTCTAACTCTTTCCCAGACCTGTTCGCTGCTAAGCCTAATAGGAGGTTCTTCATCCTCCTCAACATTCTTCTTAAAATCAACTTTATTACACCTATAAGGATGACCTTCAGGTAAATATCTCCTATGACAGTCAAACCACGAATTCTTTCCGCCATAATCTAACCAAAAGGCCTTGGTATCCTCCATGCATATTGGACACGCTAATCTTCCCCCCGTGCTCCAACCAGACAACATTCCATAAGCAGAAAAATTGTTAATGGTCCACATTAATGCGGCCTTTAACTGAAAATTTCTCTTGCTATGAATGTCGTATGTTAGGATGCCTTCATCGCACAACTCTTTAAGTTCATCTATCAATGGTTGAAGATAAACATCAATTTTTGCTTTGGAATTTTCTTTTCCATGTATGATGCACGTTAGGAACAAGAAAGGATCTTTCATACACATATGAGGTGAAAGGTTATAAGGGGTGACTATAACAGGCCAACAAGAGTACGGTGTGCTAAAATGAACATTAGGAGAAAATTCATCAGAACAAAGTCCAACTCTAACATTACGCGGTTCGCTTGCAAAATGAGGATGCTTGGTATCAAAATGTTTCCATGCTTTACTATGAGAAGGATGTGTCATCACGTCGTCGTTTCTGCAATTTGGGTGATGTCACAACATATGAGGGCAGTACTCATTGATGCATACAACCTTTGTAGCCTTGGAATCAATGGCAAATAATGCATTCTTTTATATGGAACCTCTTTATTTTTACCCTTCCTAGGCTTAAATCTCTGCTCCTCACAAAATTTACATTGTCTAAGATCTTTGTCCTCTTTGTAATATATCATACAACCATTGACACAACAATCTATTTTAACCTCCTTAAACCCAAGCGGGGAAATAATTTTCTTAACTTCATAGTAATTAGCAGGAATTTCATTTGAAGTTGTTTGCATTTCTCTAAACAAAGTTGCCCACTGGTCAAAAGATCCCTGGAATTAGTTTCCCTATGATTTTATACTCAGCATCCTACTAGCAAGTGACAATCGTAAATGGATACAATTTTTCCACAAGGGTTTACTAACTGAATCTAAGAGGTTATAAAATCTCTTAGCATCTCGATTTGGTTCCTCCACTGCTAGTTGCATGTACATGTGAAACTCAGGTTGCAAAGCATCAATAACCATCTCATGATAATGATCAAATTTTTTTTTTCATGTAACACCACCTAATGCATAGCTACTTTCAATGTCTTCATCTATCTTAATATGATTCTCTGTGGTTATCTCCTCTCTATGCTCTGTCCAAACCCAATAATTAGGTTTAAACCTATGAGTATATAGATCAATCTTAATGTCGATCAACTGTTTAAATCTCCCACATTGACATCTGGCACATGGACACCAAACTAAACCTCCTCTGAGAATTTCATGAGTTCTAGTACACATATCCACAAATTCATTTACCCCTTTAACAAAACTGTGCTTAAGACCTCGCCTTTGGTCATACGTTCTATCATACATCCAACTTCGGTTCTGGTTTTTCATTATTAATGATTTTAATTTTCTACATATTAAATGGATAATATTCAATTTTAAATTTTTTTGTTCAATGAGAAACCACAACAAATAAAAGTCTTATCATAAATATAATTTATACTTTCACCATGAATAGTTTACCCAAACAAGCATAGATAAGTAAGTATAGATAAGCATGCATAATAATTTAATAGAGATAATAAAGACAAAGATAAATTAAAACTCAATAGTTTAACAGAGATAAATAAATAAATAAGTAGAAGGTTAAACCTTGAATAGCTTCTCTAAGAGTCTTAAACTCTACCAATACTTGAGATAGTATAAATGGATGCCACTGCAACTTTGATAATACTTGTGACTATGTCAACCCTATCAAAAAAATATATATAGACACATCACACTAAAAATAATACAAAAAAATCTTATCATGAAAACCTTGTAGTTTGCATAAGATATTTTGTTTTTTATAATTTATTTTTAATTATTAATATTAAATTTATAATTTTAAAAATAAAAATATAAATTAATTTTTTAAACTCAATAGAAAAATAACTAAACAAATACAATAGTATCTATTGAATCACTAGTATATACTAAAATCAATCAATAATATAAAATATATATTAAAATATAAAATATATATTAAAAATAAATTAAACTATAAATATACTTAATTTTATAAGAATACAGCTTATTACTAATGGATAAAAAATTAGGAGGGAAAAATATTAATTTCATGTTACATGAAGGCTATGTGCATAAAACAAAGTTGACTTTAATGATTATAATGAAACTTCTATAACATGCATTGTATAATGATTTGAAGAAGCGAGAATCCATAGCCTGATTTAAAGAAGCGTGAATCCATAGCCTAATATCAACACATATTAGTGCTTTGGTAATAACAAATTGTAGTAACAATAATAAGAAGACATTGTATTCACCTGGTTTATTATATAATTTATATTGTAGCATTATAGTACTAATGAAATAAGAAACCAAGATGGATACCTTTCTTTGTTTGAACATAGAGAAAGCAAATCAAAGAATAACAGATCCTAAAAATCCAATTAAAATATCACCAGCTCTAGGATCAGAGGCTGCCTTTATAAGCAATGCTCTGTAAACAACATAAGGAGAGAAAAAAACAAACAAAAAAAATATTAACATTGAAAAGCCATTAATAAAAAGAATAGCATAAGTTAAAGAATTGATAGAGAAAAATCATCCTGTGCATGAGAGAAAGAGAGAGAGAGAAAAAAAGAAAAACAGGTAATTTGAAATTATTTTCCTAGCAACAATTTCTCACCTCCGTATGATCCTTCCTCAATAACCAAACTGGACTCGCAAATAGTCATTAATATATTTATGAGCTTGAAAGCAAATATTTTATTTTCTTTTAAAAAAGAAATTAGAAGGATAAATCATAAATGGGAGTCCATAACTCTCACTAGATACAGTGGATGAAGCCTTAATAGAGTATGTGTTGAGTGTGAATGTGTGTGAATTGTATGACTAAAAAAAAAACAGATTAATGTCAAATAATTTTATTTATCAAAGTAAATAATATTTCGTAATAACTGGCTTATTTTTTCTATCAATAAATAAATAGGATCATTCTATTTTTTAATACAAATTCACATAATTAGCCGTCTTTAGAATGAATTGAAATGTATCTTTTTAATTGAACAAAATGAAGGCAGGTTTACAAAAGAATTTACATTGACCAATATGTTGATAATTGAACAAGAAATATAGTCAATTATAATACACACACCACGAATGGCACCTTGACATCTAAAAGCAAAGTTGAAAAAATAAAAAATAAAAAATAAAAAGTAGAAACCATTTGAACACATTAGTCTCAATTATTGACAGATAAGATACAATTTTATACTAACCTTTCCAGCACCCAAAAATAAGAAGGTATGGTCAGCTAAGGTTCTCCTAACTAATTTTAAGAAAGCAAATAATCCTGTTAATACTACAGATGCTGTACCCTAAAAATAAACCAAAGAAGATTAGTCACTTGATGCACCCAAAGTAGAGAATGTTGAACATACTACAACTCATAGGGGTTCATCATTTTTCTCTGACATCTCGCCAGTTAGTAATTCAAAGGAATAGAAATAATCTGTCTAGACTCTACTTTGTTATATTAGTATTTCTTATGTATATGATCACACTAAATTAGTGTATTATGCACTAATCAATCTGATATCTAGTCAGTTAGTTGCATGTTCTGTATCTAGCTAGCTTATGTATATTAGTGTTTTTTATGTATATGATGACACTAAATTCGTTCCTATGTGGTCTATATATACTTTTTCATCAACTTAGATAATATATATGTGAACAATAATAATATAAAAAATAAGAGTGACATTATTATTTTTTAATAATTATGGTAAATTCTCTTATCTATTAATGTATAAAAAATTGGTTTTACACTCTTTAGTCCACAACTTGATTAAACTAATTAACAATCAAAAGTCACCATCCAAAAATTGATTACTATGCTAAATGAATGAGTGAGAAATGGTCTTCATCTTCTTAGTTCTTGATGATCATGACTTCAACTATTTTCTAAGTGTTAATACTCAACAGAATGCAAACACTAAAACATAAATTCAAGAATCCGGTGTGGACAAACATAAAACAAAGAGAAGAAGATAGAATTGGGCGATTGTTGGTCCTATGGAAGCATTGGCGCCCCACTCCCCACTAAACAGGAAAGTGGTTGAAGCTCAATGCTCATAGTTAGCATTGTTGTTGAATTAGAGAAAATAGGGCCAAAGAAGTATATATTACCCGTTTCGCATCACAAAATTCACATCACGTGAAGGAAGAGAATTAGGGTTTTGAAGCTGCCACACAACCAGCAAGGCAACAAAAACTTGTTAATGTTAGCAATTAGGGTTTTGAAGCTGCTACACACAGAGAAAGAAGAGTTCATAGCTAATACGCAATAACGGAGCAAGAATTGAATTAGCAGACAAACCGAAGAAGAAAGAGGGGAAACTGACCCTTGTTGGAGTTCTACTCGCCTTGGGTTCGTTGTCAGCTCGTGCAATTAGCTGTCGCACCGGACTACTGAGTAAGGCGCCGGAGGCACTGGCCACTGGGTAGGGTTTATGGTTTGTTCGTTGGTGATGAAATGGGGAATTTGGGGGAAAAGGAGAGAATCGTGTTTCTGAGCTTTGGACGCGGAAAGTGAACGCGGGCAAGTGTTTTTAGCAATAAAAATCGACGGTATATTTGTCGATTTTAAATTTTAAAAAATCAACACCCTAGCCGACTATTTTATACATTAAATCTACACCGTTCATTTAATTTTAGAAAGCGACCTTAACCGTTTAAATTTATCGACGGTAACTGTTGTTGATATTTTAACTAATAAAATAGACGCCATTTTCGTCGATTTTAAAATAAAGTATTCTAAACCCCAGGTTCGTCGACAATGTGATGATAGGCTAATGCATCATAAAATTATCGACGATCTTGCTGTCGATTTCAATATTTTATTTTTAATTATTTTTTAGCAATATCGACAGTAAGCCGTCGAAAAATATCGACGGTAGAAATAATCGTCGATATTTGGCGTCGAAAAAAATGCTTTTTCTAGTAATGTCTAGGATTTTCTAGGGTTTTCTAGGTTTTTATAGGTTTTCTAGGGTTTTTTTAGAGTTTTCTAGGGTTTTTCTACGATTTTCTATAGTTTTCTAGGGTTTTTTAGAGTTTTTAACGTTTTCTATAGTTTTCTAGAATTTTTTTAGGGTTTTCTAACGTTTTGTAAGATTTTCTAGGATTCTTCTAGCGTTTTCTAGTATTTTCAAGGGTTTCTTAGGAATTTTCTATGGTTTTTTAGGATTTTTCTAAGGTTTTCTAGGGTTTTCAAGGTTTTGTAGGACTTCTTAGGATTTTTCTAGGGTTTTCTTGCTTTTTCTAGGGTTTTTCTAGGTTTTTTTAGGATTTTTCTAGGGTTTTCTAGGATTTCTTAGGTTTTAGGGTTTTTTAGGATTTCCTAGGGTTTTCTAGAGTTTTCTAGGGTTTTATAGGGATTTTTTAGGATTTTCTAGGGTTTTTTAAGGTTATCTAAAATTTTCTAGGGTTTTTTTAAGGTTATCTAGAATTTTCTAGGATTTTTTAGTATTTTCAAGGGTTTTCTAGGATTTTTTAGGTTTTTCTTTAGTTTTCTAGGATTTTTCTAGGGTTTTCTAGGGTTCTTTAGGATTTTCTAGATTTTCATGGGTTTCCTAGGGTTTTTTAGGGTTTTCTAGGGGTTTTTTAGGAATTTCTAAGATTTTCTAGGATTATCTAGGATTTTCTAGGTTTTTTAGGAATTTCTAGAATTTTCTAGGGTTCTTTAGGTTTTTCTAGGATTTCCTAAAGTTTTCTAGATTTTCTAGGGTATTTTAGTATTTTCAAGGGTTTTCTATGATTTTTCTAGGGTTTATAGGATTTTTCTAGAATTTTCTGTGTTATCTAGTGTTGTCGAGAGTTTTCTACGGTTTTCTAGGTTTTTCTAGTATTTTTTAGGGTTTTCTCGGATTTTTCAAGGCTTTTCTTGTATTTTTAGGATTTTCTAGTGTTTTTAGGGCTTTACAAAGTTTTTATAGAGTTTTCTAGGGTATTTCTAGAGTTTCTAGGGTTTTCTAGGTTTTTTAGAATTGTTTTTAGGGTTTTCTAGGGCTTTTTAGGATTTTTTTAGGGTTTTTTAGGGATTTTCTAGAGTTTTCTAGGATTTTTTATGGTTTTCTAGGATTTCCTAAGCTTTCCTTGGATTTTCTACTATTTTCTAGGGTTTTCTAGGGTTATCTAGGATTTTCTAGGGTTTTTAGAGTTTTTCAGAATTTTCTAGGGTTATCTAGGGTTTTCTAGGGTTTTTTAGGTTTTTCTAGAATTTTTTAGGATTTTCTAAGATTTTCTAGGGTATTTTTGTGTTATCTAGAGTTTTCTAGGATTTTTTTAGGGTTTCTAGAGATTTTCTAGGATTTTCTGTATTATATAGGGTTTTCTAGGTTTTTCTAAGGATTTTAAGTGTTTTCTATAGTTTTCTAGATTTTTCTAGAGTTTTTTTGGGTTTTCTAGGGGTTTTCTAGGATTTTTTAATGTTTTCAAGAATTTTTCAATATTTTTTAGGGTTTTTCAAGATTTTTCTAGAGTTTTCTAGGATTTTTCTAGGGTTTTCTAGGATTTTTTAGGGTTTTCTAGTGGTTTTCACAAGGTTGCGAGAACCAGACCGGTCATCAAACCGGTCAAGTGACTGGTTCAATGGTTCAATGGTTCAACCGTGGTTGAACCGGTTTAATTAAATATAGAGTGAAATTATAAAAAATTGAATACATAATTTAAAAAAGTTAAATTTAATAATTTTAAACTAATAAGATTCAAAATTTAACAATTTCACGAAATGAACAATACATAATTTATCATTAAAAGGCCATAAACAACTTCAAATGACAATATTCAAAACGCACATAAATGACAAATGACAAACACAATGTTTTGCAACCAAAAGAAACAATGTTCAACAAACAATACTTCAACTAAACAAAGACACTACTCATCAGAAGTCATAATCATCATTAAGTGTTCCGATGTCTCCATCATAAATAGGTAATCCAAAGCCAGCATTTTCAGAAATACCATCAAAAGAAGTATTTGAGGATTCAATTACAACATCAGGCATATCCACTTCAACTTCCATGTCTCCACCATCTAATAAAATAGAAAGAAAACTCAATAAGAAATCAATGTTAATAACATGTATCTTTATGGAAGGAAACAAAGTTTGCTATGTCACTCACCATTAGGATACGAAGGCATAGCATTATCAGTGTATATTAAACTTTCAATGCCTTCAACATCTCCATTAGTAAATTCAGGATCATCCTCATCTGCCATTACCCAAAAATCTACTGTGTCAATGCTTTGAATGTCAATTGGGTCATAATTCCTCTTCTTTCGATGCAACCTAGATTGAAGGCGTAGGTTATAAGTGACATAAACAATGTCACTTAACCTTTAATGCTCTAATCGGTTCCTCCTCTTTGAATAGATTTGTTCAAAAAGGCTCCAGTTCCTCTCACATCCAGATGAAGAAGAGGTTTGATGAAGAAGACGAACTGCCATTTTTTGCAAATTAGGAGCACTCCCACCGTGTAGCCTCCACCATTCACCTACGTAGATATAAAAATCAAATACTTTTTAATGTTTACCAATTATCACCCAACATAATAAACTTTGAAACTAAACTGAACTTGGATATGAAATAAAATAAGTCAAATAACTTACCAGGTTCGAGTCTTGATGCCGCTCTCTTAGCACTTTCCCTCCCAAAACTTTCTTTACAATCTCGATACAGCTGTATCTCTTGCATTGCAGCAACTGAGTCATCACAAAGTGTTTCAACATCAAGCAAATCAAGTAAAGATCTCAAAACATTTGCCTTCTCAACAAAACCCTCACTGTAGAAAATGCCCGGATTTAAAAAGTACGTTGCCGCATGGAGATCACGCTTCAAATGTTTATCCCACCTCATTTTCAAGATACTTGTGTATGGCGTATAAGCAGCTTTCCGATTTCTGAACATGGTCTTGATAGCCTTTTTTTCTCTTTGCATGCCTTCATACACGATTCCCAAAGAGGGTTTTTCATCAGCATCAACAAGCCTCAACAACTTAATAAGAGGACCAACAATTTTCACAGTGGTAAGACAGTCTTGCCAAAACTTACTGTCCAAGACAATTGAGCTAACCATCTTTCCATTAGCACTTTTGGATAACTTATGAGAAGTAAAATATTGGTCTACCATCAATGTCTGCAAATCTACCTTGTAATCATATATACTTTTCAAAGTAATGAAAACAGTGGCAAAACGTGTGACTCCTGGTCGAACAATTTCTGTCCAACTTTTTCTTTTTCTAAGCCAAGACAATAAGATCATATGATTGTAGACAAACACAGTCACTTTTGAAGCACGGGAAGCAAGGTCAGATATATGAGGAATACTTGCAATATCTTTCAATATAAGATTGATACAATGGGCAGCACAGGAAGACCAAAATATATTTGGGTATTTTTCATGAATAAGTTTTCCAGCAGATACATAATTAGCAGCATTATCAGTGACCACATGCACAATGTTACTAGGCCCAACCCACTCAATAACATCAGCAAACAAATTAAACAATGCATTGGCAGTTTTTATCACATCAGAAGCATCAACAGTCTTAACAAATGACATACCAGCAGGACAATAAACTAGAAAGTTAATTAAAGTTCGTTGCCTTTGATCAGTCCACCCATCTGCCATCAGTGTACAACCCGTGCTTTTCCATGAGCTCCTATACTTTTCAACCAGCAACTGACACTCTCTCTTAAGATCATCCAGCAAATGAACTCTCATTTCATCATATGACGGTCCCTTAAAACCAGGTCCAATTGCAGCCACACCATCCAATGCAGGTTGAAAGTAAGGTGATTGAATTGCATTGAAAGGAATACGTGCATCAACAATCCATTTGGCAAGTCCCAACTTAGCCTTGTGCACAATTTCTTTGCTAGCCAAAACACTTCTCAAAGTCGGTTGAGATCCTAGAGTAGTTCTTTCTTTAAAGTAACTTCCAATTTGTGTAGCTACTACAGCTCTTCTCTTTCCTTTGTCTCTCGTTGTTGTAGGAACAGCAGCTTGTATAGGGTTAGGCGATTCAGCCTCTTGTGCATGTGCTTCCCCACCATAAGCCTCCTCCTCAAATTTTCTTTTCTCTATCTTATTTTTCTTGTTTTCCATCAGAATCCTTTTGAATTGAAGTTCCACTTCTTCAGTTACTTTGCTACATACTTTGATTTGTCCGGGAATTTTTGCAAGATGATATTTCATCCTATATATCCCCCTCCATTATAAGTGTTCAAACAAAAAATACACGTATATTGTGCCTTATTATTTTTATCATATTTCACAGTGAAATATTCCCAAGCCGGGTCAGATTTTCCTCGAGAGGAAGCTGTCTGAGATTCTTGTCCAGCAGCATTATGTTGTTGTTGTTGATCATTTTGTGACTGTTCCATCTAAATTCAGAATGCCAGCAACCCAGAATCCAGACCAATATATCAATTCATAGTTCAAAGTTCATACAATTTATAATTTTATATGCATTCAATAGAGCAGAATCGACAACATAAAAAAACTAAACAGAGCAGATTTGAAAAGTTTCAAAAAAAAATAAAAATTGAAGAACAAAGCAGAACATAATTTTCAATTTCAACATGCATCAATTTTATTCTCAAATCCAACATACAAGTATACAACAAATTCATTCCACATTTGATTAATCATATAGAAAAAATAAAAGAACAGAAGCCAGAAAAAAATTGAAACAGTATACACTGAAGTTACAGACGCCAGAAACCCAATCTTACCTCAAGAGAAGAACGAAGAAAAGCCAGAAAACAACACAGCACGAAGCCACGAACAGAAGCCACAAACGGACCCAGAAGCCCAGCAACCCAGAAATCCAGAAACCCAAAAGCGGAGAAACCCAGAAGCCAAAAATGGAGAAACCCAGAAACCCAGATGCGCGAGCTTAGGCGACGGTGCACGACGGTGCACGGACGTCGGCGACGGTGCCCGAAAGTGGCCGAACGTCGGGTGTTCTTCACGGCGTCCTCTGATCCGTTATATGCAGAAGCTGCTTCAATGTTGGAGAATGGAGAATAGATTGGGAGTGGCAACAGGTTAGGGAGAAGATTTTGGAGAAGGAGAAAGAGATTAGGGATTTTGGCTTTGGGTTTTCAATTTTGGGAGTGGCAGCAGGCAGCCTCAGCAAGTCACGCGTTCTTCATCCCCTTTTTCTTTTTTTTTAAAAGAAACGACGCCGTTTGACTAGTAAGGGAAAAAACCGGCACCTTTAAAAACCGGCCCGGTTCGCCTGGTTCACCGGTTAACCACCGGTTCGGCCGGTTTTTTTGCCGATTTTTTGCAGCGCGGTTTTGTGTATGGACCGGACCGGCTACATGACCAGTTTTCGGTTAACTGGGTTGAACCGGCCGGTCTGGTCCGATTTTCAGAACATTGGGTTTTTAGTATATTCTAGGGTTCCTAGGATTTTTCTAGAATTTTCTAAGATTTTCTAGAATTTTTCTAGGGTTTTCTACGGTTTTTAGGGTTTTCTAGGGTTTTCTAACGTTTTCTAAGGTTATCTTAGGTTTTCTAGGGGTTTTCTATGATTTTCTAAGGTTTTTAGGGTTTTCTAGGATTTTTTCTATGGTTTTTAGGGTTTCCTAGGTTTTTGTAGGATTTTCTATAGTTTTTATAAGGCTTTCTAGAGTTTCCTATGGTTTTTCAGGATTTTCTAGATTTTCTAGGGTTTTCTAGGATTTTTTAAGATTTTTTAGAATTTCTAGGGTTTTCTAGGGTTTTCTAGGATTTTTCTAGGATTTTCTAGAGTTTTTCTAGAGTTTTTCTAGGGTTTTCTAGAATTTTTTAGGATTTTCTAGGGTTTTCTAACGTTTTCTAGGGTTATCTTGGGTTTTCTAGGAATTTTCTACGATTTTCTAAGATTTTTTAGGGCTTTCTAGGGTTTCTTAGGGTTTTTTAGGGTTTTTACGGTTTCTTAGGTTTTTCTAGAGTTTTCTATGGTTTTTCTGGGGTGGTTTTTTAGGGTTTTCTAGGATTTCCTAAGGCTTTCTAGGATTTTCTAGTGTTTTCTAGGGTTTTCTAGGTTTTTCTAGGGTTTTCTAGATTTTTCTAGAGTTTTCTAGCAATTTTTTTGGATTTCTAGGATTTTCTATGATATTTCTAGGTTTTTCTAGAAATTTTCTAGGGTTTTTTAGGCTTTCTAGGATTTTTTACGATTTTCTAGTGTTTTTTAGCATTTTTTAAATTTTTTTAGAGTTTTCTTAGGTTTTCTAGGGTTTTTCAAGATTTTCTAAGATTTTCTAGGGTTTTTCTAGTGTTTTCTTTGGTTTTTCTAGGGTTTCCTAGGATTTTTTCTATGGTTTTCTAGGGTTTTCTAGAAATTTTATAGGATTTTGTAGGATTTCTAGGATTTTCTAAGATTTTTCTAGGATTTTCTACAGTTTTCTAGGGTTTTTTTCATTTTCTATGATTATTTAGAGTTTTCTAAGGTTTTCTAGAGTTTTCTAGGGTTTTCAGGTATTTTCTAGGGTTTTCTAGGATTTTATAGGATTTTTTATGATTTTCTAGGATTTTTCTAGAGTTTTTCTAGAGTTTTCTAGGATTTTTTAGAGTTTTCTAAAGTTTCCTAGGAATTTTTAGGAATTTTAGGATTTTTTAGGATTTTCCTAGTGCTTTTTAGGATTTTCTAGGGTTTTCCAGGATTTTTTGGGTTTCCTAGGTTTTTCTTGGATTTTCTAGTATTCTTCTAGGGTTTCCTTGTGTTTTTCAGGGTTTTCTAAGATTTTTTAGGGTTTTCTATGGTTTTCTAGGGTTTTCTAGATATTTCTAAGATTTTTAGTGTTTTCTAGGGTTTTCTAGAGTTTTTCTATTGTTTTCTAGGTTTTTCTAGGATTTTCTAGGATTCTTTAGGATTTGTCTATGATTTTCTAGGGTTTTTAAGGTTTTTTAGAATTTTCTAGGATTTCCTAGGGTTTTCTAGAATTCTCTAGGATTTTGTATGATTTTTAGGATTTTGTAGAGTTTTTTACGGTTTTCTAGGGATTTTTAGGATTTTTTAGGGTTTTCTACGGTCTTCTAGGATTTTTCAAGATTTTCTAGGGTTTCAAGGGTTTTTTAGGTCTATCTATGTTTTTTAAGGTTTTTTAGGATTTTCTAGAGTTTTTAGGGTTTTCTAGGTTTCTCTAGAATTTTCTAGGTTTATTTAGGATTTTTAGAAATTTTTAGGGTTTTCTAGAGTTTTCTAGGGTTTTTAGAATTTCCTAGGTTTTTCTAGAGTTTTCTATGATTTTTCTGGGGTTTTTTAGGATTTTCTAGAGTTTCCTCGGGCTTTCTAGGATTTTTTAGGGTTTTCTAGGGTTTTCTAAGGTTTTCTAGATTTTTCAAGAGTTTTCTAGGATTTTTTTTAGGATTTCTAGGATTTTCTAAGATTTTACTAGAGTTTTCTAGGGATTTTCTAGATTTTTTTTAGGATTTTTAAGATTTTTTCTAAGATTTTCTACGATTTTCTAGAGATTTTTAGCATATTCTAAGGTTTTTTAGAGTTCTCTAAGGTTTTCTTAGGGTTTTCTGGGATTTTCTAAGATTTTTAGGGTTTTCTAGGATTTTCTAATATTTTTTAAGATTTTTTAGGGTTTTCTATGATTTTCTAGAGTTTTTTGCAGTTTTCTGGGTTATCTAGGGTTTTCTAGGATTCTCTAGGTTTTTTCTAGGGTTTTCTAATGTTTTTAAGGTTTTTGTATGGTTGTTTAGAGTTTTCTAGGGTTTTTCGAAGGTTTTCTAGGGGTTTTTTGTGTTTTCTAGGATTCTCTTGTGTTTTTCAGTATTTTCTAGGATTTCCTAGGATTTTTCTAGGATTTTCTAGGGTTTACTAGGTTTTTCTAGGTTTTATAGGGTTTTTTAGGGTTTTCTAGTGTTTTCTACATTTTCTAGTGTTTTATAGGGATATCTAGGATTTTCTACGGTTTTTCTAAGGTTTTCTATGATTTTTTTGGGTTTTCTAGGATTTTGTAAGGTTTTCTAGGGGTTTTGTGGTTTTTTGTATTTCTTGGATTTTTCTTGAATTTTCTAGTATTTTTTTAGGATTTTTTAGGATTTTCTATGATTTTCGAGAGTTTTCTTGGGTTTCCTAGTAATTTTAGGATTTTTTAGGATTTCCTAGAGTTTTTCTAGGGTTTTTTAGGTTTTTTAAGGGGTTTCTAGGATTCTCTAGGACTTTTCTATGATTTTTAGGGTTTTTTGGATTTTCTAGGATTTTCTAGGATTTCATAGGATTTTGTAGGATTTTTAGGATTTTTTAGAGTTTTTTATTCTTTTTTACGGATTTTTAGTATTTTTTTAGAGTTTTCTAGGGTCTTCCAAGATATTTCAGGATTTTCTAGGGTTTCTTAGGATTTTTCTAGAGTTTTCTAGGTTTTTCTATGGTTTTTTAGGTTTTCTAGTACTTTTTAGGATTTTTAGGATTTTCCATATTTTTCTAGAATTTTCTAGGGTTATTTAAGATTTTTAGGATTATTTAGGATTTTCTAGGGTTTTTTAGGGTATTCTAGCTTTTTCTAGAGTTTTCTATGATTTTTCTGGGGTTTTTTAGGATTTTCTAGAGTTTCTTAGGGCTTTCTAGGGTTTCCAGGGGGTTTCTAGGGGTTTCTAGAATTTTCTAGATTTTTCTATAGTTTTCTAGGATTGTTTTTAGGATTTCTAAGATTTTCTAAGATTTTTCTAGGGGTTCTTTAGGTTTTTTTTAGGATTTCTAGGGTTTTTCTAATATTTTTCTAGGGTTTTCTACGGTTTTCTAGGATTTTTCAGGATTTTTTAAGATTTTCTAGGTTTTTTCTAGTGTTTTATTTGGTTTTTCGAGAGTTCCCTAGGATTTTTTCTACGGTTTTCTCTGGTTTTTCTAGGATTTTCTAGGGTTTTCTTGGGGTTTTCTAGAATTTTGTAGGATTTCTAGAGTTTTCTAAGGTTTTTCTAGGATTTTCTACGGTTTTCTAGGATTTTTTTTCATTTTCTATGACTTTTTAGAGTTTTCTAATATTTTCTAGAGTTTTCTAGGAGTTTTCATATTTTTTCTAGGGTTCTCTAGGATTTTATAGGGTTTTCTAGGATTTTTCTAGAATTTTTCTAGAGTTTTCTAGGATTTTTTAGGGTTTTCTAATATTTTCTAAGGTTATCCTGGATTTTCTAGGGTTTTCTATGGTTTTCTTGGGTTTTTTAGGGTTTTCTAGGGTTTCTTATGATTTTTTAGGGTTTTTAGGATTTTCTAGGGTTTTCAATGGTTTTTCTAGGATTTTTTAGGATTTTCTATAGTTTTTCTAGGATTTTTTAGGGTTTTCTAGGATTTTTCTAGTGCTTTCTAGGGTTTCCTAGGATTTTCTAGGTTTTTCTAGAGTTTTCTAGATTTTTTTAGAGTTTTCTAGAAATTTTTTTAGGATTTCTAGGATTTTCTAAGATTTTCTAGGAGTTTTCTTGGGGTTTTCTAGGATTTTTTAGGGGTTTTCTAGGGTTTTCTAAGGTTTTTCTTGGGTTTTATATGATTTTCTAGGGTTTTTAGCATTTTCTATGGTTTTTAATGTTTTCTAAAGTTTTCTAGGATTTTCAGGATTTTCTAAGATTTTCTAGGATTTTTCTAGTGTTTTCTAGGGTTATCTAAGGTTTTCTAGAATTTTTTTAGGGCTTTTCTATGGTTTTCTTGAATTTTTTTTGAGTTTTCTAGGGTTTTCTATGGTTTTCTAGGGTTTTCTAGCATTTTTTAGGGTTTTTTGGGTTTCTTAGATTTTTTTTGAATTTTCTAGTATTTTTCTAGGATTTTCTAAAGTTTTTTAGGATTTCCTAAGATTTGTTAGGGATTTCTATGATTTTCTAGGGTTCTTTAGGATTTTCTAAGATTTTTAGTATTTTCTAGGGTTTTTTAGAGTTTTTCTCGCATTTTCTAGGTTTTTCTAGGATTTTCTAGGGTTCTTTAGGATTTTCTAAGATTTTTAGTATTTTCTAGGGTTTTTTAGAGTTTTTCTCGCATTTTCTAGGTTTTTCTAGGATTTTCTAGGGTTCTCTAGGATTTTTCTATGGTTTTCTAGAATTTTCTATGGTTTTTAAGGTTGTCTAGGGTTTTCTAGGATTTTCTAGACTTTTCTAGAATTTTCTAGGGTTTTGTATGATTTTTAGGATTTTCTAGAGTTTTTTACGGTTTTCTAGGGATTTTAAGGGTTTTCTACGGTTTTCTAAGGTCTTCTAGGATTTTTCAGGATTTTCTTGGGTTTCCTAGTGTTTTTCTAGAGTTTTCAAGGGTTTTCTAGGTTTTTCTATGATTTTTTAGGGTTTTCATGGGTTTTTAGGATTTTCTAGGTTTTTCTAGGATTTTCTAGGGTTATTTAGGGTTCTCTTAGGGTTTTTTGGGATTCTCTAAGATTTTTTAGGGTTTTCTAGGATTTTCTAGGGTTTTATAATCTTTTTCAAGATTTTTTAGGGTTTTTTAAGATTTTTTAGGATTTTCTGGGTTATCTAGGATTTTGTAGGATTTTCTACATTTTTTCTAGGGTTTTCTAGTATTTTCAAGGTTTTTCTATGGTTGTTTAGAGTTTTCTAGGATTTTTTGAGAGTTTTCTAAGATTTTCTAAGGTTTTCTTGAGTTTTCTACGGTTTTTCAGGGGATTGTTCGGGTTTTAGAAAATTTTTCTAGGGTTTTCTCGAATTTTTCTAGAGTTTTTAGGGTTTTCTAGGGGTTTTTTGTATTTTCTAGGATTTTCTTGGATTTTTCAGGGTTTTCTAGGGTTTTCTAGAGTTTTTCTAGGGTTTACTAAGTTTTTCTAGGTTTTCTAGGGTTTTTAGGGTTTTCTAGTGTTTTATAAGGTTTTTCAAGTTTTTTTAGGGTTTTCTAGGATTTTATAGTCTTTTCTAGGATTTTCTAGGATGTTTCTTGAGTTTTTCTAGAGTTTTCTAGGATTTTTTAGGGTTTTCTAGGGTTTTCTAATGTTTTCTAGGGTTATCTTAGATTTTCTAGGATTATCTATGGTTTTCTAGGATTTTCTATGATTTTTTTGGATTTTTATGGTCTTTCTAGGATTTTCTAGGATTTTCCTAGTACATTCTAGGGTTTCCTAGGATTTTCTAGGTTCTTCTAGGATTTTCTAGGATTTTCTAGGGTTTTTTAGGTTTTTCTAGGTTTTTCTAGGATTTTCTAAGAATTTTTCTAGATTTTTTAGGGTTTTCTAGGGTTTTCTAGAGTTTTTGTAGGGTTTTCTAGGGGTTTTCTTGGGTTTTTCTAGGCTTTTCTAGGGGTTTTCTAGGGATTTCTAAACTTTTCTAAGATTTTTCTAGGATTTTCTTCAGTATTCTAGGGTTTTTTAGTATTTTCTAGGGTCTTTAAAGTTTTCTAGGATATTTCAGGATTTTCTAAGAATTTTTAGGATTTTTCTAGTATTTTCTAGGATTTTTCAGGATTTTTTTAGGGTTTTCTGGAGTTTTCTAAGGTTTTTCTAGGGTATTCTAGAGTTATCTATGGTTTTCTAGGATTTTTTAGGGTTTTTCTATGGTTTTCTTGAATTTTTTTTGTGTTTCTAAGATTTTTCTTGGATTTTCTAGTATTTTTCTAGGGTCTTTTAGAGTTTTTTAGGGTTTTCTAAGACTTTTCAGAAATTTCTATAGTTTTCTAAGGTTTTTTAGGATTTTTAGCATTTTCTAGGATTTTTCTAAGGTTTTCTAGGAAATTTACAAAGTTTTTCTAGGATTTTTTAGGGGTTTTCTAGATTCTTTAGGGTTTTCTAGGGATTTTTAGCTTTTCCTAGGGTTTTTTGTGTTTTTTACGATCTTCAAGGATTTTCTTGGGTTTTTTAGGATTTTTCAGGGTTTTTCTAGGATTTTCTAGAATTTTCTTGGTTTTTCTAGGTTTTCTAGAGTTATTTAGGATTTTCTAGTATTTTCTAGGATTTTTTTAAGGTTTTGTCAGATTTTTTACGGTTTTCTAGGATTTTCTAGCATTTTCTACGATTTTTTAGGATTTCTAAGGTTTTCTAAGGTTTTTCTAGGGTTTTCTAGGATTTTCTAGGGTTTCCTAGGGTTTTTCTACAATTTTCTAGGGTTTTCTAGAGTTTTTCTAGGATTTTCTAGGGTTTTCTAACGTTTTCTAGGGTTATCTTGGGTTTTCTAGGGGTTTTCTATGATTTTCTAGGATTTTTTAAAGTTTTCTAGGGTGTCCTAGGGTTTTTTAGGATTTTTAGGATTTTCTAGGTTTTTCTAGAGTTTTCTATAATTTTTTTGGGGTTTTTTAGGATATTTCAGGGTTTTCTAGGGCTTTCTAGGGTTTCCTAGGATTTTTTAGGGTTTTTTAGGATTTTTTTGGGTTTTCTAGATTTTTCTAGAGTTTTCTAGAAATTTTTTTAGGATTTCTAGGATTTTCTAATATTTTTCTAGGGTTTTCTAGGGATTTTCTAGGATTTTTTTTTACGATTTTTAGGATTTTCTAAGATTTTTTTAGGATTTTCTATAGTTTTCTAGGCTTTTTTTAATCATTTTCTATGATTTTTTAGAGTTTTCTAAGATTTTCTAGGGTTTTTCAGGATTTTCTAAGATTTTCTAGGGTTTTTCTAGTATTTTCTTTGATTTTTCTAGGGTTTTCTAGAGTTTTTCTAATATTTTCTAGGGTTTTCTTGGGGTATCTTGGATTTTGTAGGATTTCTAGGGTTTACTAAGGTTTTTCTAGGATTTTCTACGATTTTCTAGGATTTTTTTCATTTTCAATATTTTTTTAGAGTTTTCTAAGATTTTCTAGAGTTTTCTAGGGTTTTTCAGGTTTTTTCTAGGGTTTTCTAGGTTTTTATAGGATTTTCTAAGATTTTCTTGAGTTTTTTAGAGTTTTTTAGGATTTTTTTGTGTTTTCCAGTGTTATCTTGAGTTTTCTAGGGTTTTCTAGGATTTTCTAGAGTTTTTTAGTATTTTATAGGATTTTCTAGAATATTTTAGGGTTTTTAGGGTTTCCTATGGTTTTCAATGGTTCTTCTAGGATTTTTTAGGATTTTCTATGGTTTTTCTTGGATTTTCTAGGATTTTTCTAGTACTTTCTAGGGTTTTCTAGATTTTTCTAGAGTTTTCTAGGAATTTTTTTTAGGATTTCTAGGATTTTCTAAGATTTTTCTAGGTTTTCTAGGGGTTTTTAGGGTTTTCTAGGTGTTTTCTAGGGATTTCTAGAGTTTTCTAAAATTTTTCTAGAGTTTTCTACAGTTTTCTAGGGTTTTTTAGCATTTTCTAGGATTTTTAAAGTTTTCTAAAGTTTTCTAGGATTTTTCAGGATTTTCTAAGATCTTCTAATATTTTTCTAATGTTTTTTAGGGGTTTTCAGGGTTTGAAAGGGATTTTCTAGAGTATTCTAATGTTTTTCTAGGGTTTTCAAGGGTTATCTAAGGTTTTCTAAGATTTTTCTAGGGTTTTTCTTTGGTTTTCTTGAATTTTTTTTGGTTTTCCTAGATTTTTTATGAATTTTCTAGTATTTTTCTAGAGCTTTTTAGGGTTTTCTAAGATTATTTAGAAATTTCTATGGTTTTCTAGGGTTTTCTAGAATTTTTTTAGATTTTCTTGGATTTTTTAAGGTTTTTCAGGATATTTTAATATTTTTCAAAGTTTTTTCTAAGATTTTTTAGGGGTTTTCTAGATTTTTCTAGGATTTTCTGGGGTTTTTTTTTATTTTTTACGATCTTCTAGGATTTTTTGGGTTTTCTAAGATTTTCTAGGGTTTCTCTAAGCTTTTCTAGGGTTTTCTACGTTTTTCTAAGTTTTCTAGAATTTTTCGGGTTTTTTAGTGTTTTCTAGGATTTTGTTAGGTTTTTTACGGTTTTCTAGGGTTTTTTTAGGTTTTTCTAGTGTTTTATAGGGTTTTCTAGGATTTTTCTAGGGTTTACTAGTGTTTTCTACGATTTTTTTAGAATTTTTAGGGTTTTCTAAGGTTTTTCTAGGTTTTTCTAAGGCTTTCTAGGGTTTTTCTAGGATTTTCTAGGATTTTTCTAGAATTTCTCTAGGGTTTTATAGGGATTTCTAATGTTTTCTAGGATTTTCTTGGATTTTCTAGGGATTTTCTATGGTTTTCTAGGATTTTTTAAAGTTTTCTAAGGTTTCCTAGGGCTTTTTAGGGTTTTTAGGATTTCTTAGGTTTTTCTAGAATTTTCTAGGATTTTTCTAGAATTTTTTAGGATTTTCTAGGATTTTTTAGGGCTTTCTAGAGTTTTCTAGGATTTTCTAAGGTTTTCTAGAGTTTTTTAGGATTTTTTTAGGATTTTTAGTATTTTCTAAGATTTTTCTAGAATTTTCTACTATTTTCTAGGGTTTTTTTTTATCATTTTCTAAGGTTTTTTAGAGTTATCTAAGACTTTCTAGGGTTTTTCAGGATTTTCTAAGATTTTCTAGGGTTTTTTTTCTTTGGTTTTTCTAGAGTTTTTTAGGGTTTTTCAAGGATTTTCTAGGGTTTTCTTGGGGTTTTCTTGGATTTTTTAGGATTTCTAGGATTTTCTAAGGTTTTTCTAGGATTTTTTACAATTTTCTAGGTTTTTTTCGTTTTCTAAGATTTTTTTAGAGTTATCAAAGGTTTTCTAGAGTTTTCTAGGGTTTTTCAGCTTTTTTCTAGGATTTTCTCGGATTTTTTAGGATTTTTCTCGAGTTTTTCTCGAGTTTTCTATGATTTTTTAGGGTTTTCTTGGATTTTCTAATATTTTCTAGGGTTATCTTGGGTTTTCTAGGGTTTTCTATGGTTTTCTAGGATTTTTTTAGGGTTTTCTAGGATTTCCTAAGATTTTTTAGGGTTCTTAGGGTTTCCTAGGATTTTTATTGGTTTTTTTAGGATTTTCTATGATTTTTGTAGAATTTTCTAGGGTTTTGCTAGTGCTTTCTAAGGTTTCCTAGGGTTTTCTAGATTTTTCTTGAGTTTTCTAGGAATTTTTTAGGATTTTTAAGGTTTTCTAAGATTTTGCTAGGATTTCTAGGAGTTTTTTATGATTTTCTCGGGGTTTTCTAGAGATTTCTAGAGTTTTCTAAGGTTTTCTAGAGTTTTCTACATTTTTCTAGGGTTTTTTAGCATTTTTTAGGGTTTTTAAACTTTTCTAAGGTTTTCTAGGATTTTTCAAGATTTTCTAGGATTTTTCTAGTATTTTCTAGGGTTTTTCAGGATTTTTTTAGGGTTTTTCTAGAGTTTTCTAGGGTTTTCTAGGGTTATCCAAGGTTTTCTCGGATTTTTCTAGAATTTTTCTATGATTTTCTTGAATTTTTTTTGGTTTCCACGATTTTTTTATTTTCTAGTGTTTTTCTATGGTTTTCTAGAATTTTTTAGAGTTTTCTAAAATTTTTTAGAAATTTCTATGATTTTTTAGGATTTATAGTATTTTCTAGGGTTTCCTAGAGTTTTTATGGTGTTTTCAAGGTTTTTCTAGGATTTTTAAGGTTCTCTAGGGTTTTTCTATGGTTTTCTAGGATTTTCTAGGGTTTTTTAAGATTTTCTAGGGTTTTCTAGGATTTCCTAGGGTTTTCTAGATTTTTCTAGGGTTTTGTATGATTTTTAGGGTTTTCTAGAATTTTTTACAATTTTCTAGGTATTTTTAGGGTTTTCTAGGGTCTTCTAGGATTTTTTAGGATTTTCTAGGGTTCCTAGGATTTTTCTAGGATTTTTAAGGGTTTTCTAGGTTTTTCTATGGTTTTTTAGGGTTCTTTAAGGTTTTTAGGATTTTCTCAATTTTTCTAGGATTTTCTTGGGTTATTTAGGATTTTCTTAGGATTTTCTGGAATTTTCTAAGATTTTTTAGGGTTTTCTAGTGTTTTCTAATGGTTTTCAAGATTTTTAGGGTTTTCTAGGATTTTTCTAGGGTTTTTTAGAGTTTTCTGGGTTATCTAGATTTTATAGGATTTTCTATGTTTTTTCTAGGGTTTTTTAGTGTTTTCATGGTTTTTCTATGGTTTTTTAGAGTTTTTTAGGGTTTTTCTAAGATTTTCTAGGATTTTTTAGGGTTTTTTTAGTACTTTTTGGGTTTCCTAGATTTTTCTTGGATTTTCTAGTATTTTTCTAAGATTTTTCTAGGATTTTATAGGGTTTTTCTTGGGTTTTCTAGTATTTTTAAGATTTTCTAGAGTTTTTCTATGATTTACTAGGTTTTTTTAGGATTTTCTGGGGTTCTCTAGGATTTTTCTTTGGTTTTTTAGGATTTTTAGGGTTTTCTAAGATTTTCTAGGTTTTTCTAGGATTTCCTAGGGTTTTATAGGATTTTTAGGATTTTATAGAGTTTTTTAGGCTTTTTTCGGATTTTTAGTGTTTTCTAGGGTTTTCCAAATTTTTCAGGATTTTCTAGGGTTTCTTAGGGTTTTTTTAGGGTTTTCAAGGATTTTCTAGGTTTTTTTACGGTTTTTTTTCTAGAGTTTTCTAGGGTTTTTAGGGTTTTTCAGGTTTCTCTAGGATTTTCTAAGATTTTCTTAGGATTTTCTGGGATTTTCTAAGGTTTTTTAGGGTTTTCTAAGATTTTCTTGGGTTTTTTAATGTTTTTTTGGGTTTGCTATGATCTTCTTAGAATTTCTAGGATTTTTCTAGAATTTTTTAGAAATTTTCTAGGTTTTTTCTAGGGTTTTCTAATGTTTTCAAGGTTTTCTAGGGTTGTCTAGAGTTTTCTAGGGTTTTTCTAAGGTTTTCTAGGATATTTTTAGGGTTTTCTTGGGTTTTCTAAGGTTTTCTAGGGTTTTCAAGTTTTACAAAGTTTTTTTAGGGGTTTTCTAGATTTTTTAGGGTTTTCTAGGAGTTTTTAGTGTTTTCTATGGGTTTTTTGTGTTTTTTATGATCTTCTAGGGTTCTTTTGGATTTTCTATGATTTCCTAGGATTTTTCTAGGATCTTCTAGAGTTTTCTAGGTTTTTCTAGGTTTTAAAGGATTTTTTAGGGGTTTCAGTATTTTTTAGGATTTTTTAGGGTTTTTTCTAAGGCTTTCTAGGGTTCTGTCGGGTTCTCTACGGTTTTCTAGGATTTTCTAGGATTTTTTTAGAGTTTTTTAACATTTTCTAGGATTTTCTAGGATTTTTGAGGGTTTTCTAAGATTTTGTAAGATTTTCTAGGGTTCTTCTAGTATTTTCTAAGATTTTGTAAGGTTTTCTAGAGTTTCTTAGGGATTTTCTACGATTTTCTAGGGTATTTCTAAGGTTTTCTACGGTTTTCAAGGTGTTTTCAAGGTTTTGTAAAATTTTCTAGAATTTTTCTAGGATTTTATAGGATTTTCTTGGGTTTTCTATGATTTTCTAGGGTTTTCTAGGATTGTTTTGGATTTTCTAGTATAAACCCTAGAAAATTCTAGAAGACCCTAGAGAATCTCAGAAAAACTCTAAAAGCCCTAGAAAATAATAAAAAACTGTAGAAAATCCTAGAAAATCCTAAAAACCCTAGAGAAATCTAGAAATTACTAAAAAATCTTAGAAAATCCAAGAAACCATGGAAAATCCTAGAAAACCATAAAAAATACTAGATAACCTTAGAAAATCCTAAAAAATACTAAAAAGACCTAAAAAACACTAGAAAACAACAAAAAATTCTAGAAAACTCTATAAAATACTAGATAATCCTAAAAAACTCTAAAAAAAATCCTAAAAACTATAGAAATCCTAGAAAACCCTAAAAATCCTAAATAACCCTAGAAAATCATAGAAAATCCTAAAAAATTTTAAAAATCCTAGAAAATTTGAAAAATCCCTAGAAAATCCTAGAAAATACTAAAATACTCTAGATAACTGTAAAAATCCTAGAAAACCCTAAAAAATCCTAGAAAACCCTAGAAAATCTTAGAGAATCAAAAAAACCCTAGAAAACTCTAGATAACCCTAAAAAACCCTATAAAACCCTAAAAACCTAGAAAATCCTAAAGATCCTAAAAAACCTAAAAAATCCTAGATAACACTAGAAAATTCTAGAAAACCCTAAAAAACCCTAGAAAATCCTAGATAACCCGAGAAAACCCTAAAAACCCTAGAAAATAAAAGAAAACCCTAGAAAACCCTAAAAAACCCTAGAAAACTCTAAAAATCCTAATAAACCCAAGAAAATACAAAAAAATAAAAGAAAACTCTAGAAACCCTAACAAACCCTGAAAGACCCTAAAAAACCTTAGATAACCCTAAAATATCCAAAAAAACCTAGAAAATCTTAGATAACCCTAGAAAACCCGAGATAACCTAGATAACCCTTAAAAATCCTAGAAAATCCTAGATAACTCTAGAAAACTCTAGAAAACCCTAAAAACCCTAGAAAACCCTAAAAAATCCTAGATAACTCTAGAAAACCCAAGAAAATCCTAAAACTCGTAGAAAATCCTAAAAAACCCTAGAAAAACCTAGGAGAATCCTAAGAATCCTAAAAAATCCTAGAAAATCGTAAAAATCCTAAAAACCCGAGAAAATCCTAGATAACCCTAGAAACTCTAAAAAACTCTAAAAAAAATCCCTAGATAATCCTAGAAAACCCTAAAAAACTCTAAAACCCCTAGAAAACACTAGGAAACCCTAGAAAATTCTAGAGAACCCAAGAAAATTCTAAAAACCCTGGAAAATCCTAGAAAATCCTAAGAAACCCTAAAAATCCTAGAAAAACCTAGATAACCCTAGAAAATCCTAGAAATTCTAAAAAATCCTAAAAAACCCTAGAAAACACTAACAAAACAAGAAAACCCTAGATAACCCTAGAAAACTGTAGAAAACCCTTGATAACCATAGAACATCCTCGAAAACTCTAAAAAATCCTAGAAGACCCTAGGAAAATCCTAGAGAACCTTAGAAAAATATAGAAAACCATAAAAAATCCTAGAAAGCACAAGAAAACCCTAAAAACCCTAGATAATCCTAGAAAACCCTAAAAAACCCTAGAAAATCCTAAAAAATCATAGAAAATCCTAAAATACCCTAGCAAATCCTAGAAAAACCTAAAAAATCCTAGAAAATTCTAAATAATCCTAGAAAACCCTAAAAAATCCTAAAAATTCTAGATAACTATTAAAAATCCTAGAAAACCCTAAAAAGTCCTAAATAACCCTAGAAAACCCTAAAAAGTCCTAAATAACCCTAGAAAACCCTAAAATTGTAAAAAACCCTAAAACTCCTAGATATCCTAGATAACCCTAGAAAAGTCTAAAAACCCTAGAAAACCCTGAAAACTCTAGAAAATCTTAGATAACCCTTGAAACCCTAGATATCCCTAAAAAACTCAAGAAAACCCGAAAAAAGCATAGAAAATCATAAAAATCCTAGAAAACCCTAGATAAGACTAGAAAACCCTAAAAAACCCTAGAAAATTCTAGAAACTCCTAAGAAATCCTAAAAATCCCTAGAAAACTCTTGATAACCCAAGAAAACCCTAAAAAATCCTAGAAAACTCTAAAATTCCTAAAAAATCTAAAAAACCTAGATAATCCTAGAAGACCCTAGAAAACCCTAAAAACCCTAGAAAACCCAAGAAAATACTTAAAAACCCTAGTAAATCCTAGAAAACCCTAAAAACCCTAGTAAACCCAAGAAAATACAAAAAAAATCCCTGAAAACTCTAAAAAATCCTAGAAATCCCTAAAAACCATAGAAAACCCTAAAAAACCTAAAGCCTAAAGAACCCTCGATAACCCTAGATAATCCTAGAAAACTTTAAAAAATTCCAAAAAACCCTAAAAACCTAAAAAATCGTAAATAACCCTAGATAAACCAAGAAAACTCTAAAAACCCCTAGAAAATAATAGAAAACTCTATAGATCCTAGAAAACCCTAAAAATCCTAGAAAACTTTAAAAAATCCTAGATAAGAAAACCCTAGAAACCTTAACAAATCCTAAAAAACTATAGAAAACACTAGAAAATCCTAGAAAATCCTAGGTAACCCTAAATAACCCTAGAAAGCCCTAGAAAACCCTAGATAGCCATAGAAAAGCATAGAAAATCCTAAAAAAACTCTAGATAACATTAGAAAACCATTAACAACTCTAAAAAAGCTAAAAAATTGTTGAAACTCCTAAAAAACCTTAGAAAACCCTAGGAGAAACTTAGAAAACCCTAAAAAACCTAGAAAACTCTAGATAACCGTAGAAAATCCAAAAAAAGTTAAAAAATCCAAGATAACCCTAGAAAACCCTAAAAACCCTTAAAACCCCTAGAAAATCCTAAATAACCCTTGAAAATCCTAGATAACCTTAGAAAACCCTAAAAATCCTAGAAGATCCGAAAAAACCATAGAAAATCCTAAAAAACCTAGAAAACCCTAGATAACACAAGAAAACCCTAGAAAACCCTAGAAAACTTTGGAAAACCCTAGAAAATCCCTAGAAAATCCTAAAAATACTAGAGAATCCTAAAAAACCCTAAAAAAAACCTAAAGAGCCCTAGAAAACCATAAAAACTCTAGAAATCCTTAAAAATCAAAGAAAACCCTAAAAACCCCTAGGAAACCTTAGAAAACCCTAAAAGCCCTAGAAAATCCTAGAAAACTCTAGAAAACCCTAGAGAATCCTAAAAAATTCTAGAAAATCCTAAAAAAACCCTAGAGAATCCTAGAAAACCCCTAAAAACCCTAGAAAACCCTAGAAAAATCCTAGAAAACCCTAGAAAACCCTAAACAACCTATATAACTTTAGCAAACCCTAGAAACCACTAAAAAACCTTAAAAAATTCTAGAAAACAATAAAAAACCCAAGAAAATCCTAACGAACTCTAAATAACCCTAAAAGACCCTAGAAAACCCAAAAAAATCTAAGAAAACCCTAGATAACCCTAAAAAAACCTAAAAAATCCTAGAAAACCCAAGAAAACCCTAAAAATCCCAAAAAAACCCAAAAGATTCTTAAAGAATTATAGAAAACCCTAGAAAGTCCTAAAAAAACCCTAGAAAACCCTACGAAACACTGAAAAATCCTAAAAAGCATAAGATAACCCTAGATAAACCTAAAAAACCCTAAAAAACTCTAAACAAAACCCTAGATAATCCTAGAAAACTCTGAAAAATCATAGAAAACCCTAAAAACCCTAGAAAATCATGGTTAACCCTAGAAAACCCTAAATAACCCTAGAAAACCTTAGAAAATCCTAAAAATCTTAGGAAATCCTAGAAAATCCTAAAAACCCCTAGGAAACCATAGAAAACTCTAAAATACCCTAGAAAATTTAAGAAAACCTTAGAAAACCCTAAAAACCCCTAAAAATCGTAGAAAATAAAAAAAACCCTAGAAAATCCTAAAAATTTTTAGAAAACCCTAGAAAATCCTAGAGAATCATAAAAAAAACCCCTAAAAACCTAGAAAATAATAAAAAATTATAGAAAACCTTAGAGAATCCAAAAAATCCTAGAGAACCCTAGAAATCTATCAAAAAACTTAGAAAACCCTAGAAAACCCTAAGAAACTCTAGATAACCTTATAAAACCCTAAAAACCCTAAAAAGACCTAACAACCCTAGAAAATCCTAAGAAACCCTAGAAAACCCTAGAAACTCTAGATAATCCTAAAACCCTAAAAAACCCTAGAAAACCCTAAAAAATCCTAGATAACACTAGAAAACCCTAGAAAACTCTAAAAAAATCCTAAAAATCCTAGAAAATTCTAAAAATCCTAAAAAACCCTAAAAAACCCTAGAAAATCCTTAAAACCCCTAGAAAATCCAAGAAAATCCTAGAAAATTGTAAAAACCCTAGAAAACCCAAGAAAACCCTTAAAAACCCTAGTAATCCCTAGAAAATTCTAAAAAATCCTAGAAAATCCTAAAAACCCTAGTAAACCCAAGAAAATACAAAAAAATCCTAGAAAACTCTAGAAAAATCCTACAAATCCCTAAAAAACCCTAGAAAATCCTAGATAACCCTAGAAAATCCTAAAAAGCCCTAGATAACCCTAGATAACCCAAGAAAATCCTAAAAAGCCCTAGATAACCCTAGAAAACCCTAAAAAATCCTAGATAATACTAGAAAACTCTAAAAAAATTTCAGAAAATCCTAAAAACCTAAAATATCCTAGATAACCCTAGAAAACACTAGATAACCCTAGAAAATCCTAAAAAATCCTAGAAAAAACTAGAAAACCCTAAAAATTCAAGAAAACCCTAGAAAATTCTTAAAAACCCTAGAGAATCCAAGAAAACTCTAGAAACATTAACAAATCCTAAAAAATCATAGAAAACACTAGAGAATCCTAGAAAACCCTAGATTACCCTAGATAACCCTAAAAAGCCCTAGAAAACCCTAGATAGCTGTAGAAAAGCATAAAAAACTCTAGATAACTCTAAAAAATCCTAAAAAATCCTAAAAACCCAAGATAACCCTAGAAAATCCTAGAAAACCCTAAAAATTCCTAGAAAACACTAGAAAATCCTAAAAATCCTAGAAAACCCTAAATAACTTTAGAAAACCCCTAAAAAATCTAGAAAACCCTAGAGAACTATAAAAACTCTAGAAAAATCGTAAAAAATCGTAGAAAACTCTAGAAAATCCTAAAAAACCCTAGAAAATCCTAGATAACCCTTGAAAACACTAGAAAATGCTAAAAAATCCCACACAATCCTAGAAAATCCTAAAAACTCCTAAAAATCCTTGAAAACCTTAAAAAATCCTAGCAAACCCTAGAAAACCCTAGAAACCTTAAGAAACCCTAAAATCCTAGAAACCCCTAAAAACCCTAGGAAACCTTAGAAATATCTAAAAACCCTAGAAAATCCTAAAAACCCCTAGAAAACCTTAGAAAATTCTAAAAACACTAGAAAACCCTAGAGAACCCAAAAAAAACCCTAGAAAACCTTAGAAAATCCTAGAGAACTCTAAAAAATCCTAGAAAATCCTTAAAAACTCTAGAGAATCCTAGAAAACCCCTAAAAAGCTTAGAAAACAATAAAAACCCTAGAAAACCCTAAACATCCTATATAACCTTAGAAAATCCTAAAAACACTAAAAAACATAAAAATTCCTAGAAAATCCTAAAAAACACTAAAAAACCCTTGATAACCATAAAAAATGCTAGAAAACTCTAAAAATCCTAGGAAATCCTAACAAACTCTAAATAACCCTAAAAGACCTTAGAAAACCAAAAAAAATTCGAGAAAACCCTAGATACCCCTAAAAAAATCTAAAAAACTCTAGAAAACCCATGAAAACCCTAAAAATCTCAAGAAAATCCAAGAGAATCTTAAAAAATCCTAGAAAATCCTACAAAGTCCTAAAAAACCCAAGAAAACCCTACGAAACACTAGAAAATCCTAAAAAACCCTAGAAAACCCTAGATAACCCTATAAAAACCTAAAAAAGCATAAGATAACCCTAGATAACCCTAAAAAACCCTAGATAACCCTAGAAAACTCTAAAAAATTCTTGAAAACCCTAAAAACACTATAAAATCCTAGATAACCCAAAAAACCATAGATAACCCTAGAAAGTCCTAAAACCCGAGAAAATCCTAAAAGATTCTAGAAATTTCTAAAACACCCTAAAAGTTTCTAAAAATCCTAGAAAACCGTAGGAAACCCTAGAAAACCCTAGAAAACCCTAAAATTCTTAAAAACCTAAAAAATCCTAGAAAACGCTGAAAATCTTAGAAAAACCTAGAAAATCCTAAAAATCCTAAAAAATTCTAAAAAACTCTAGAAAATACTGAAAAACCCTAGATAACCCTAGAAAACACTAGAAAATCCTAAAAAATCCTAGAAAACACTAGATGACCCTAGAAAACCCAAGATAATCCTAGAAAATCATAGAAAACCCTAAATAATTGTAAAATCTAGAAAACACTAGAAAAATCCTAGAAAACGCTAAATAACTCAAGAAAACCCTAAAAAAATCTAGAAAATCCTAGAGAACCATAAAACTCTAGAAAATCCTAAAAAATTGTAAAAAATCCTAGAAAACCCTAAAAAATCCTAGATAACTCTTGAAAACACTAGAAAACCCTAAAAAATCCTAGACAATCCTAGAAAATCCTAAAAACTCCTAAAAATTCTTGAAAACCCAAAAAAATCCTAGAAAACCCTAGAAACCTTAAGAAACCCTAAAAACCCTAGAAAATTCTAAAAACTCCTAAAAAACCCTAGGAAACCTTAGAAATCTCTAAAAATCCTAGAAAATCCCAAAAACTATAGGAAACCTTAGAAAATTCTAAAAACTCTAGAAAACCCTAGAGAACAAAAAAAAAACCCTAGAAAACCCTAGAGAACTCTGGAAAATCCTAGAAAATCCTTAAAAACTCTAGAGAATCCTAGAAAATCCCTAAAAACCTTAGAAAATAATAAAAATCCTAGAAAACCCTAAACATCCTATATAACCTTAGAAAACCCAAAAAACACTAAAAAAATATAATAATTCCTAGAAAATCCTAAAAATCCTAGAAAATCCTAGGAAATTCTAAAAAATCCTAGAAAACCCTAAAAACTCTACAAATCCCTAGAAGATCCTAAAAAACACTAAAAAATCCTAGATAACGATAGAAAATGCTAGAAAACTCTAAAAATCCTAGAAAATCCTAACGAACTCTAAATAACCCTAAAAGACCTTAGAAAACAAAAAAAATCCGAGAAAACCCTAGATACCCCTAAAAAACCTAAAAAACTCTAGAAAATCTAAGAAAACCCTAAAAATTCCAAGAAAACCCAAGAGAATCTTAAAAAATCCTAGAAAATCCTACAAAGTCCTAAAAAACCCAAGAAAATCCTACGAAACGCTAGAAAATCCTAAAAAACCCTAGAAAACCCTAGATAACCCGATAAAAACCTAAAAAGCAGAAGATAACCCTAGATAACCCTAAAAAAATCCTAAAAAATCCAAGAAATTCCTAAAAAATTCTAAAGATTCCTAAAAAAACCCTAAAAGTTTCTTAAAAATCCTAGAAAACCCTAGAAAATCCTAGGAAACTCTAGAAAATGCTAGAAAACCCTAAAAATCCTAAAAACCCCGAAAAAACCTAAAAAATCCTAGGAAATTCTAAAAATCCTAGAAAAACCTAGAAAATCCTAAAAACCCTAAAAAATTCTAAAAAACTCTAGAAAATACTAGAAAACCCTAGATAACCTTAGAAAACACTAGAAAACCCTAAAAAATTCTAGAAAACCCTAGATGACCCTAGAAAACCCTAGATAACCCTAGAAAATCCTAGAAAATCCTAAAAAATCCTAGAAAATCATAGAAATTCCTAAAATACCCCTAAAAACCCTAGAAAACACTAAAAATCCTAAAAAACCCTAAAACCCTAGAAAAATCCTAGATAATCCTAGAAATCTCTAAAAAACCTAGAAAACCCTAAAACACCTTAAAAACCCTAGAAAATCCTAAAAAATCCTAAAAATCATAGAAAACCCTAAATAACCGTTAAAAATCCTAAAAAACCTAGAAAACCCTAGGAAACCATAAAACTCTAGAAAACCCTAGAAAATGGTAAAAAACCATAGAAAATCCTAGATAACCCTTGAAAACACTAGAAACCCCTAAAAACCCTAAACAATCTTAGAAAACCCTAAAAACCCCTAAAAATCTTTGAAAATCCTAAAAATTCCTAGCAAATCCTTGAAAACCCTAGAAACCCTAATAAACCCTGAAAATTCTAGAAAATTCTAAAAAATCCTAGAAAATCTAAAATAACTCTAGAAAACTATAGAAAATCCTAAAAATCCCTAGAAAATCTTAAAAAAAACCCTAAAAACTCCTAGAAAACCTTAGAAAACCCAAAAAAATCCTAGAAAACACAAAAAAATCCCTAAAAACCCTAGAAAACCCTAGAAAATCCTATAAATCCTAGAAAATCCTAAAAAATCCTAGAAAATCCCTAAAAATTCTAGAAAACAATAAAAAATTCTAGAAAGCCCTAGAAAACCCTAAACATCCTATATAACCTTAGAAGACCCTAGAAAATCCTAAATAACCCTAAAAAACCTAAAAAAACCCCTAAAAATCTTAGAAAAAACTAAAAGATCCTAAAAAATGCTAGGGAACCCTAAAAATCCTACAAATTCCTAGAGATTCCTAAAAAACACTAAAAAATCTTAGATAACCCTAGAAAATGCTAGAAAATCCTAAAAAATCCTAGAAAACGTTAGGAAACCCTAGGAAATCCTAACAAATTCTAGATAACCCTAAAAGACCCTAGAAAATCCAAAAAAATCCTACAAAACCTAAAAAACCCTAGAAAATCCTAGAAAACTAAAGAAAATCCTAAAAATCCCAAGAAAACCCAAGAGAATCTTAAAAAATCCTAGAAAACCTTAGAAAGTCCTGAAAAACCCTGGAAAACCCTACGAAACACTAGGAAATCTTAAAAAACCCTAGAAAATCCTAGATAACCCTAAATAACCCTATAAAAACCTAAAAAGCATAAGATAGCCCTAAAACCCTAAAAAACTCCAAAAAGTCCTAAATAACCCAAGAAAACTCTAAAAAATCCTAGAAAACCCTAAAAACACTATAAAATCCTAGATAACACCAAAAACCATAGATAACCTTAGAAAATCCTTAAAAACTCAAGAAAATCCTAAAAAATTCTAAAGAATCCTAAAAAACCCTAATAGTTTCTAAAAAATCCTAAAAAACCCTAGAAAATGTTAGAAAATCCTAAAGAACCCAAAAAATCCTAAAAACCCTGGAAAAACCTAAAAATTCTAGAAAAATCTAAAAATCCTAGAAAAACCTAAAAAATCCTAAAAACCCTAAAAATCCTAAAAGAACTCTAGAAAATACTAGAAAACCCTAGATAACCCTAGAAAACACAAGAAAACCCTAAAAAATTCTAGAAAATCCAAGATGACCTAGAAAACCCTAGATAACCATAGAAAATCCTAAAAAATCTTAGAAAATCATAGAAATTCCTAAAATACCCCTAAAAATCCAAGAAAACACTAAAAATCCTAAAAAACCCTAAAACTCTAGAAAATCCTAGATAATCCTAGAAAACTCTAAAAAAAACCTAGAAAACCCTAAAAATCCTAAAAACCCTAGATAACCCTAGAAAATCCTAAAAACCCCTAGAAAACCCTAGAAAATTCTAAAAATCCTAGAAAATCTTAAATAACCCTAGAAAACCCTAAAAAAACCTAGAAAACCCTAGAAAACCATAAAACTCTAGAAAACCCTAGAAAACGGTAAAAAACCATAGAAAACCCTAGATAACCCTTGAAAATCTTAGAAAACCTTAGATAACCCTTGAAAACATTAGAAAACCCTAAAAAATCCTAGACAATCCTAGAAAAATCCTAAAACCCCTAAAAATCCTTGAAAATCCTAAAAAATCCTTGCAAATCCTTAAAAACCCTAGAAACCCTAGAAACTCTAAGAAACCCTAAAAACTCAAGAAAATCTAAAGAACTCCTAGAAAATCCAAAATAACCCTAGAAAACTATAGAAAACCCTAAAAATCTCCAAAATCCCAAAAAATCCTAAAAACCCTAGATAACCCTAGAAAATCCTAGAAAATTCAAATAAATCCTAAAAAATCCTAAAACACCCTAGAAAACCCCTAAAAATCCTAGAAAACAATAAAAAATCCTAAACCCTAAAAAATTCTAGAAAGCCCTAGAAAGCCCTAAACATCCTATATAACCTTAGAAAATCCTAAAAAAACCCTAAAAACTCTAGAAATTTCTAAAAAATCCTAGAAAAAATAAGAAAATCCTAAAAAATGCTAGAGAACCCTAAAAGTCCTACAAATACCTAGCGATTCCTAAAAAAATTTAGAAAATCCTAAAAAGATCCTAGAAAATCCTAGGAACCCCTAGAAATCCTAACAAATTCTAGATAACCCTAAAAGACCCAAGAAAACACAAAAATATCCTAGAAAATCCTAGTTAACCTTAAAAAAAATCTAAAAAACCCTAGAAAACCAAAGAAAATCCTAAAAATGCCAAAAAAACCCAAGAGAATCTTAAAAAATCCTAGAAAACTCTAGAAAGTCCTGAAAAACCCTAGAAAACCCTACGAAACACTAGGAAATCCTAAAAAACCCTAGATAACCCTAGAAAATCCTAAAAAGCATAACATAACCCTATATACCCTAAAAAATCCTAAAAATCTCTAAAAATCCTAGATAAACCTAGATAACCCTTGTAAACTCTAAAAAATCCTAGAAATTCCTAAAAACCCTAGAAAATCCTAGATAATCCTAGAAAACTGCAGATAACTATAGAGAATCCTGAAAAACCCTAGAAAATCCTAAAAAACCCTAGAAAATCCTAGATAACCCTAGAAAGCCCTAGAAAACCCTAAAAATTTCTAAAAAACGCTAGAAAATCCTAGAAAAATCTAGAGAACCCTAAAAAACTCTAAAAACTCTGAAAAAATATAAAAAATCTTAGAAAACCATAAAAATCCTAGCAAATCCTAGAAACCCTAAAAAATCTTTAAAAACTCTAGAAAATACTAGAAACCCCTAAAAATCCATAGATAACCCTAGAAAATATTAGAAAATCTTAAAAAATTCTAGATGACCCTAGAAAACCCTAGAAAATCCTAGAAATCCCTAAAATACCCCTAAAAACCCTAGAAAAAACCAAAAATCCAAGAAAATCCTAAAACCCTAGAAAATCCTAGAAAACCCTATATAACCATAGAAAACCCTAAAAAACCTAGAAAATCCAAAGATACCATAGAAAATCCTAGAAAACTCTAAAAATCCTAGAGAATCAGAGATAACAATAGAAAATTCTAGAAGACCATAGAAAATCCTAGACAACCCTAGAAAATCCTAGATAACACTAGAAAAACCCTAGAAAACTCTAGAAAACCCCAAAAAATCCTAAAAAATCCTAAAAACCCCTAATAAATTCTTTAAAACGCTAAAAAATCCTAGTAAACCCTAGAAAACCCTAAGAAATCGTAAAAAACCCTAGAAAACCCTAAAAACCTAGAAAATCCTAAAAAATTCAACAAAACTTTAAATAAACCTAAAAAACCCTAGAAAACTCTTTAAAATACTAGAAAACACAAGAAAGTCCTAAAAACTCCTAAAAATCTTAGCAAACTCTAGAAAATACTAAAAACCCTAAAAAACCCTAAAAATCTCTAGAAGATCCTAAGAAATCCTAAAAACCATAGAAAATCCTACAAAACCCTAAAAACCCCTAAACACCCTAGAAAACCCTAAAAATCCTAGAAAACCCTTAAAAACCCTAAAAAACACTAGAAGACATCAGAAAACCCAAGCAAACCCTAGAAAAACCCTAGAAAATATTAAAAAACCCTAAATAACCCCAGAAATCCCTAGAAAATCCTAAAAAATCCGAAAAAATCTTAAAGAACTCTTGAAAATCCTAAAAAATCCTAACAAACCCTAGAGAACCCTAAAAACCCTAGAAAACACTAAAAACTTCTAGAAAACCCTAGAGAATTCTAAAAAACCCTAGAAAATACTAAAAACTCCTAGCAAACCTGAGAGAACCCTAGAAAACACAAAAAATCCTAGAAATCCCTAAATACTCCAGAAAATCCTAAAAAAAATCTTAAAAACCCAAGAAAATCCTAAAAACCCCGATAAAACCCTAGAAAATTCTAAAAATCCTAGAAAACTCAAGATAACCCCAGAAAACCCTAGAAAATTCTAAAAGACCCTAGAAAACCCTAGAAAACCATTAAAACTCTAGAAAATCTAAGAAAACTATAGAAAATCCTAGAAAATCCTAAAAAGTCCTAAAAACTATAGAAACTCTAAAAAACCTAAAAACCCCTAAAAAATAATAGTAAACCCTAAAAAAACCCTAGCAAACCCTAGAAAACTCTAGAAAATACTAGAAAACCATGAAAAACATCTAAAAACCCTCGAAAATCCTAGATAACCCTAGAAAACCTTAAAAAATCCTAGAAAATAATAGAAAATAGTAAAAACTCTAGAAAACTCTAGAAAAACATAAAAAATCCTAGAAAACCCTAGAAAACTTGAAAAAACCTTAGATAACCCTAGATAAACCTAGAAAACTCTAGAAAATCCTAAAAACACTAAAAAACTCTAGAAAATTTTAAAAACCTCGCAAAAAACTCTAGAAAACCCTAGATAACCTAGAAAATCCTAGAAAACTTTAAAAACCCTAATAAGCACTAGATAACCCAAGAAAACTCTAGAAAATTCTAAAAAACCCTAAAAAACCCTAGATAACCCTGGATAACCCTAGAAAACTCTAAAAAATCCTTGAAAATCCTAGATAACCCTAGAAAACCCTAAAAAATTCTAGAAAACCCGAAAAAACCATAGAAAATCCTAGAAAACACTAAAAACTCTAGACAATCCAAGATAACTCTAGAAAATCCTAGAAGACCCTAAAAATCCCTAGAAAACCCTAGTAAATCCTAGAAAGTTCTAAAAACCCTAGAAAACTCTAGATAACCCTAGAAAACCCTAAAAAATCCTAAAAACCCTAGAAAACCATAAAAACTCTAGAAAATCCAAGAAAATTATAGAAAATCCTAGAAAAACCTAGAAAGTCCTAAAAACTATAGAAACCCTATAAAACCTAAAAACCCCTAAAAAATAATAGAAAACCCTAAAAAGACCCTAGCAAACCCTAAAAAGCCCTAGAAAACTTTAGAAAACACTAGGAAATCATAGAAAATGGCGAAAAAACCTAGGTAATCCTAAAAACTCTGAAAAACCCTAGACAACCCTAGAAAATCCTAGAAAATCATAAAAACTCTAGAAAACTTTAGAAAACCGTAAAAAACCCTAGAAAACCTTAAAAACCTGAAAAAATCTTAGATAACCCTAGATAACCCTAGAAAACCCTAGAAAATTCTAAAAACTCAAGAAAATCCTAGAAAATATTAAAAACCTCCCAAAAACCCTTGAAAATCCTAGATAACACTAGAAAACCCTAAACAAACTCTAGAAAACCTTTAAAAACCCTAATAAGCCTTAGATAACCCAAAAAAATTCTAGAAAACCCTAAAAAAACCCTAAAAACCCTAGATAACCCTAGATAATCCTAGAAAACTCTAAAAAATATTGAAAATCCTAGATAACCCTAGAAAATCCAAGATAACCCTAGAAAACTCTAAAAAATGCTAGAAAACTCGAAAAAACCATAGAAAACACTAGAAAACCCTAAAAACCCTAGAAAATCCAAGATAACACTAGAAAACCCTAGAAGACCCTAAAAACTCCTAGAAAACTCTACTAAATCCTAGAAAGTTCTAAAAACCCTAGAAAACCCTGGATAACCCTAGAAAATCCTAAAAAAACCCCTAGAAAAATATAGAAAACCATAAAAAAAACTCTAGAAACTGTAAAAAAAACCTAGAAAATTGTAAAAAAAAACCCTAAAAAACGCTAGAAAATCCTAGAAAACACTAGAAAACTATAAAAAAACCTAAAAAACCCTGAAAAATCCTTAAAAACACTAAAAATTTATGGCAAACCCTAGAAACCTTAAAAAACCTAGAAAATCCTAAAAACCCTAGGAATCCTAAAAAACCCTATAAAATCCTAAATAACCCTAGAAAAGCCTAAAAAATCCTAGAAAATCTTAGAAAACGCTAAAAATCTCTAAAACCCTTGAAAACCCTAAAAAATCCTAACAAACCCTAGAAAACCCTAGAAAACACTAAAAACCCCTCAAAAACCCTAGACAATACTAAAAAATCCTCGAAAACTCTAAAAAATTCTTGAAATCCTTAAAAAACTCTAGAAAACCCTAGATAATCTGAAAAACCCCTAAAAACTCTTGAAAACCGTAAAAATCGTAGCAAACCCTAGAAAATCCTAGAAAACACTAAAAACCCTAGAAAACCCCAGAAAACTGTAAAAAAATCCTAGAAATCCCTAAAAATCCTAGAAAACCCTAAAAAATTGTAGAAAACCCTAAAAAACCCTAGAAAACCTAGAAAACCCCGAAAAAACCTTGAAAACCCTAAAAAATCCTAGCAAACCCTAGAAACCCATAAAACTCTAGATAACCCTAAAAAACCTAGAAAATCCTAAAAAAACCTTGAAAATCCTAAAAAACCCTAGAAAATCCTAGAAAATATTAAAAAATCCTAGGAAATTATAGAAAACCTTAAAAACCTCTAAAAACTGTTGAAAACCCTAAAAAATCCTAGAAAATTCAAGTAAACCCTAGAAAACACTAAAAAACCCTAGAGAACCCTAAAAACCCTAGAAAACCCTAAAAAACCCTAGAAAACCCTAGATAACCCTAGAAAATACTAGAAAATCCTAAAAACCCCTAGAAAACCCTATAGAATCCTAAAAATCCAAAAAACTCTAGATAACTAACGTGGCAGAAATTGGCGAGTTAAGAAATTATTAATAGAAATACGTTGCAAGTACAGTCCTTAACCAGCCAAAAATCCGCTTATCAATTTAAAAGGGTTGTCACAATGTTGAAATTAAAATACTGGGAGTATGAATCCCAGGTCGTCTCCCAATGAGTTGCAGAGAGATGTGCTATTTTATCAATCAAGTGTTTTCAAAAATGGTTGAGTTGATAAACAGGAAATTAATTCAGAGAATTTAGTTAATTTTAAAATAAAAGCCTTAACTGGGAGTAGATTGGTTGGAAGCCCTATTCTTGTTGAAGTACTCTCAAGATTAATTGATAATTGAAGGTTGTTCTGTTTAGTTATCCCTTACTAGGTAAGGGAGAATCAAACAAGTTGGAATGCTGTTTCTATTCACAAGTTCCAATCCGCTCAATTGAAAATGATTAGTGTCAGTGACTAGGGGGCATTCCAACAATGAACCCAATCACAATTTTTCTTTTAAGCACCCCAACTCAAGGGTTCCTTTCAATTAACTCCCCATCAAGTTAGGGAACTACTCGCTCATTGTGAATATACAACTTATAACATAGGAAAGGGAATTAAAGAAAAACATGATAAATAAAACTCAAAGGAATCAATTAAAAATAAAAGTAATTCTTGTGTTAACAAATTCTAAAATAATCCAATAATAAAATTGAGTAAATTAAAGGGCATGGAAGAGTAAAGCCAAGTAAAGAAAACGAACTAGAATGACGAAGTCTTGATGAGGTAATAACTCTTCTCAATATCCCAATGCAAAAAGCAATAGAAATAAAATCCTAAGAATTATGAATGTGTAGAGAGAAAACCTAGAGGAGGAGTAAAAACTATATCTAAAACTAAAAACTGTGTAGAATGAATGTTCTCCTCTGTCTCTGCATGTTTTCTGGATCTAATCTGTGTTTCTGGGCCAAAAACTGGGTCAAAATAGGGCCCAAAATCACCCCCAGCGAATTCTACAGATCGCGCACGTCACGCGATCGCGTCATTCATGCGGACGCGTCATTCGGCGTTTTGCTTTTCCACGCGGGTGCGTTGTCCATGTCTCCGCGTCACTTATGCTTTTCCAATCCGCGCGGTCGCGTGAGCCATGCGGTCGCGTCACTGCGATTTCCTCTCTTTCGCGCTGTCGCGTGAGCCATGCGGCCGCGTCACTTCTTGCTGGTCATCTCCTCAATTTCTTGTGTTCTTTCCATTTTTGCAAGCTTTCTTTTCAATCTCCAACTCATTCATGCCTTATAAAGCCTGAAACACTTAACACATAGATCACGACATCGAATGGAATAAAGGAGAATTAAAATACCTAATTAAAAGTCTCTAGAAAGTAAGTTTTCAATCATGTAATAATTTTTGGAAGGAAATATAAATACATGCTAATTATATGAATAAGTGGGTAAAGATCATGATAAAACCACACAATTAAACACATTATAAACCATAAAATAGTGGTTTATCAATAACCCTAGAAAACCCTAAAAAATCTTGAAAAATCCTAGAAAACCCTAGAAAACCATAAAAACTCTAGAAAACGCTAGAAAACTGTAAAAAATCTAGAAAATGATAGAAAACCCTAAAAAAACCCTACAAACTCTAAAAAATTCTAAAATCCCCTAAAAACCTTAGAAAGCTCTGAAAAACCCTAGCAAACCCTAGAATAGCCTAGAAAATCCTAGAAAACACTAGAAAACCCTAGAAAATGCCAAGAAAACTCTATAAAGTTCTAAAAATCATTAAAAACATTAGAAAACCCTAGAAAATCCTAGAAATTCTAGAAAACTCTAGATAATCCTAGAAAACCCTAAAAACCCTTAAAAATCCTAGAAAATCCTAGTTAACCCTAGAAAACTTTAGAAAACCCTAGAAAACTCTAGATAACCTTAGAAAACCCTAAAAAAGCCTAAAAACCCAAGATAACCCAAGAAAACTCTAAAAAATCCTTAAAAATCCTACAAAATCCTAGATAACCCTAGAAAACCCTAGAAAATTCTAGAAACCCTAGAAAACCCTAAAACCCCCTAAAAACCCTTAAAACCCCAAAAAAAATCCTAAGAAACCTGAGAGAACCCTAGAAAATATAAAAATCCTAGAAATCCCTAAAAACCCCAGAAAACCCTAAGAAACCCTAAAAATCCTAGAAAATCCTAGAAAATCCTAAAAATCCTATAAAACCCTAGAAATCCCTAGAAAATTCTAAAAACCCTAGAAAACTCAAGATAACCCTAGAAAACCCTAGAAAATTCTAAAAGACCCTAGAAAATCTTAGAAAACCATAAAAACTCTAGAAAATCTAAGAAGACTATAGAAAATCCTAGAAAACTGTAGAAAGTCCTAAAAACTATAGAAACCCTAGAAAACCTAAAAACCTCTAAAAAATAATAGTAAACCCTAAAAAACCCTTGCAAACCCTAGAAAATCCTAGAAAACTCTAGAAAACACAAGAAAACCATGAAAAATGCCTAAAAAACCCTAGGTAATTCTAAAAACCCTCGAAAACCCTAGATAACCCTAGAAAACCTTAAAAAATCCTAGAAAACTCTATAAAATCATAAAAACTCTAGAAAATAATAAAAAATCTGAGAAAATCCTAGAAAACCTGAAAAACCTTAGAAAACCCTAGATAACCTTAGAAAACCCTAGAAAATCCTAAAAACTCTAGAAAACCCTAGAAAATCTTAAAAACCTGCCAAAAAACTCTAGAAAACCCTAGATAACCCTAGAAAACCTTAAAAAATCCTAGAAAATCTTAAAACCCTAATAAGCCTTAGATAACCCAAGAAAACTCTAGAAAACCCAAAAAAACCCTAGATAACCCTTGAAAACTCTAAAAAAATCCTTGAAAATCCTCAAAACCCTAGAAAATTCTAGATAACCCTAGAAAACCCTAAAAAATCCTAGAAAATCCGAAAAAACCATAGAAAACCCTAGAAAATCCTAAAAACCCTAGACAATCCAAGATAACACTAAAAAATCCTAGAAGACCCTAAAAACTCCTAAAAAATTCTAGTAAATCCTAAAAAGTTCTAAAAACCCTAGAAAACTCTAGATAACCCTAGAAAACCCCTAGAAAATCCTAAAAAACCCTAGAAAACCATAAAAACTCTAGAAAATTCAAGAAAACTATAGAAAACCTTAGAGAAACCTAGAAAGTCCTAAAAACTATAAAAACCCTAAAAATCCTAAAACCCCTAAAAATAATAGAAAACCCTAAAAAAATTCTAGCAAACCCTAAAAAGTCTTAGAAAACTCTAGAAAATATTAAAAAACCATAGAAAATGCCTAAAAAACCCTAGATAATCCTAAAAACCCTTGAAAACTCTAGATAACCCTAGAAAACCCTAAAAAACCCTAGAAAACCCTAAAAAATCATAAAATCTCTAGAAAACTTTAGAAAACCGTAAAAAAACCCTAGAAAACCTTAGAAAACCTGAAAAATCTTAGAAAACCCTAGATAACACTAGAAAACCCTAGAAAATCCTAAAAACTCTAGAAAACCCTAGAAAACCTTAAAAACCTCCCAAAAAACCCTTGAAAACCATAGATAACCCTAGAAAACCCTAAAAACCCTAAAATTCCTTAAAAACCCTAATAAGTCTTAGATAACCCAAGAAAATTCTAGAAAATCCTAAAAAAACCCTAAAAACCCTAGATAACCCTAGATAATCCTAGAAAACTCTAAAAAATCTTTGAAAATCCTAGATAACCCTAGAAAATCCTAGATAACCCTAGAAAACCTTAAAAATCCTAGAAAACTCGAAAAAACCATAGAAAACTTACAAAATCCTAAAAACCCTAGAAAATCTAAGTAACAGTAGAAAAATCTAGAAGACCCAAAAAACTCCTAGAAAACCGTAATAAATCCTAGAAAGTTCTAAAAACCCTAGAAAATCCTAGATAACCCTAGAAAATCTAAAAAAATCCAAAAAAACCCTAAAAATATAAAAATGCTTAAAAAACTCTAGAAAACTATAAAAAAATCCTAGAAAACTGTAGAAAATTCAAAAAATTCTAGGAAATCCTAGAAAATACTAGAAAACTATAAAAAACCAAGAAAATCCTGAAAAATCCTTAAAAACCCTAAAGATTTCTAGCAAACCCTAGAAATCTTAAAAAATCATAAAAATCCTAGGAATCCTAAAAAATTCTAGAAAACCCTAAATAACCCTAGATGACCCTAGAAAAGCCTTAAAAACCCTAGAAAATCCTAGAAAATCCTAAAAATTCCTAAAAACCCTTGATAACCCTAAAAAATCCTAGCAAACCCTAGAAAACCCTAGAAAACACTAAAAAATCCTTGAAAATCCTAAAAATCCTAGAAATCCTTAAAAAACTCTAGAAAATCCTAAATAATCTAAAAAAACCCTAAAAACTCTTGAAAACCTTAAAAAATCCTAGCAAACCCTAGAAAATCCTAGAAAACACTAAAAAACCCTAGAAAACCCCAGAAAACTATAAAAAAACCCTATAAATCCCTAAAAATCCTAGAAAACCCTAGATAACCCTAGAAAACTGTAGAAAAACCTAAAAACCCTAGAAAAACCTAGAAAGCCTAAAAAATTCCTAAAAAACTTTGAAAACCCTAAAAATCCTAGCGAAACCTAGAAAACCCTAGAAACCTATAAAAAATCTTAGATAACCCTAAAAAACCTAGAAAACCCTAAAAAATCCTAGAAAACGCTAGATAACCCTAGAAAATCCTAGAAAATATTAAAAAACTCTAGAAAATTCTAGAAGACCCTAAAAACTCCTAAAAAATCCTAGTAAATCCTAGAAAATACTAAAAAAACCCTAGAAAACTCTAGATAACACTAGAAAACTCTAGATAACCCTAGAAAACCCCTAGAAAATCCTAAAAAATCCTAGAAAACCATAAAAACTCTAGAAAATCCAAGAAAACTATAGAAAACCTTAGAGAAACCTAGAAAGTCCTAAAAACTATAAAAACCCTAAAAACCCTAAAACCCCTAAAAATAATAGAAAACCCTAAAAAATTCTAGCAAATCCTAAAAAGTCTTAGAAAACTCTAGAAAATACTAAAAAACCATAGAAAATGCCTAAAAAACCCTAGGTAATCCTAAAAATCCTTGAAAACTCTAGATAACCCTAGAAGATCCTAAAAAATCCTAGAAAACCCTAAAAAATCATAAAATCTCTAGAAAACTTTAGAAAACCGTAAAAAAACCCTAGAAAATCTTAGAAAACCTGAAAAAATCTTAGAAAACCCTAGATAACACTAGAAAACCCTAGAAAATCCTAAAAACTTTAGAAAACCTTAAAAAACCTTAAAAACCTCCCAAAAAACCCTTGAAAACCATAGATAACCCTAGAAAATCCTAAAAACCCTTAAAAACCCTAATAAGTCTTAGATAACCCAAGAAAATTCTAGAAAATCCTAAAAAACCCTAAAAACCCTAGATAACCCTAGATAATCCTAGAAAACTTTAAAAAATCTTTGAAAATCCTAGATAACCCTAGAAAATCCTAGATAACACTAGAAAACCCTAAAAATCCTAGAAAACTTGAAAAAACCATAGAAAATCCTAGAAAACCCTAAAAACCCTAGAAAATCTAAGTAACAATAGAAAAACCTAAAAGACCCAAAAAACTCCTAGAAAACCGTAATAAATCCTAGAAATTTCTAAAAACCCTAGAAAATCCTAGATAACCCTAGAAAATCTAAAAAAATCCTAAAAACCCCTAAAAATATAGAAATGCTTAAAAAACTCTAGAAAACTATAAAAAAATCCTAGAAAACTGTAGGAAATTCTAAAAAATTCTAGGAAATCCAAGAAAATACTAGAAAACTATAAAAAACCAAGAAAACCCTGAAAAATCCTTAAAAACCCTAAAGATTTCTGGCAAACCCTAGAAATCTTAAAAAATCCTAAAAATCCTAGGAATCCTAAAAAATTCTAGAAAATTCTTAATAACCCTAGATGACCCTAGAAAAGCCTTAAAAACCCTAGAAAATCCTAGAAAATCCTAAAAATTCCTAAAAACCCTTGATAACCCTAAAAAATCCTAGCAAACACTAGAAAACACTAAAAAACCCTCGAAAACCCTAAAAATCCTAGAAATCCTTAAAAAACTCTAGAAAATCCTAGATAATCTAAAAAAACCCTAAAAACTCTTGAAAACCTTTAAAACTCTAGAAAATCCTAGATAATCTAAAAAAATCCTAAAAAATCTTAGAAAATCCTAGTTAACCCTAGAAAACTCTAGAAAACCCTAGAAAATTCTAGATAACCTTAGAAAACCCAAAAATAGACCTAAAAACCCAAGATAACACAAGATAACCCAAAAAAACCCTAAAAAATCCTTAAAAATCCTACAAAATTCTAGATAACCCTAGAAAACCCTAGAAAACCCTAGATAACACTAGAAAACCCTAGAAAACCCTAGAAAACCCTAAAAACTCCCTAGAAAACCCTAAAAAATCTTAAAAATTCTAGAAAAACTTAAATAACCCTGGAAAATTCTAAAAAATCTTAGACAATCATAGAAACCCTAAAAACCCCTAAAAGTCATTAAAAACCTTAAATAATCCTACCAAATCCGAGAAAAATCTAGAAACCTTAAAAACCCTAGAAAATCCAAAATAATCCTAGAAACCATAGAAAACCCTAAAAATCCCTAGAAAATCCAAGAAAATCCTAAAAATCCCTAGGAAACCTTAAAAACTCTAAAAACCCTAGAAAATCCTAAAGAACAAAAAAAAACCCTAGAAAACCCTAGAAAACTCTAGTGAATCCTAGAAAACCCTAAAAAATCCTAAAAAATCCTAGAAAACCCTAAACATCCTATATAACCTTAGAAAACTCTAAAAACCCTAAAAAAACACTAAAAACCTTTAAAAATCCTAAAAATTCTAGGAAATCCCAGAAAACCCTATAAACCCCTAAAAACTCTTGAAAACACTAAAAAATGCTAGTAAACCCTAGAAAACCCTAAAAACCATAAAAACACCCTAGAAATCCCTAAAAACCCTAGAAAACCCTAAAAAATTCTAGAAAATTTAAATAAAACTAGAAAATTCTAAAAAATACTAGAAAACACAAGAAAGTTCTAAGAACTCCGAAAAAATCCTAGCAAACGCTAGAAAACACTAAAAAACTCTAGAAACCCTAAAAATTCCTAGAAGATCCTAAAAATCCTAAAACCCATAGAATACTCTAGAAAACCTAAAAACTCCTAAAAACCCTTGAAAACCCTAAAAAATCCTAGAAAACCTTAGAAAACACTAAAAAGCCCTAGAAGACATCAGAAAACCGTAAAAAAATCCTAGCGAACCCTAGAAAAATCCTAGAAAATCATAAAAAAATCCTTAAAAATCCTAAAAAATCCTAGCAAACCCTAGAAAACCCTAGAGAACCCTAAAAAACTTAGAAAACCCTAAATATTTTTAAAAAACACAAGAAAATCTTAGAAAATCCTAAAAACCTAGAAAAACCTAAAAACCCCTAAACAACCCTTGAAAATCCTAAAAAATCCTAGCAAACTCGAGAGAACCCTAGAAAACACTAAAAATCCTAGAAATCCCTAAAAACCCAAAAAACCATAAAAAAATCCTAGAGAATCCTAGAAAACTCTAGAAAACCCTAGAAATCCCTAGAAAATTCTAAAAACCCTAGAAAACTCTAGATAACCCTAAGAAATTCTAAAAAACCCTAGAAAATCTTAGATAACCCTAGAAAACTGTAGAAAATCCTAAAAACCCTAAAAAATCCTAGAAAACCGTAAAAATTCCAAAAAATCTTGAAAACCCTAAAAAATCCTAGCAAACCCTAGAAAACCCTATAAACTCATAAAAAACCCTAGATAACCCTAAAAAATGTAAAAAACCCTAAAAACCCCTAAAAAGCCCTAGATAACCCTAGAAAATTCTAAAAATCCTAGAAAATCCTAAATAACCCTAGAAAATCCTAGATAACCCAAGAAAACACTAGAAAATCCTAGCGAATCCTAAAAATCCAAAAAAACTCTAGATAACCCTAGAAAACCCTAAAAAATTCTTAAAAACCATATAAAATACTAGATAACCCTAGAAACCCCTAGATAACCCTAAAAAATCCTAGATAACACTAGAAAACCCTAGAGAATCCTAGAAAACCCTAAAATCTTCTAGAAAATCCTAGAAAATCCTAAAAATCCTAGAAAATCTTAAATAACCCTAGAAAAGCCTAGAAAAACCTAGAAAACCATAAAAATTCTAGAAAACCCTTGAAAACCGTTAAACACCCTAAAAAACTCTAAAAAATTCTAGAAAATCCTAGATAACCCTCGATAACACTAGAAAATCCTAAAAAATTCTAGACAATCCTAGAAAACCCTAAACATCCTATATAACCTTAGAAAACCCTAAAAATCCTAAATACCCTAGAAAACCCTAAAAAATCCTAGAAAATCCTAGAAAATTCTAAAAAACCCTAGAAAACCCTACAAATCCCTAGAGAATCCTAAAAAATATTAAAAAAACCCTAGATAACTATAGAAAGTACTAGAAAACCCTAAAAAATCTAGAAAATCCTAGGAAATCCTAACGAACTCTAAATAACCCTAAAAGACCCTAGAAAACCCAAAAAAATCTAAGAAAACCCTAGATAACCCTAGAGAAACCTAAAAAACCCAAGAAAACCCTATGAAGTACTAGGAAAACCTTGAAACCCTAAATAACCCTAGAAAACCCTAAAAAGCATAAGATAACTCTAGATAAACCTAAAAAATCCTAAAAAACTCAAAAAAAAACCCTAGTTAACCCTAGATAACCTTAGAAAACTCTAAAAAAATCCTAGAAAACCCTAAAAACACTATAAAATCCTATATAACCCCAACAAATCGTAGATAATCCTAGAAAACTCTTAAAAACCCTAGAAAATCCTAAAAAATCCTAGAAAATCCTAGAAAAGCCTAAAAATTTCTAAAAAACCCTAGAAACTCCTAGAAAAGCCTAGAGAATCCTAGAAAATGCTAGAAAATCCTAGAGAACCCTAAAAAACCCTAAAAATCCTGGAAAAACATAAAAATTCTAGAAAACCCTAAAACCTTAGAAAACCCTAGAAACCCTAAAAAATCTTAAAAAACTCTAGAAAATACTAGAAAACCTTATATAACTTTAGAAAACTCTATGAAACACTAGAAAACCATAGAAAACGCCTAAAAAATCCTAGATAATCCTAAAAACCCTTGAAAACCCTAGATAACAGTAGAAAATCCTAAAAAATCTTAGAAAACCCTAGAAAATCATAAAAACTCTAAAAAACTCTAGAAAATCATAAAAAACTCTAGAAAATCTTAGAAAACCTAAAAAAACCTAGAAAATCCAAAAAAACTCTAAAAAAAACCTTAAAAACCTCCCAAAAAACCCTTGAAAATCCTAAAAAAACCCTAGAAAATCTTAAAAAACCCTAATAAGCCTTAGATAACCTAAGAAAACTCTAGAAAACCCTCAAAAACCCTAAAAAACCTAGAAAACTCTAAAAAATCCTCGAAAATCCTCAAAACCCTAGAAAATACTAGATAATCCTAGAAAGCCATCGAAAATCCTAAAAAATCTTAGAAAATCCAAAAAAATCATAGAGAATCCTAAAAAATCCTAAAAACCCTAGAAAATTCAAGATAACACTAGAAAATCCTAGAAGACCCTAAAAACCCCTAGTAAATCCTAGAAATTTCTAAAAACCCTAGATAACCGTAGAAAATCCTAAAAAACCCTAAAAACCCTAGAAAACTTTGAAAACTTTGAAAACTCTAGAAAACTGTAAAAAAATCCTAGAAAATCGTAGAAAACCCTAAAGAGTCCTAGAAAATCCTAGAAAACCCTAAAAAACTAAAAAAATCCTAGAAAACCCTGAAAAATCTTTAAAAACACTAAAAATTCTTGGCAAAACTTAGAAAACCTTAAAAAATCTAGAAAATCCTAAAAACCCTAGGAATCCTAACAAACCCTAGAAAATCGTAAATAACCCTAGATAACTCTAGAAAATCCTAAAAGATCCTAGAAAATCCTAGAAAACGCTAAAAATCCCTAAAAACCCTTGAAAACCCTAAAAAATCCTAGCAAACCCTAGAAAACTCTAGAAAACACTAAAAAACCCTTGAAAATCCTAAAAAACATAGAAATCCTTAAAAAACTCTAGAAAACCCTAGATAATCTGAAAAAACCCCTAACTCTTGAAAACCTTAAAAAATCCTAGTAAACCCTAGAAAATCCTAGAAAACACTAAAAACCCCTAGGAAACCCCAGAAAATTGTAAAAAAAATCCTAGAAAACTCTAGAAATCTATGACAATCCTAGAAAAATCTAGATAACCCTAGAAAACTATAGAAAACCCTAGAAAACCGTAAAAACCACGAAAAAGCCTTGAAAACCATAAAAATCCTAGCAAAACCTAGAAACTCATAAAAAACCCTAGATAACCCTAAAAAAACCTAGAAAACCCTAAAAAATCCTAAAAAACCTAGAAAATCTTAAAAAACCCTAGAAAATCATAGAAAACCATAAAAACATCTAAAAAAACTTGAAAACCCTAAAAAATCCTAGAAAATCCTAGTAAACCCTAGAAAACACTAAAAATCCTAGAAAACCCTAAAAACCATAGAAAACGTTAAAAACCCTAGAAAATCTTAAAAATCACTAGAAAACCCTAGAGAATCCTAAAAATAAAAAAAAAACTCTAGATAACCTAGAAAACCCTAGATAAATCTCGAAAATCCTAGATAACACTAGAAAACCCTAGAAAACCCTAAAAACCCCTAGAAAACCCTAGAAAATCCTAAAAATCCTAGAAAATCTTATATAACCCTAGAAAATCCTAAAAAACCTAAAAACCCATAAAAATTCTAGAAAACCTATGAAAATCGTAAAACACCTGAGAAAATCTTAAAAAACCCTAGAAAATCCTAGATAACACTGTAAAACACTAGAAAAACCTAAAATATCCTAGACAATCCTAGAAAACCCTAAAAATCCCTAAAATCGTTGAAAACCCTAAACAATCCTACCAATCTCTAGAAAACTCTAGAAATCCTAAAAACCCTAGAAAACCCTAGAAAATCCAAAATAACGTTAGAAAACCTTAAAAATTCCTAGAAAATCCAAGAAAAGCCTAAAAACCCCTAGGAAACCATAGAAAACCCTAAAAACCCTAGAAAATCCTAGAGAACAAAAAACACCCTAGAAAACCCTAAAAAATTCTAGAAAACCCTAGAAAATTCTAGAAAACTCTAAAAAATCCTAGAAAATCCTAAACATCCTATATAACTTTAGAAAACTCTAAAAACACTAAAAAACCCCTAAAAAACCTAGAAAATTCTAAAAAATCCTAGAAAATTCTAAAAAACCCTAGAAAATCCTAAAAACCCTACAAATCCCTAGACAATCCGAAAAAATTACTAAAAAACCTTAGATAACCATAGAAAATACTAGAAAATCCTAAAAAACTAGAAAATTTTAGAAAACCCTAGGAAATCCTAACGAACTCTAAATAACCCTAAAAGACCCTTGAAAACCCAAAAAAAATCCAAGAAAACCCTAGATAACCCTAGAAAAACCTAAATACCCCAAGAGAACTCAAGAAAACCGAAGACAATCTTAAAAAATCCTAGAAAACACTACAAAGTCCTAAAAAACCCTAGAAAACCCTACGAAACACTAAGAAATCCTTGAAAACCCTAGATAACCCTAGAAAACCTTAAAAAGCATAAGATAACCCTAGATAACCCTAGAAACCCTAAACACTCTAAAAAACCCTAGATAACCCTAGATAACCCTAGAAAACTCTAAAAAAATCGTAGCTAATCCTAAAAATACTATAAAATCCTAGATAACCCTAGAAAACCGTAGATAACCCTAGAAAATTCTTAAAATCTCTAGAAAATCCTAAAAAATCCTAGAAAATCCTAGAAAAGCCAAGAAATTTCTAAAAAATCCTAGAAAACCCTAGAGAATCCTAGAAATTGCAATCACACTTTTGCAATCCTGCACAACTAACCAGCAAGTGCACTGGGTCGTCCAAGTAATATCTTACGTGAGTAAGGGTCGATCCCACGGAGATTGTCGGCTTGAAGCAAGCTATGGTTATCTTGTAACTCTTAGTCAGGATATCAATAATTATCAGGGTTGATTGTAAAAAGCAAAAGAACATGAATTAAGTACTTGTTTTGCAGTAATGGGAAACAAGTTGAGGTTTTGGAGATGCTCTGTCTTCTGAACCTCTGCTTTCCTACTGTCTTCTTCTTCAAGCACGCAAGACTCCTTCCATGGCAAGCTGTATGTAGGGTTTCACCGTTGTCAATGGCTACCTCCCATCCTCTCAGTGAAAATGTTTAACGCGCTCTGTCACAGCACGGCTAATCATCTGTCGGTTCTCAATCAGGTCGGAATAGAATCCAGTGATTCTTTTGCGTCTGTCACTAATGCCCAACCTTCAGGAGTTTGAAGCTCGTCACAGTCATTCAATCCTTGAATCCTACTCAGAATACCACAGACAAGGTTTAGACCTTCCGGATTCTCTTGAATGCCGCCATCAATTCTAGCTTATACCACGAAGATTCTGATTAAGGAATCCAAGAGATATCTACTCAATCTAAGGTAGAACGGAGGTGGTTGTCAGGCACACGTTCATAGTTGAGAATGATGATGAGTGTCACGGATCATCACATTCATCAGGTTTAGGAACAAGTGATATCTTAGAATGGAAGCAAGCATGATTGAATGAAAAACAGTAGTAATTGCATTAATCCATCAAGACACAGCAGAGCTCCTCACCCCCAACCATGGGGTTTAGAGACTCATGCCGTAGAAGATACAATGAGAAACGTGTAAAGTGTCATGAGGTCCAGATACAATGTCAAAAGATCCTATTAATAGTGAACTAGTAACCTAGGGTATACAGAAATGAGTAAATGACATAAAAATCCACTTCTGGGTCCACTTAGTGTGTGCTTGGGATGAGCATTGAAGCTTTCATGTGTAGAGACTTTTTCTGGAGTTAAACGCCAGCTTTTATGCCAGTTTGGGCGTTTAACTCCAATTTTTATGCCAGTTCCAGCGTTAAACGCTGGGAATTCTGAAGCTGATTTGCAACGCCGGTTTGGGCCATCAAATCTCGAGCAAAGTATGGACTATTATACATTTCTGGAAAGCCCAGGATGTCTACTTTCCAACGCCTTTGAGAGCGCACCAATTGGACTTCTGTAGCTCCAGAAAATCCACTTCGAGTGCAGGGAGGTCAGAATCCAACAGCATCTGCAGTCCTTTTCAGCCTCTGAATCAGATTTTTGCTCAGGACCCTCAATTTCAGCCAGAAAATACCTGAAATCACAGAAAAATACACAAACTCATAGTAAAGTCCAGAAAAGTGAATTTTAACTAAAAACTAATAAAAATATAATAAAAACTAATTAAAACATACTAAAAACAATGCCAAAAAGCGTATAAATTATCCGCTCATCACAACACCAAACTTAAATTGTTGCTTACCCCCAAGCAACTGAAAATCAAAATAGAATAAAAAGAAGAGAATATACTATAGATTCCAAAATATCAAAGAAACTTAGCTCCAATTAGATGAGCGGGACTAGTAGCTTTTTGCTTCTGAACAGTTTTGGCATCTCACTTTATCCTTGGAAGTTTAGAATGATTGGCCTCTATAGGAACTCAGAATTCAGATAGTGTTATTGATTCTCCTAGTTAAGTATGATGATTCTTGAACATAGCTACTTTATGAGTCTTGGCTGTGGCCCAAAGCACTCTGTCTTCCAGTATTACCACCGGATACATACATGCCACAGACACATAACTGGGTGAACCTTTTTAGATTGTGACTCAGCTTTGCTAGAGTCCTCAATTAGAGGTGTCCAGGGTTCTTAAGCACACTCTTTTTGCCTTGGATCACTTTTTATTTCTACCCTTGCCTTTTGGTTTAAAGGGCTATTGACTTTTTCTGCTTGCTTTTTCTTCTTCTCTTTTTTTTTTCTTCTCTTTTTTTTTTTGTTTTTTCTTGCTTCATGAATCAATTTGATGAATTTTTTAGATCCTCAATAAAATTTCTCCTTTTCCATCATTCTTTCAAGAGCCAACAAATTTAACATTCTTTAAACAACAAATTCAAAAGACATATGCACTGTTCAAGCATTCATTCAGAAAACAAAAAGTATTGTCACCACATCAAACTAATTCAACTAGTTTCAGAGATAAATTCAAAATCCTGTACTTCTTGTTCTTTTGTAATAAAAACATTTTTTTCATTTTAAGAAAGGTGATGGATTCATAGGACATTTATGGCTTTAAGGCATAGACACTAAGATACTAATGATCATGTAATAAGACACAAACATAGATAAACATAAGCATAAAAATTTGAAAAATAGAAAATAAAGAACAAGGAGATTAAAGAACGGATCCACCTTAGTGATGGCGGCTTGTTCTTCCTCTTGAAGATCTTATGGAGTGCTTGAGCTCCTCAATGTCTCTTCCTTGCCTTTGTTGCTCCTCTCTCATGATTCTATGATCTTCTTTAATTTCATGGAGGAGGATGGAATGTTCTTGGTGCTCCACCCTTAGTTGTCCCATGTTGGAACTCAATTCTCCTAGGGAGGTGTTGATTTGCTCCCAATAGTTTTGTGGAGGAAAGTGCATCCCTTGAGATGAATCTCTCCATCTCCCATGGCTCTAAGGTGGAAGCTTTTGCCTTCCCTTTCCTCTTTCTAGAGGTTTCTCCGGCCTTAGGTGCCAAAAATGGTTATGGAGAAACAAAAAGCAACGCTTTTACCACACCAAACTTAGAAGGTTTGCTCGTCCTCGAGCAAAAGAAGAAAGAAGAGAGAGAGTGGTGGGGTAGGTGGGGATCCTGTGGGGTCCACAGATCCTGAGGTGTCAAGGATAATTCATCCCTGCACTAAGTGGCGAGCAAAAATGCTCCTTCTGTCAATCCTGGCGTTAAACGCCGGACTGGTGCCCATTTCTGGCGTTTAACGCCAGCTTGGTGCCCACTCCTGGCGTTTAACGCCAGTCTGGTGCCCCTTTCTGGCGTTAAACGCCCAGAATGGAGCCAGACTGGGCGTTAAACGCCCATTTGCTGCCCTTACTGGCGTTTAAACGCCAGCAAGTTTTCCTCCAGGGTGTGCTATTTTTCTTTCTGTTTTCCATTCTGTTTTTGCTTTTTCAATTGATTTTGTGACTTTCCATGATCATCAACCTACAGAAAACATAAAATAACAAAGGAAAATAGATAAATATAACATTGGGTTGCCTCCCAACAAGCACTTCTTTAATGTCAGTAGCTTAACAGTGGGCTCTCATGGAGCCTCACAGATGTTCAGAGCAATGTTGGAACCTCTCCAACACCAAACTTAGAGTTTGGTTGTGACCTCCCAACACCAAACTTAGAGTTTGACTGTGGGGGCTCTGTTTGACTCTGTTTTGAGAGAAGCTCTTCATGCTTCCTTTCCATAGTTACAGAAGGAGAACCTTGAGTCTTATAGTTTGCACTGTCTGCAAGCCACAGAGCTTCCTGAATAGCAAACAATTGCTCATCCGGAAAGGTTTCAGAGATCTCAGTAGGAGGGAGGGATGCTCCTGCTACTGGTTCTATTCGGGACAGGTGATCAGCTACTTGATTCTCTGTCCCTTTTCTGTCTTTTATTTCTATATCAAACTCTTGCAGAAGCAACACCCCATCTTATGAGCCTGGATTTTGAATCCTGCTTTGTGAGTAGATATTTAAGAGCAGCATGATCAGTGTACACAATCACTTTTGATCCTACTAAATAAGATCTGAACTTGTCAATGGCATAAACCACTGCAAGTAACTCCTTTTCTGTGGTTGTGTAGTTCTTCTGTGCATCATTTAGAATACGGCTGCCATAATAAATGACGTGCAGAAGCTTACCATGCCTTTGTCCCAATACTGCACCAATGGCATGGTCACTGGCATCACACATTAGTTCAAATGGTAATGTCCAGTCTGGTGCAGAGATGACTGGTGCTGTGACCAGCTTAGCTTTTAGAGTTTCAAACGCCTGCAGACACTCATTATCAAAAATAAATGGAGTGTCAGCAGCTAGCAGATTACTCAAAGGTTTGGCAATTTTTGAAAAATCCTTTATAAACCGTCTGTAGAATCCTGCATGCCCCAGAAAGCTTCTGATTGCCTTAACATTGGTAGGTGGTGGTAATTTTTCAATTACTTCAACTTTAGCTTGATCCACCTCTATTCCTTTGTTTGAAATTTTATGCCCAAGGACAATTCCTTCAGTCACCATAAAATGACATTTTTCCCAGTTTAAAACTAGGTTGATCTCTTGGCATCTTTTCAGAACAAGTGCTAGATGGTTAAGGCAGGAGCTGAATGAGTCTCCAAATACTGAAAAGTCATCCATGAAGACTTTCAGAAATTTCTCTATCATATCTGAGAAGATAGAGAGCATGCACCTCTGAAAGGTTACAGGTGCATTGCACAGACCAAAAGGCATCCTTCTGTAGGCAAATACTCCAGAAGGACATGTAAATGCTGTTTTCTCTTGGTCCTGAGGATCTACTGCAATTTGGTTGTAACCTGAGTAGCTGTCCAAAAAGCAGTAGTATTCATGACCTGCTAGTATCTCTAGCATCTGGTCTATGAATGGTAAAGGAAAATGATCCTTTCTGGTGACTGTATTGAGCCTTCTGTAGTCAATACACATACGCCACCCTGTAACTGTTCTTGTAGGAACCAGTTCATTCTTTTCATTATGAACCACTCTTATGCCTCCCTTCTTGGGGACAACGTGGACAGGGCTCACCCAGGGGCTATCAGAAATAGGATAAATAATCCCAGCCTCTAGTAACTTAGTGACATCTTTCTGCACCACCTCCTTCATGGCTGGATTTAGCCGCCTTTGTGGTTGAACCACTGGCTTAGCATCATCCTCCAATAGGATCTTGTGCATGCATCTTGCTGGGCTAATGCCCTTAAGATCACTTATGGACCACCCAAGAGCTGTCTTGTGTGTCCTTAGCACTTGAATTAGTGCTTCCTCTTCCTGTGGATTTAGAGCAGAGCTTATGATCACTGGAAAAGTGTCACCTTCTCCCAGAAATACATATTTCAGGGATGGTGGTAGTGGCTTGAGCTCTGGTTTAGGAGGCTTATCTTCTTCCTGAGGAATTTTCAGAATTTCTTTTATTTCCTTTAGTTCCTCCAGATCAGGCTGAACATCTTTAAAGATGTCATCTAGCTCTGATTCAAGACTTTCAGTCATATGGACCTCCTCCACCAAAGAGTCAATAATATCAGTGCTCATGCAGTCATTTGATGTGTCTGGATGCTGCATAGCTTTGACAACATTCAACTTGAACTCATCATCATTGACTCTCAGGGTTAATTTCCCTTTTTGGACGTCAATGAGGGTCCGTCCAGTTGCTAGGAAAGGTCTTCCTAGAATGAGAATTGCACTCTTGTGCTCCTCCATTTCCAGCACTACAAAGTCAGTGGGAAAGGCAAATGGCCCAACCTTGACAATCATGTCCTCAATTATGCCTGATGGGTATTTAATGGAGCCATCAGCAAGTTGGAGACATATCCTGGTTGGTTTGACTTCTTCAGTCAAGCCAAGCTTTCTGATAGTGGATGCAGGTATTAGGTTGATACTTGCCCCAAGATCACATAGAGCTTTCTTGGTGCAAGTACCCTCTAATGTGCATGGTATCATAAAGCTTCCGGGATCTTTAAGCTTCTCTGGTAAGCTCTTTAATATGACTGCACTGCATTCTTCAGTGAGAAAAACTTTTTCAGTTTCTCTCCAATCCTTCTTATGACTTAAGATCTCTTTCATAAACTTAGCATAAGAAGGTATTTGCTCAAGTGCCTCTGCAAACGGAATCTTTATTTCAGGAGTCCTTAGATAGTCTGCAAAGCGGGCAAATTTCTTATCCTGTTCCGCTTGGCGGAGTTTCTGAGGATAAGGCATCTTGGCTTTATATTCTTCAACCTTAGTTGCTGCAGGTTTATTTCCTACAGAAGTGGTTGGAGAAGCCTGCTTAAGGGGGTTGTTATCAGCACTTGCAAGTGTCTGACCCCTTTGTGGCGTTTGAACGCCAGGATTGGGTGCTTTTTGGGCGTTTAACGCCAGATTGCAACCCTTTTCTGGCGTTTGAACGCCAGAAGTGGCTACCCATTGGGCGTTTAACGCCACTTTCTTACCCTTTTCTGGCGTTTGAACGCCAGAATCATTCCTCTCTGGGCTCTTACTGTCCTCAGAGGGATTTTGGGTAGTTGGTTGGTCATCCTTTGTCAGTTGTTCCTTTCTTAGCTTTCTGCTGCTTTGAGTTGATACATTCAATGTTTTCCCACTCCTTAATTTAATAGCTTGGCATTCTTCTGTTATCTGTTTAGATAGTTGCTGTCTTGTTTGATTCAATTGTGCTTCCATATTCTTGTTAGCATTTTTAGTATCTTGGAGCATCTCTTTAAATTCTGCTAATTGTTTTGTCATAAGGAGTAATTGTTGATTAAGCTCAATCATCTGTTCTTGAGGATTAGGATCAGTGGCTACTGCCATAACTTCTTCTTTTGTGGAGAACTCATTGCTAGAGTACAAATGTTGATTTCTAGCAACAGTATCTATAAGCTCTTGAGCCTCCTCAATCGTCTTCCTCATATGTATAGATTCACCTGTTGAGTGGTCTAGAGACATCTAAGCTTTTTCTGTAAGCCCATAGTAGAAGATGTCTAACTGTACCCACTCTGAAAACATTTCAGAGGGGTATTTTCTTAGCATACCTCTATACCTCTCCCAGGCATTATAAAGGGATTCATTATCCTCTTGTTTAAAGCCTTGGATGTCCAGCCTTAGCTGTGTCATCCTTTTTGGAGGGTAAAATTGATTCAGGAATTTGTCTGATAACTGTTTCCATGTCTTTATGCTTGCTGTAGGTTGGTTATTCAACCACCTCTTAGCTTGATCTTTTACAGCAAATGAAAACAGCAATAGTCTGTAGACATCCTGATCCACCTCTTTATCACGTACTGTGTCAGCAATTTGTAAGAATTGTGCCAGAAACTCAGTAGGTTCTTCCTGTGGAAGACCGGAATACTGGCAATTTTGCTGCACCATGATAATGAGTTGAGGATTTAGCTCAAAGCTGCTTGCTTTAATGGGAGGTATACAGATGCTACTCCCATATGCAGCTGTAATGGGGTTAGCATATGACCCCAGAGTCTTTCTAGACTGCTTAATTCCACTTAGATCCATGATGGAGAACGGGAGATGATGCGGATATTATTTTTTTATTTTATTTTTTTTATTAAAAGTGACCGAAAGAAAAAAAATGAAATAAAATAAATGGAAAATAAATAAAATTTCGAAAACTAAAAGAAAATAAGATCAAAGCAAATTGAAAACTAAATCAATTAGTTAATTAAAAAGATTTTGGAATTAGCAATTAAAAAGATATGATTGAAAATATGATTGCAATTAAAAGGATTTGATTTTTGAAAAAGATTTGAAAAGATCAATTTTTGAGATTAGAATTTTGACTTGACTAAAAAAAGATATGATTTTGAAAATCTTTGACTAAATTAATGCAAAATTTCGAAAATTATGAGTAAAATAAGGAAAGGATATTTTTTTATTTTTAAATTTTAATGAGGAAAGAGAAAAACAACAAAAAGACACTAAACTTAAAAATTTTAGATCAAAACAAAGAGAACAAACAAGAAAACTTTGAATGTCAAGATAAACACCAAGAACACTTTGAAGGTCAAGATGAACACCAAGAACAAATTTTTGATAAATTTTTAAGTGAATAAAAGCACAAAAGACACCAAACTTAAAATTTTTAGAAAATCAAACACAAATTTTCGAAAACTTAAAGGAAAACACAAGGAAGACACCAAACTTAAAATATGAGACTAAAATCAAATAAAAGACTCTAAACCAACAAAAATAAAACAGTCCTAATCTAAGCAACAAGATAAACCATCAGTTGTCCAAACTCGAACAATCCCCGACAACGGCGCCAAAAACTTGGTGCACGAAATTGCAATCACACTTTTGCAATCCCGCACAACTAACCAGCAAGTGCACTGGGTCGTCCAAGTAATACCTTACGTGAGTAAGGGTCGATCCCACGGAGATTGTCGGCTTGAAGCAAGCTATGGTTATCTTGTAACTCTTAGTCAGGATATCAATAATTATCAGGGTTGATTGTAAAAAGCAAAAGAACATGAATTAAGTACTTGTTTTGCAGTAATGGGGAACAGGTTGAGGTTTTGGAGATGCTCTGTCTTCTGAACCTCTGATTTCCTACTGTCTTCTTCTTCAAGCACGCAAGACTCCTTCCATGGCAAGCTGTATGTAGGGTTTTACCGTTGTCAATGGCTACCTCCCATCCTCTCAGTGAAAATGTTCAACGCGCTCTGTCATAGCACGGCTAATCATCTGTCGGTTCTCAATCAGGTCGGAATAGAATCCAGTGATTCTTTTGCGTCTGTCACTAACGCCCAACCTTCAGGAGTTTGAAGCTCGTCACAGTCATTCAATCCTTGAATCCTACTCAGAATACCACAGACAAGGTTTAGACCTTCCGGATTCTCTTGAATGCCGCCATCAATTCTAGCTTATACCACGAAGATTCTGATTAAGGAATCCAAGAGATATCTACTCAATCTAAGGTAGAACGGAGGTGGTTGTCAGGCACACGTTCATAGTTGAGAATGATGATGAGTGTCACGGATCATCACATTCATCAGGTTTAGGAACAAGTGATATCTTAGAATGGAAGCAAGCATGATTGAATGAAAAACAGTAGTAATTGCATTAATCCATCAAGACACAATAGAGCTCCTCACCCCCAACCATGGGGTTTAGAGACTCATGCCGTAGAAGATACAATGAGAAACGTGTAAAGTGTCATGAGGTCCAGATACAATGTCAAAAGATCCTATTAATAGTGAACTAGTAACCTAGGGTATACAGAAATGAGTAAATAAAGTAAAAATCCACTTCTGGGTCCACTTAGTGTGTGCTTGGGCTGAGCATTGAAGCTTTCATGTGTAGAGACTTTTTCTGGAGTTAAACGCCAGCTTTTATGCCAGTTTGGGCGTTTAACTCCAATTTTTATGCCAGTTCTAGCGTTAAACGCTGGGAATTCTGAAGCTGATTTGCAACGCCGGTTTGGGCCATCAAATCTCGAGCAAAGTATGGACTATTATACATTGCTGGAAAGCCCAGGATGTCTACTTTCCAACGCCGTTGAGAGCGCACCAATTGGGCTTCTGTAGCTCCAGAAAATCCACTTCGAGTGCAGGGAGGTCAGAATCCAACAGCATCTGTAGTCCTTTTCAGCCTCTGAATCAGATTTTTGCTCAGGACCCTCAATTTCAGCCAGAAAATACCTGAAATCACAGAAAAACACACAAACTCATAGTAAAGTCCAGAAAAGTGAATTTTAACTAAAAACTAATAAAAATATAATAAAAACTAATTAAAACATACTAAAAACATACTAAAAACAATGCCAAAAAGCGTATAAATTATCCGCTCATCAATAACCCTAGATAACTCTAGAAAACCCTAGAAAATCCTAAAAACTCTAGAAAACTCTAGAAAACCTTAAAAATCTACCAAAAAACCCATGAAAACCCTAGATAACCCTAGAAAACCCTAAAAAATCTTAGAAAATCTTAAAAAATCCTAAGAAGCCTTAGATAACCCAAGAAAACTCTAGAAAACCCTTAAAAACCCTAAAAAATCCTAGATAACCCTAGATAACCCTAGAAAACTCTAAAAAATCCTTGAAAATATTCAAAACCCTAGAAAATCCTAGATAACCCTAGAAAATCCTAGATAACTCTAGAAAAATCTGAAAAATCCTACAAAACCCGAAAAAACCATAGAAAATCCTAGAAAATCCTAAAAACCCTAGAAAATCCAAGATAACACTAGAAAATCCTAGAAGACACTAAAAATCCCTAGAAAATTCTAGTAAATCCTAGAAAGTTCTAAAAACCCTACATAACCCTAGGAAATCCTAAAAAACCCTAAAAAACTCTAGAAAAATATAGAAAATCTTAAAAACTCTAGAAAACTGTAAAAAACTCTAGAAAACCATAGAAAATCCTAAAAAATCCTAGGAAATCCTAGAAAACCCTAGAAAACTTAAAAAACCTAGAAAACCCCGAAAAATCCTTAAAAACACTAAAAATTCCTAGCAAACCCTAGAAAACGTTAAAATAACCTAGAAAATCCTAAAAACCCTAGGAATCCTAAAAAACCCTAGAAAATCATAAATAAACCTAGATAACCCTAGAAAATCCTAAAAAATCCTAGAAAATTCTATAAAACCCTAAAAATCCCTCAAAACCCTTGAAAATCCTAAAAAATCCTAGCAAACCCTAGAAAATCATAGAAAACAATAAAAACCCTCAAAAACCCTAAAAAACCCGAGAAATTCTTAAGAAACTCTAGAAAACCCTAAATAATTTGAAAAACTCCTAAAAACTCTTGAAAACCTTAAAAAATCCTAGCAAACCCTAAATAACTCTAGAAAATTGTAGAAAACCCTAAAAACTCTAGAAAACCATAAAAACCCCGAAAAAAATCTCGAAAACCCTAAAAAATCCTAGCAAACCCTAGAAAAACCTAGAAACCCAAAAAAATCCTAGATAACCCTAAAAAACCTAAAAAACCCCAAAAAATCCTAGATAACCCTAGAAAATCCTAGAAAATCTAAAAAAATCCTAGAAAATCTTAGTAAACCCTAAAAACCTCTAAAACACCCTTGAAAACCCTAAAAAATCTTAGAAAACCCTAGTAAACCCTAGAAAATACTAAAAAACCCTAGAAAATCCTAAAAACCCTAGAAAACCCTTGATAACTCTAGAAAATACTAGAAAATCTTAAAAACCCCTAGAAAATCCTAGAGAATCCTAAAAATCCAAAAAAATCTAGATAACCTAAGAAAACCCTAAAAAACCCTTAAAACCCCTACAAAATCCTAGATAGCCCTAGAAAAGCTTAGATAACACTAGAAAACCCTAAAAAATCGTAGAAACTCCTAGAAAAACCTAGAAAATCCTAAAAAGTCTAGAAAATCTTAAATAACCCTAGAAAACCTAGAAAAACCTAAAAAACCATAAAAATTCTAGAAAATCCTTGAAAATTGTAAAACACCCTAGAAATCCCTAAAAAACCTTAGAAAATCCTAGATAACCCTGGAAACACTGGAAAATCCTATAAAATCCTAAACAATTCTAGAAAATCCTAAATAATCATACCAACCTTAGAAAACTCTAGAAATCCTAAGAAACCCTAAAAATCCTAGAAAATCCAAAATAACCCTAGAAAACAAGAAAAATCCTAGAAAACCCAAGAAATACCTAAAAATCTCTAAGAAACCTTAGAAAATCCAAAAAAAATCCTAGAAAACCCTAGAGAACCAAAAACACCCATGAAAATCCTAAAAAATCCTAGAAAATCCTAGAAAACCCTAGAAAACCCTACAAAATTCTATAAAATCCTAAAAAATCCTAGAAAACCCTAAACATCCTATATAACCTTAGAAAATCCTAAAAACCCTAAAAAATCCCTAAAAACTCTAGAAACCCCTAAAAAATTCTAGAAAATCCTAGAAAATCTTAAAAAACCCTAGAAAACTCTAAAAACCTACAAATTCTTAGAGAATCCTAAAAAACACAAAAAAAACCCTAGATAACCATAGAAAATGCAAGAAAACCCTAAAAAACCTAGAAAACCCTAGAAAATCCTAATGAACTCTAAATAACCCTAAAAGACCCTGGAAAACCTAAAAAAATCTGAGAAAATCCTAGATAACACTAGAAAAACCTAAAAAACCCAAGAAAAACCAAGAAATCTGAAGAGAATCTTAAAAAATCCTAGATAACCCTACAAAGTCCTAAAAACACTAGAATACCCTACGAAACACTAGAAAATCCTTGAAAATCCTAGATAACCCTAGAAAACCCTAAAAAGCATAAGATAACCCTAGATAACCCTAAAAAACCCTAAAAACTCTAAAAAAAACCCTAGATAACCTTAGATAACCCTAGAAAACTCTAAAAAAATCTTAGAAAATCCTAAAAACACTATAAAATCCTAGATAACCCCAGAAAACCGTAGATAACCCTAGAAAATCCTTAAAATTCCTAGAAAATCCTAAAAAATCCTAAAAAAGCCTAAAATTTATAAAAAACCCTAGAAAACCCTAGAGAATCCTAGAAAATACTAGAAAATCCTAGAGAACCCTAAAAAATCTTAAAAACCCTAGAAAAATCTAAAAAGTCTTAGAAAACCCTAAAAACTCTAGAAGACACTAGAAACTCTAAAAGATCCTAAAAAACTCTAGAAAATACTAGAAAAACCCTAGATAACCCTAGAAAACTCTAGAAAACCCTAGAAAATCATAAAAACTCTAGAAAACTCTAGAAAACTATAAAAAAAACCCTAGCAAACCTGAAAAATCCTTAAATAACCCTAGATAGCCCTAAAACACCCTAGAAAATCCTAAAATCTCTAGAAAACCTTAGAAAACCTTAAAAACCTCCCAAAAACCCTTCAAAACCCTAGATAACCCTAGAAAATACTAAAAAACCCTAAAAACCCTAAAAAATCTTAGATAACCCTAGATAACCCTATAAAACTCTAAAAAATCCTTGAAAATCCTCAAAACTCTAGAAAATCCTAGATAACCCTAGAAAAACTTAAATAACCCTAAAAAACCCTAAAAAATTCTAGAAAACCCGAAAAAACTATAGAGAATCCTAGAGAACTCTAAAAACCCTAGAAAATTCAAGATAATACTAAAAAACCCTAGAAGACCCTAAAAACTCCTAGAAAACCCTATTAAATCCTAGAAAGTTCTAAAAACCTTAGATAACCCTAGAAAATCCTAAAAACCCTAAAAAAATCCTAGAAAAACATAGAAAACCTTAAAAATTCTAGAAAATTGTAAAAAATTCTAGAAAATCGTAAAAAATCCTAAAAAATCCTAGGAAATCCTAGAAAACTCTAGAAAACTAAAAAAAAACCTAGAAAACCCTGAAAAATCCTTAAAAACACTAAAAATTCTTGGCAAACCTTAGAAAACCTTAAAAACCTAGAAATCCTAAAAACCCTAGGAATCCTAAAAAACTCTAGAAAACCGTAAATAACCCTAGATAACCCTAGAAAACCCAAAAAACCCTAAAAACCCTTGAAAATCCTAAAAAATCCTAGCAAACCCTAGAAAACCCTAGAAAACACTAAAAAACCCTCAAGAATCCTCAAAACCCTAGAAATCCTTAAAAAGCTCTAGAAAACCCTAGATAATCTGAAAAACCCCTAAAAACTCTTGAAAATCTTAAAAAATCCTAGAAAACCCTAGAAAATCCTAGAAAACACTAAAAAACTCTAGGAAACGCCAGAAAATTGTAAAAAACCTAGAAAACCGTAGAAATTCCTAAAAATCCTAGAGAATCCTAGAAAACTGTAGAAAACCCTAAAAAATTCTAGAAAACCCTAGAAAACCATAAAAACCTTGAAAAAACCTTGAAAACCCTAAAAAATCCTAAGAAACCCTAGAAAACCCTAGAAAACCCATAAAAAAACCTAGATAACCCTAAAAAACCTTGAAAATCCGAAAAAACACTAGAAAAAACTAGATAACCCTAGAAAATCCTAGAAAATCTTTAAAAGCCCTAGAAAATCCTAGAAAATCCTAAAGATCTCAAAAAACCCTTGAAAACCCTAAAAAATCCTAGAAAACCTTAGTAAACCCTAGAAAACACTAAAAATTCTAGAAAACCCTAAAAACCCTAGAAAACCTAAGAAAACACTAGAAAATCCTAAAAACCTCTAGAAAACCTGATGTGCGGAAAACGATCCGACAAAAAACTCACCGGCAAGTATACCGGGTCGCATCAAGTAATAAAACTCACGGGAGTGAGGTCGATCCCATAGGGATTGAAGGATTGAGCAATTTTAGCTTAGTGGTTGATTTAGTCAAGCAAACAAGAGTTGATTTGAGTGATTTGTATCCGGCAGAAGCTAAATCGCATGAAATTTAAAAGGGAGAGGGATAATTGCAGTAATTTAAAGAGAACAAGAAGTAAAGAAGCTGAATCTTAAAGTGCAAGTAATATAAATTGCAGAAACTTAGATTGCAAGAAATGTAAATGACTGAAACTTAAAGTGCAAGAAATGTAAATTACTTGAATTATAAAAGGAATTGGGAATTGGGATTGCAGAAATTAAACAAGGGAAAAGTAAATTGCAACAAGCAGGAAAGTAAAAGATGAATTTAATTGCAGCAGGTCTCAAACAGAAAATGTAAATTGGCTTGAAGAAGCATTCAACAAAAGAATTAAAAGGAAATTTCAGATCTTAGGAGTCAAGAGACTAGAAAACCAAGTCTAGATCTCACTACCTTCCTTGATCAAATTCAGAAAACAATTGAAGAGAAATTAAAGATCGAACAGAAGAAAACTAAATTCAATTTCCAATTTCTCGAAAGTGCAGTAAAAATCAAATAGAGAGACCTCAAGGTGAGATTGAAACAGAATTCCTTCAGTTCTCCAACCCAAGGTTCAAACAAGTGTGCAAGAAATGAAAATGAGAAAACCCAGGGAAAGAGAATGCAATTCTTCTTCCCAAAAACTATCTATCTCAACTACCAAAATGCAAAGTGAGCTCTCCTCCGTAAGCACTATGAAAATTCAAAAAGAAAAGCTCCCGGAAAACTTAAATTCTAAGCTATTTATACACTCTCTTCAAATGATCTTCAAGCCTTGAATTGGGCCCTTTCTCTTGATGGAATTGGGTTGACAAAAGCCTATGTTGATTGCTCTTGGTGTTGGGAAGAAATCCGTTTGCAACTTGGGCCTTGGGGATTTACGTTTGAGTCAACGTTTGAGGCAAACGTTGACTCAAACGTCTTTGTGTGCCAATTATGCAGCTCGGCCAACTTGCTGCCATCCACGTTTGAGCCAACGTTTGAGGTCAAACTTGAGCTCAAACGTGGCCCTTCCCATGCTACTCTTTTAGCCAACGTTTGGCCTAACGTTTGAGGCAAACATTGGCGCAAACGTTGGTCATCCAAGGCATCAAACAGGGTGCTCTTTCATGCTCTTCCATGCTAAAATGTAGCCAACGTTTGACCTCACGTTTGAGGCAAACGTTGGTGCAAACGTTGCCTTCTTGGAATGGTGTTCAGGCACCAGCGTTTGACCTCACGTTTGAGGCAAGCGCTGGCGCAAACGTTGGCCCTCCCCCTGCTTCATCTTCAGCCAACATTTGCCTCAACGTTTGAGGCAAACGTTGGCGCAAACGTTGGCGACCTCCAGGGTGTTTCTCAGCTGCTACTCACGTTTAAGTTCACGTTTGAGGCAAACGTGAGCTCAAACGTGAATCCCTTCTTTCCAAGCCCATTCTTGCAACCTTCTTCCAAGCTTTATTCCACCTATCATCAATAAACAATTGTATCAAAGCTATGCCATAATCATGAGAGTTATTCTTCTTCTTGTCATATAAGCAGTTATGGCACAAAAACTCATGAAAATGCATCAATTAATTTATGGTTGATTGAATCTAAGGAAACATGAAATTCCACCCAAATGGCTTACTTGTGGCTCAAGAAAGTGCATAAAATCTATTGAAAACAAAAGAAAAAGACTAGTGAAACTAGGCTATGATGACTTGTCATCACAACACCAAACTTAAAGCTTGCTTGTCCCCAAGCAAGAAAAGAATTTATGCTCAACAATTCTTTTAGTTTATAATAGATTGAAGAATAACATGGAATGTCCTGTGAGTGAATTGATTAAGTGACTGTGGGGTGAACTCTAAATTATATGCTCATGCAAGGGTTTCAGTGCTTAATAGTCCCCACATCTTGGAAGTCTTAGGTCTTAGGACTTTCATCCAAATGGTATCATGGAGATCTCTCTATAGGTAATCACCTTGAAGCAGCTTATAGTTTCTGTGCTTTGGCCTTGACTCTAAGTGTCATGTCTCAAAGCGGCTCTTTAGATAAGCTTTCAGTCAATACTCCTAAACCAGTTGGTTTTAAGGTATTAGGTGTTAAAGCACCCCTAAGGATTTATTTGCTCAAGCCTCTCTCTTTGACACACTTCGACCACAAGCATTTACTAGGATAACAACTCTTTGAGTTTTTTTTGTTTCTTCCCCTTTTTTTTGCCTAGTAATTGATGCTCAGAGCCTTGGGCCATGTTCTTTCATTTTTGTGTTTTCTTTCTTTTGTTTGCTGCTTCTTGGATCAATAAATGTTTGAGAATCTCCACAATACTTCTTTGAACTCTACGCCCTGCCTATGAGCTCCCATGCAAGTTTTCATAAGCATGCAACCTCAATACATAATTATACAACTAGAACCACCACTTCTCTTAATCTTTTGCTTGCCTCAAGATGAATTTTTGATTCCTCAATCCTTCTCTTCAAAGAAATGTTTTCTATTTGTATTTTTCCAATCCTTGAGTGCAAGCAAATTTTCAAGTGTATGGTGCTATGATATACCAAACATCTTAGTTATTGAACTACAAGGAAATTATACTGAACAGGGGTACAAAATCACTTTCAATCATAGCAGTTTTGAATATAAGACAATCACTTAACAATACAACCTTTTGGAGTTTACTTGCTTCACTCCTTCTCAGCACCATTGTTGATCTTTGCATCCCCATTTGTCTCTTTGGTTGATGGTGCTTAATCCTTCCTTAGATTCAAGTGATTGCCTACAATAAACTTTGAGAGTTGCTTGTTCCCCAAACACTCTAGAATGGTTAGCAGGAATAAATATTTGTAGGCTTCTAAACTTAGATTAGTGTGTGAACACCAAACTTAATTCCTTGCCTTATGCAGCAGTTTGTACATATGCAGAGAACCACATGTGCTTTCAGTAAGAAAACATACCATAAACTAGAAGAGTAAACTATGAGCTAGAACTTAAACAATTTGTTAAGTGGTTTTCTCTGATTGTTTGGAGCTGATAACTGGTCATGTTGAGGGTAGAATATGTTATAAAATCTTTGGTGGAACACCAAACTTAGCATTCAACATTCACCCTTTAATTACTTTGGTGTGCAACACCAAACTTAGCTCCTCGCAATACAGATAAATCTACTTAACTTTCTTATTGAAATCGTAAAGCTAGAGAGAGTTACCTCCGGTTGGATTGCCTCCCAACAAGCGCTTCTTTATTGTCATTAGCTTGACATCTTCCATTCTGTGATTATGGAGACTGAAGATCACAGTGTCTTAGCTTATCTTTCTTTACTGTGAACTTCCTTTCGGTTTCCTCTTTGATGACCTCTATGAGTTCCCGTGGAAGGATCCCAGTCACAATATAGTGATCAAGCAGCTGTGGAGACACCTTCGTGGATTGAGTGTTTAGCAGCACCTTATCCCCTAGTGAAAATTTTTCAGTAGGGGTTTTCTGTTTCTCTCCAATTCTATCCTCTGTCCCTACTTGTGAAACTTCTTTGTTGTGTTTTTCTTGGTTGGTACCCTCTGTCTTACTCATTTGTGAAAACTGCTTAGCCAACAGTAGTACATGTTCTTCAAGCTTCTTAAGTGCTTCCTCATGGTGTTTGGTCTTCTGGACTTGAATTTCCATGAGTTTTTCCATCATCGATTCTAGGTCAGCGATCCTCTTAGAATGGTAGAAATGTATAGAATGGACTGGTGGTTGTAGAGGACCTTGCAAAGAAATTCCACATGTATTGTATGGGTAGAATGTGGGTGTTGCAGAGGTATTCTGTTGATTTTGTGAGTTGTTATGAGGCTGAGAGTGCGTATTTTGTGAGTATTAGTTTTGATTGGCAATATTGGATTGGTGACTTTGGTTGTTTGTGATCATAGGTTTGCCAATGTTGGAACCCCTTTGTTCTTGATGTTGGTATTCCCCCATTCTTAGATAAGAATGTGGCTTCCATGGTAGAAATTGTGCATTCACTGTAGCAGAATGTAGACAGTCAATTTTTCTAGCTATCAGCTCCAGTTCTTGCTGAGTTTGATGGTGCAGCTGCTTATTTTGATTCATGACTGCTTTCACTCCTTCAAGATTCATCACTTCCTTTTCTGAAATTGCATTCTGTGGTTTCTCAAACGAGTGTTGATTGTTGACTCCTTTGTTATTGAAACTTGCAGTTCTTTGGGCAGTTTTTGTCGCTTTGAGTAGGCCATCTGAGAAGTAATCCACTGCTTTTCTTGTTTCTGGGTTTAATCCTTCATAGAAAGTTTGGAGACCCACTTTGTCACTTGCTTTCTTGTATCTTTCCCATGCTTTGAAGAGTGGTTCTTCCTCTCCTTGTAGAATGGATGTATTCCCTCTTTCAGCTTGATGGTTTGTTGGGATGAGGAGAATTTAGCTAGAAACTTAGCAACCAAATCATCCCAACTAGTGATACTCCCTTGGGGAAGGGTTTCAAACCATTGTGCAGCTTCATCCCTTAGTGAGAAGGGGAATAACAAAAGCTTATAGGTATCATGATTTGCACCATCGGAGTTGACAGCACCACAAGTCCTCAGAAAAACGGATATGTGCTGTTTAGGATCCTCCAATGGATTTTCACCATAGAAGCAATTATTCTTGATTAGTGTAATGAGTTGCGGCTTCATGTCATGATGTTCTTCTTTCTCAGAGACTCCTTCTTCAATGATAGCCTTCCCTCTGGTTTCTCTTCTTTCCTGTGACATACAAATCAACACAAGAAATACACAGTGGTACTTTTGAAAATTGAGTGTAGTTAGTTGAGATAAAACCTCAAACAGTTAGCGTGTTGATAGAGGCAAATCTTCAAATAGTTAGTAGGTTAGTAAAAAGGAAAAAAATGCTTAATCTAGATCTCCACTTCACTTAATCATTGTCAATCTATTTCAATCCCCGGCAACGGCACCAAAAACTTGATGTGCAGAAAATGATCCGACACAAAACTCACCGGCAAGTATACCGGGTCGCATCAAGTAATAAAACTCACGGGAGTGAGGTCGATCCACAGGGATTGAAGGATTGAGCAATTTTAGCTTAGTGGTTAATTTAGTCAAGCAAACAAGAGTTTATTTGAGTGATTTATATCCAGCAGAAGCTAAATCGCATGAAATTTAAAAGGGAGAGGGATAATTGCAGTAATTTAAAGAGAACAAGAAGTAAAGAAGCTTAATCTTAAAGTGCAAGTAATATAAATTGCAGAAACTTAGATTGCAAGAAATGTAAATGACTGAAACTTAAAGTGCAAGAAATTTAAATTACTTGAATTATAAAAGGAATTGGGAATTGGGATTGCAGAAATTAAACAAGGGAAAAGTAAATTGCAACAAGCAGGAAAGTAAAAGATGAATTTAATTGCAGCAGGTCTCAAACAGAAAATGTAAATTGGCTTGAAGAAGCATTCAACAAAAGAATTAAAAGGAAATTTTAGATCTCAGGGGTCAAGAGACTAGAAAACCAAGTCTAGATCTCACTACCTTCCATGATCAAATTTAGAAAATAATTGAAGAGAAATTAAAGATCGAACAGAAGAAAACTAAATTCAATTTCCAATTTCTCGAAAGTGTAGTAAAAATTAAACAGAGAGACCTCAAGGTGAGATTGAAACAAAATTCCTTCAATTCTCCAACCCAAGGTTCAAACAAGTGTGCAAAAAATGAAAATGAGAAAACCCAGGGGAAGAGAATGCAATTCTTCTTCCCAAAAACTCTCTATCTCAACTACCAAAATGCAAAGTGAGCTCTCCTCCGTAAGCACTATGAAAATTCTAAAAGAAAAGCTCCCGGAAAACTTAAATTCTAAGCTATTTATACACTCTCTTCAAATGATCTTCAAGCCTTGAATTGGACCCTTGCTCTTGATGGAATTGGGTTGACAAAAGCCTCTGTTGATTGCTCTTGGTGTTGGGAAGAAATCCGTTTGCAACTTGGGCCTTGGGATTTACCTTTGAGTCAATGTTTGAGGCAAACGTTGACTCAAACGTCTTTGTGTGCCAATTATGCAGCTCGGTCAACTTGTTGCCATCCACGTTTGAGGTTAAACGTGAGCTCAAACGTGGCCCTTCCCAGGCAAACGTTGGCGCAAACGTTGGTCATCCAAGGCATCAAACAGGGTGCTCTTTCATGCTCTTCCATGCTAAAATGTAGCCAACGTTTGACCTCACGTTTGAGGCAAACGTTGGCGCAAACGTTGCCTTCTTGGAATGGTGTTCAAGCGCCAGCGTTTGACCTCACGTTTGAGGCAAGCACTGGCGCAAACGTTGGCCCTCCCCCTGCTTCATCTTCAGCCAACGTTTGCCTCAACGTTTGAGGCAAACGTTGGCGCAAACGTGGGTGGCCTCCAGGGTGTTTTTCAGTTGCTACTCACGTTTGAGTTCACGTTTGAGGCAAACGTGAGCTCAAACGTGAATCCCTTCTTTCCAAGCCCATTCTTGCAACCTTCTTCCAAGCTTTATTCCACCTATCATCAATCAACAATTGTATCAAAGCTATGCCATAATCATGAGAGTTATTCTTCTTCTTGTCATATAAGCAATTATGACACAAAAACTCATGAAAATGCATCAATTAATTCATGGTTGATTGAATCTATGGAAACATAAAATTCCACCCAAATGGCTTACTTGTGGCTCAAGAAAGTGCATAAAATCTATTGAAAACAAAAGAAAAAGACTAGTGAAACTAGACTATGATGACTTGTCATCAAAACCCTATAGAATCCTAAAAATCCAAAAAAACTCTAGATAACCCTCGAAAAACCTAAAACACCCTTAAAAATCCTACAAAATCTTAGATAACCCAAGAAAATCCTAGATAACCGTAGAAAATCCTAGATAACCGTAGAAAACCCTTGATAACATTAAAAAATCCTAGAAAATCCTAAAAATCTCTAAAAAACTCTAGAAAATCCTAAAAATCCTAGAAAATCTTAAATAACCCGAGAAAATCCTAAAAAAACCTAGAAATCCATAAAAATTCTAGAAAACCCTTGAAAACCGCAAAACACCCTAGAAAACCCTAAAAAATCCCAGAAAATCCTAGATAACACTGAAAAATACTAGAAAACCCTAAAAAATCCTAGACAATCCTAGAAAATCCTAAAAACCTCTAAAAATCATTGAAAACCCTAAATAATCCTACCAAATCCTAGAAAACTCTATAAATTGTAAGAAACCCTAAAAACCTTAAAAAATCCTAGAAAAACCAAAATAACACTAGAAAACAATAGAAAATCCTAAAAATCCCTAGAAAATCCAAGAAAAGCCTAAAAACCCCTAGGAAACCTTAGAAAACCCTAAAAATTCTAGAAAACCCTAGAGAACCAAATCCACCCTAGAAAACTCTAGAAAAACCTAGAGAATCCTAGAGAACCCTAAAAAATCCTAGAAAACCCTAAAAAATCCTAGAAAATCCTAGAAAACTCTAAACATCCAATATAACCTTAGAAAATCCTAAAAACCCTAAAACACCCTAAAAATCCTAGAAAACCCTAAACAACCCTAGAAAATCCTAGAAAATCCTAAAAAATACTAAAAAACCCTAGATAACCATAGAAAATGCTAGAAAACCCTAAAAAACCTAGAGAATCCTAGAAAACATTAGGAAATCCTAACGAACTCTAAATAACCCTAAAAGACCCTAGAAAACCCAAAAACATCCGAAAAAACCCTAGAAAAACCTAAAAAAACCAAGAAAACTCAAGAAAACCGAAGAGAATCTTCAAAAATACTAGAAAACCCTACAAAGTCCTAAAAAATCCTAGAAAACCCTACGAAACACTAGGAAAGCCTTGAAAACCCTAGATAACCCTAGAAAACTCGAAAAAGCATAGGATAACCCTAAAAAACTCTAAAAATCCTAGATAACCCTAGAAAACTCAAAAATCCTAGAAAAACCTAAAAACACTATAAAATCCTAGATAACCCTGGAAAACCGTACATAACCCTAGAAAACTCTAAAAAACCTAGAAAATCCTAAAAACCCTAGAAAATTCTAGATAACCCTAGATAACCCTAAAAAACCCTAGAAAATCCAAAAATACCCTAGAAAACTCTAAAAATCCTAGAAAACCATAGAAAACACTAGAAAATTCTAGAAGACCCTAGACAACTCTAGAAAATTCTAGATAACCCTAAAAAACCTTAGAAAACCCTAGAAAACCCTAAAAACTCTAGATAACCCTATGAAACCCTAGAAAACCCAAAAAATCCTAAAAACCCTAGAAAATCCTAAAAATCTGTAAAAAAATCTTTAAAAAACCCTAAAAACTCTAGAAAATCCTAAAAAATTCTAAAAACCCTAAATAAACCAAGAAATTCTTAGAAAACTCTAAAAAACACTAGAAAACCCAAGAAAATCCTAAATACTCCTAAAAGATCCTAGCAAATCCTAGAAAACCCTATAAAAAACTAAAAAATCTTAGAAAACCCTAAAAATTCCTAGAAGATCCTAAAAAACCCTAAAAAACTATAGAAAACACTAGAAAACATTGAAAACCCTTGAAAACCCTAAAAAATCTTAGAAAACCCTAGAAAATACTAAAAAATCCTAAAAGACCTAAGAAAACCGTAAAAAACACTAGCAAACCCTAGGAAAACCCTAGAAAACCCTAAAAAATCCTAGATAACCCTAGATAACCCCATAAATCCCTAGAAAACCCTAAAAAATCCTAGCAAACCCTAGAAAATCCTAGAAAATTCTGGAGAACACTAAAAATCCTAAAAAACCCCAAAAATCCCAGAAAACCCTAAAAACTCATACAAAACTCCAGATAACCCTAGAAAGCCCTAGAAAATTCTAAAAACTCTAAAAAAACCGTAAAAACCCCTAAAAACCCTTGAAAATTTTAAAATATCCTACCAAACCCGAGAAAACTATAAAAAACACTAAAAAGTCCTAAAAATTCCTAAAAACTCCAGAAAACTCCAAAAAATACTAGAAATTCCTAGAGAATCCTAGAAAATCCTAGAAAACTCTAGATAACCCTAGAAAATCCTAGAAACTTCTAAAAACCCCAAGAAAAACCTAGAAAACCATAAAAACTATAGAAAATCCTAGAAAATTGTAGAAAACCCTAGAAAGTCCTAAAACCATAGAAACCCTAGAAAACCCAAAGACCCCCTAAAAATCATAGAAAACCCTAAAAAAACCCGAGCAAACACTAGAAAGCCATAGAAAACTCTAGAAAACACTAGAAAACCATATAAAATGCCTAAAAACCTAGGTAAATATAGAAACCCTTGAAAACCATAGATAATCGTAGAAAACCCTGGAAAATAATAAAAACTCTAGAAAACCCTAGAAAACCGTAAAAAAATCCTAGAAAATCCTAGAAAACCTGAAAAAACTGTAGATAACCCTAGAAAACCTTAGAAAATCCTAAAAACTCTAGAAAATTTTAGAAAACCCAAAAAACTCTGGAAAATCCTAGATAACCCTAGAAAATCCTAAAAAATCTTAGAAAACCTTAAAAAACCTAATAAGCCTTAGATAACCCAAGAAAACTATAGAAAACCCTAAAAAATCCTAGAAACCCTAGAAAACCCTAGAAAACCCTAGAAAACTCTAAAAAGTCCTTGAAAATCCTCAAAACCCTAGAAAATCTTACATAACCCTAGAAAATCCTAAAAAATCCTAAAAAACCCGAAAACTATTGAAAATCCTAGAAAACCCTAAAAATCCTAGAAAACCCAAGATAACACTAGAAAATCCTAGAAAACCCTAGATAACCCTTGAAAAGACTATAAAATCCTAAAAATCCTAGACAATCCTAGAAAACCCTAAAAACTTCTAAAAATCCTTGAAAATTCTAAAAAATCCTAGCAAACCCTAGAAAACCCTAGAAAACACTAAAAATCCCTTGAGAATCCTAAAAAACTCTAGAAATCCTTAAAAACTATAGAAAACTCTAGATAATCTGAAAAACCTCTAAAAACTCTTGAAAACCTTAAAAAATACTAAAAACCCTAAGAAACCCCAGAAAACTGTAAAAAAAACCTAGAAAACTCTAGAAATCCCTAAAAGTCCTAGAAAACCCTAGAAAATCCTAAAAAACCATAGAAAATCCTAGATAACCCTAGAAAATCCTAGAAAACCCTAAAAAACCCTAGAGAATCCTAGAAAACCATAAAAACTCAAGAAAATCCTATAAAAAACGTAAAAACTCTAGAAAATGCTAGAAAACCCTAAAAACCCTAAAAATCTGTAAAAAATCCTAAAAATCCTAAAAACCCTAAAAAATTCTAGAAAACCCTAAATAACCCTAGAAAACCCTAAAAACCCTAAAAAACACTAGAAAACCCAAAAAAATTCTAAAAACTCCTAAAAAATCTTAGCAAACCCTAGAAAATCCTATAAAAAACTAAAAAATCTTAGAAAATCCTAAAAATCCCAAGAAGATCCTAAAAAATCCTAAAACACTAGAAAATCATAGAAAATGCCTAAAAAACCTAGGTAAACCTACAAACCCTCAAAAGCCCTAGAAAACCCTAGAAAATCATAAAAACTCTAGAAAATCCTAGAAAACTGTAAAAAAACATAGAAAACCTGAAAAGACCCTAGATAACCCTAGAAAATCCTAGAAAATCCTAAAAACTCTAGAAAATCCTAGAAAACTCTAAAAACCTCCCAAAAAACCTGGAAAACTTTATATAACCCTAGAAAATCCTAAAAAATCCTAGAAAACCATAAAAAATCCTAATAAGCCTTAGATAACCAAGAAAACTGTAGAAAATCCTAAAAAACCCTAGATAATCCTAGAAAACTCTAAAAAATACTTAAAAATCCTCAAAACCATAAAAAATCCTAAATAACCCTAGAAAATTCTAAAAAATCCTAAAAATCCCGAAAAACCATAGAAAACTCTAGAAAACCCTAAAAATCCTAGAAAATCCAAGATAACACTAAAAAATCCTAGAAAATCCTAGATAATCCTTGAAAAGACTGGAAAACCATAGAAATCCTAGACAATCTTAGAAAACCCTAAAAACCCCTAAAAATCTTAGAAAATTCAAAAAATCCTAACAAACCCTAGAAAATACCAAAAAACCCTTGAAAATCCTGAAAAAAAACCCTAGAAATACTTAAAAAACTCTAGAAAACACTAGATAATCCAAAAAACCTCTAAAAACTCTTGAAAACTTTAAAAAATATTGAAAAACCCTAGGAAACCCCAAAAAATTGTAAAAAAATCCTACAAAACTCTAGAAATCCATAGAAGTCCTAGAAAACCCTAAATAACCCTAGAAAACCATAGAAAATTCTAAAAAACCCTAGAAACCAATAAAAAACCCTAGATAACCCTAAAAATTTTAGAAAATTTTAAAAAAAAACCCAAGAAAACCTTAGATAACCCTAGAAAATCCTAGAAAATCCTAAAAAACTCTAAAAAATCCTATAAAACCCTAGTAAAACCAAAAAAACACTAAAAACCCTAGAAAACTCTAAAAAACCCTAGAAAATCCTAGATAACCCTAGATAACACTAGAAAATCCTAAAAACCCTAGAAAATCCTAGAGAATCCTAAAAACCCTAGAAAACTCTAGATAACCGTAGAAAACCCTAGAAAATCTTAAAAAATCCTAGAAAACCCTAGAAAATCATAAAAACTGTAAAAAAAACTCTAGAAAATGCTAGAAAATCCTAAAAAACCTAAAAACCCTAAAAACTCTAAAAATCCCTAAAAACCATAGAAAATCCTAAAAAACACTAAAAATCCTAGAAAACCTTAGAAAACCTTAGAAAATCCTAAAAACCCAAGAAAATAATAGAAAATCCAAGAAATCCTAAAAAATCTTTTAAAACTCTAGAAAATACTAGAAAACATTAAAAAAATCCTAGATAACCCTAGAAAACGCTAGAAAATCCTGAAAATCCTAAAAAATCTTAGATGACCCTAGAAAACCCTAGAAAATCCTAGAAAACACTAAAAATCCTAGAAAATCATAGAAACCCGTAAAATACTCCTAAAAATCCTAGAAAACAACAAAAACCCAAGAAAATCCTAAAATCCTAGAAAATCCTAGATAATCATAGAAAACTCTAAAAAATCCTAGTAAATCCTAAAAACCCTAGAAAATCCTAGATAACCTTAAAAAGTCCTAGATAACCCTAAAAAACCCTAAAAAGTCCTAGAAAACCCTAAAAACACTAAAAAACTCTAAAAATTGTAAAAAATCCTAGAAACCCCTAAAAACCCTAGAAAACCTTAAAAGTTTTAGAAAACCTTAAATAACACTAGAAAACAATAGAAAACTCTTAAAAACTCTAGAAAATTCAAGAAAATTCTAAAAACTTCTAAAAAATCCTTGCAAATCCTAGAAAATCCTAGAAAACACTAAAAAACCCTAGAAAATCCTAAAAATCCCTAGAAGATCCTAAAAACCCTAAAAGAAACCATTGAAAATCCTAGAAAATCCTAAAAATTCCTAAAAACTCTTGAAAACCCTAAAAAAATCCTAGAATCCTCTAGAAAATACTAAAAATCCTAGAAAACCTCAAAAAATCATAAATAACCCTAGAAAATCGAAAACAAATCCTAGAAAATCCTAGATAACCCCAGAAATCCCTAGAAAACCCTAAAAAATCCTAAAAAACCTTTTAAAACCCTTGAAAATCCTAAAAATCCAAGAAATCCCTAAAAATCTCAAAAATTCCTAAAAAAACCATAGAAATCCCTAGAAAACCTTAAAAAATTCTAACAAATCCTAAATAACCCTAGAAAAGTCTAAAAAACACTAGAAAACCCAAGAAAATTCTAAAAACTCCTAAAAAAGCCTAACAAACCTTTAAAAATCTTAGAAAACACCAAAAAACCCTAGAAAACCCTAAAAACACCAAAAAGATCCTAAAAATCCCTAAAAAAATTCTAGAAAACCCTATAAACCCTTGAAAATCCTAAAAACTCCTTGAAAACACTAAAAACCCGAAGAAGACCTCAGAAAACCGTAAAAATTCCCAGCAAACCATAGGAAAACCCTATAAAACCCTAAAAAACCCTAGATAACCCTAGATAACCACAGAAATTCCTAGAAAATCCGAAAAAATTCTAGAAAACCCTAACAAACCCTTGAAAACCCTAAAAATCCTAACAAACCCTAGAAAATCCTATAGAACTCTAAAAACCCTAGAAAATCCTAAAAACTAAAAACCCTAAAAATCCCTAAAAACCCTTGAAAACCCTAAAAAATCCAAACAAATTCGAAAAAACCCTAGAAAACACTATAAAATCCTAGAAATCCCTAAAAACCCCAGAAAACCCTAGAGAATCTTAGAAAACCCTAGAAAACACTAAAAATCCCTATAAAACCCTAGAAATCCCTAGAAAACCATAAAAACTCTAGAAAATCCTAGAAAACTCTAGAAAACCCTAGAAAACCCTAAAAACCCCTAAAAATCATAGAAAAACCTAGCAAACCATAGAAAACCCTAGAAATATCTAGAAAACACTAGAAAATCATAGAAAATGCCTAGAAAACGCTAAGTAATCCAAAAAACCATCGAAAACCCTAGATAATTCTAAAAACCTCTAAAAAATCCTAGCAAACCCTAAAAAATCACAAAAACTCTAGAAAACCCTAGAAAACCATAAAAAATCCAAGAAAATCCTAGAAAACCTGAAAAAATCCTAGATAACCCTAGATAACCTTAGAAAATCCTAGAGAATTCTATAAACTCTAGAAAACCCTACAAAATCCTAAAAACCTCCCAAAAAATACTAGAAAACCCTAATAATCCAAGAAAACCCTAAAAACCCTAGAAAACTTTAAAAAATCCTAGAAAACCCTAAAAAATCCTAGAAATCCTAAAAAACACTAGAAAATCCTAAATAACCCTAGATAACCCTAGATAACTCTACAAAATCCTACAAAACCTTAGAAAACCCTAGAAAATCCTAAAAATCCCTAAAAATCCTTGAAAACACTAAAAAATCCTAGCAAACCCTAGAAAACCCTAGAAAACACTAAAAAATACTCGAAAACCCTAAAACCCTAGAAATCCTTAAAAAACTCTAGAAAATCTTAGATAATCTGAAAAACCCCTAAAAACTCTTGAAAACCTTAAAAAAGCCTAGCAAACCCTAGAAAATCCTATAAAATACTAAAAAACCCTAGGAAACCCCAGAAATCTGTAAAAAGAACTCTAGAAAATCCTAGAAATCCCTAATAATCCTAGAAACCCTAGATAACCCTTGAAACCCGTAGAAAATCCTAAAAACCCTACAAAACCCTAGAAAATCGTAAAAATCCCTAAAAAACCCTTGAAAACCCTAGAAATCCTAACAAACCCTAGAAACCCATAAAAAATCTTAGATAACCCTAAAAACCCTAAAAAATCCTAAAAACCCCCTAGAAAATCCTAGAAAACACTAGATAATCCTAAAATACAATAGAAAATATTAAAAACCTCTAAAAAGCCCTTGAAAACCCTAAAAAATCCTAGAACAACCTAGTAAACCCTAAAAAACACTAGGAAATCCTAGAAAACCCTAAAAGTGCTAGAAAACCCTAGATAACCCTAGAAAATACTAGAAAATCCTAAAAACCACTAGAAAATTCTAAAAATCCTAGAAAACTCTAGATAACCCTAGAAAATCCTAGAAAATCTTTAAAAATCTTAAAAAAACCCTAGAAAACCATAAAAACTCTAGAAAACCCTGGAAAACTGTAAAAAACTATAGAAAACGCTAGAAAACCTTAAAAAATCCTAGAGAGCCTAAAAAACTGTAAAAATCCCAAAATTTCTAGAAATCCCTAAAAACCCTAGAAAACCCTAGAGAATCCTAGAAAACACTAGAAAAGGCCTAGAAAACCCTAGAGAATCCTAAAAATCCTAGAAAATCCTAGATAACTCTAAAAAATCCGAAAAAATCCTAGAAAATCCGAAATAACCATAGATAACCCTAGAAAATCCTAGAAAACCCTAAAAAATCCAAAAAATTCCTAGAGAATCCTAGAGAACCCTAGAAAACCGTAGAAAATCCTAAAAAACCATAGAGAATCCTAGAAAACTCCTAAAAATGCTAGCAAATAATAAAAAACCGTAGAGAATTATAGAAAACCGTAAAAATCCTAGAAAACTCTAAAAAATTTTATCAAAATCTTAGAAAACTCTAAAATACCTGGATAACCTTTGAAAATCCTAAAAAATCCTGAAAAACCCTAAAACTCCTAGAAAACCCTAAAAAATCTGAGAAAACCCTATAAAATCCTAAAAAACCCTAGAAAAACCTAAAAACCTCTAGTACATCCAAGAAAACCATAGAAAATCGTAGAGAACACTAAAAAACCCTAGATAACCCTAGAAAATGCTAAACAACCCTAAAAAACCTAGATAACCCTAGAAAAATCTAAAAAATTCTACAAAATCCTAAAAACCTTAGAAAATTCTAGATAACCCTAAAAAAACCCAAAAAACCCTGAGAAATCCTAAAAAACCCTAGAAAATCCTATATAAACCTATAAAATCCTAAAAACCCTAGAAAACCCTAAAAAATACTAGAAAATCCTAGAAAATTTGAAATAACCCTAGAAAACCCTAGATAACCCTAGAAAATCCTAGAGAATCCTAGAAAATTCTAAAAAACCCTATAGAATCCTAGAAAACTCCTAAAAACGCTAGAAAATAATAAAAAACCCTAGAAACCCGTAAAAACCCTAGAAAACCCAAGAAAACCCTAAAAAATCCTAGAGAATCCTAGAAAACTCTAAAAATCCTAGATAACCTTAGAAAATCCTAGAAAACCGTAAAATTCCTAGAAAACCCTAAAAAATCCTAGAAAATCCTAGACAATCCTAATTCCTAAACAACCCTAGGAAAATCTAAAAATCCCTAGTAAATCCTAGAAAACCCTAAAAAATCCTAGATAACCCTAGAAAACCCTAGATAACCATAAAAAATGCTAGAAAACCTCAAAAAACCCTAGATAACCCTTGAAAACCCTAGGAAATCCAAACAAACTCTAGAAAACCCTAGATAACCATAGAAAACCCTACAAAATCCTAAAAATTTTGAAAAAATTCTAAAAACCCAAAAAAAAATCCTAAAAATCCCTAGATAACCCTAAAAGACCCTAGAAAACCCAAAAAATCCAAGAAAAACCTAGAAAATCCTAGAAAAACTTAAAAAACCCTAGAAAACACAAGAAAACCCTATAAATCCCAAGAAAACTCAAGAAAATCTTAAAAACCCTAGAAAATCCTCAAAACCTTAGGAAACCCTAGAAAGTCTTAAAAAACTCTTGAAAATCCTAGAAAACCCAAGAAAGTCCTAAAAAACTCTAGAAAATCCTTGAAAATCCTAGAAAATCCTAAAAAAACCTAGAAAACTCTAGATAACCCTAGAAAATCTTAAACAATCCTAAAAAATCCTAGATAACCTTAGAAAATTCTAAAAAATTCTAGAAAACTCTAAAAACACTAGAAAATTCTAGATAACCCTAAAAAACAAAAAACCTAGAAAATCCTAGATAAACCTATAAAATCCTAAAAACCCTAGAAAACCCTAAAAAAACCCTAAAAAAACCCTAGAAAATCCAAAAAACTCTAAAAACCCTAAAATCTCCTAAAAAATCCTTGAAAATCCTAAAAATTCTAGTAAAACCTAAAAATCTCTAAAAAACCGTAAAAATCCCAAAAAACCCTAAAAACTCTAGAAAATCCTAAAAAACTCTAGAAAACTCTAAATAATCCTAGTAAACCTTAAAAAATACAAGAAAGCCCTAAAAACTCCTAAAAAATCCTAGCAAACCCTAAAAAATCCTAGAAAACATTAAAAATCCCTAGAAAACCCTAAAAAACCCTAGATAACCCTAGAAAATCCTAGAAAACCCTGAAAAATCATAGAAAACCCTAACAAACCCCTAAAAATCCTTGAAAATAATAAAAAATTCTAGAAAATACTAAAAAACCCTAGAAGACCCCAGAAAACTATAAAAATCCTAGCAAACCCTAGGAAAATCCTGGAAAATACTAAAAAATCCTAGAAAATCTTAGATAACCCTAGAAATTCCTAGAAAATCCTAAAAAATTATAGAAAAGCTAAAAAATCGTAAAAACTCCTTAAAAACCCCAAGAAACCCTAAAAAATCTTAGCAAATCCTAGAAAATTCTAGAGAACCCTAATAATCCTAGAAAACTCTAAAAACTCCTAGAAAATCCTAGATAACCTTAGAAAACCTTAAAAAATCCTAAAAAACTCCTAAAAACCCTTGAAAACCCGAAAAATCCTAGCAAGCCCGACAAAACCCTACAAAACACTAAAAAACCCTAGAAAACCCTAGATAACTCTAGAAAATCCTAAAACCCCTAGAAAATCCGAGAAATCCCTAGAAAATCCTAAAAACCCTAGAAAACTCTAGATAACCCTAGAAAATCCAAGAAAATCCTAGAGAATTCTAGAAAACCATAAACACTCTAGAAGACCCTAGAAAACTGTATAAAACCTAAGAAATCCTAGAAAACTCTAGAAAATCCTACAAACCATAGAAACCCTAGAAAAACCTAAAGCCCCCTAAAAAATCCTAGAAAACGCTAGAAAAACCTAAAAACCCCTAAAAATCCTTGAAAACCCTAAAAACTCCTATTAAACCCTAGAAAACCTTAGAAAACACTAAAAACCCTCGAAAATCCTAAAAAAATCCTAGAAATCCTTAAAAAACTCTAGAAAATCCTAGATAATCTGAAAGAATCCAAAAAACACTTAAAAATCTTAAAAAGTCATAGCAAACCCAAGAAAAACCTACAAAACACTAAAAACTCTAGAAAATCCCAGAAAATTATAAAAATTCCTAAAAAATCCTAGAAAATCTTAGATAACTCTAGAAAACCGTAGGAAATCCTAAAAACCCCTTGAAAACCCTAGAACCCCCTAAAAAATCCTAGATAACCCTAAAAAACCCTAGAAAATCCTAAATAACTCTAGAAAACCCTAGAAAAACCTAGAAAATCCTAGAAAACCTAAAAAATCCTTGAAACCCCTAAAAAATCCTAGCAAAACCTAATAAACCTTAGAAAACAATGAAAAACCTAAAAACGCTAAAAATGCTAGAAAACCCTAAAAAACCCTCGAAAACCCTGGATAACCCTAAAAAACCCTAAAAATCCTAGAAAACCCTAAAAAATCCTACAAACCCCTAGATAACCCTAGAAAACACTAGAAAATCCTAAAAACCCTAGAAATTCCTAGAGTATCCTAAAAATCCTAGAAAACTGTAGATAACCCTAAAAAACCCTAGAAAATCTTAAAAGATCCTAGAAAACCCTAAAAAACCATAAAAACTCTAGAAAATCCTAGAAAACTGTAGAAAACTCTAGAAAACCCTAGATAATCCTAAAAAAACTCTAGAAACCATAAAAAACACTAAAAACCCTAGAAAAATTTAAAAAACCCTAGTAAATTCTTGAAAACCCTTGAAAATTCTAGAAGACACTAGAAAATCCTAGAAAATGCCTAGAAAATCTTAGAGAAACCTAAAAGTCCTAGAAAACCCTAGATAACCCTAGGAAACCCTAAAAAATCCTAGAAAACCCTAGAAAACTCGAAATAACTCTAGAAAACACTAGATAACTCCAGAAGACCCTAAAGAACCCTAGAAAAGCCAAAAAATTCCTAGAAAATCCTAGAAAATCCTAAAGAATCTTAGAAAACTCCTAAAACTCAAGAAAATAATAAAAAAACCCAAGAAAATCGTAAAAATCTTAGAAAATCCTAGAAAACCAAAAAAATCCTAGAAAATCCTAGAAAACTCTAAAAATCCTAGATAACCTTAGAAAATCCTAGAAAATCCTAAAAAAATCCTAGAAAACCCTAAAAATCCCTAGTAAATCCTAGTAAATCCTAAAAAATCCTAGATAATCCTAGAAACTCCTAAAAAATCCTAAAAAATTCTAAAAACCTATAAATTTTAAGAAAATCCTAAAAAACACTATAAATCCTAGATAATCTTAGAAAATGCTAGAAGACGCTAAAAAATCCTAGAAAACCCTAAGAAACCCTAGAAAATCCTAACAAACTCTAGAAAACCATAGATAACCCTAAAAAACCCTAGAAAATCCTAAAAAATTTGAGAAAATTCTAAAAATCCTAAAAAACCTAAAAATCCCTAGATAACTCTTAAAGACCTTAGAAAACCCAAAAAAACTATAAAACCCTAAATAACCCTTGAAAAATCTAAAAAATCCTAGAAAACCCAAAAAACCATAAATATCCCAAGATAATCCAAGAAAATCTTAAAAAATCCTAGAGAATCCAAAAAACACAAGAAAACCTTAGAAAGTCCTAGAAAATCCTAGAAAACCCTAGAAAGTCCTAAAAAACCCTAGAAAATCCTAGAAAACCCTAGAAAATCCTAAAAACCCTAGAAAACCCTGGATAACCCTAGATAACCCTAGAAAACCCTAAAAAATCCTAGATAAAACTAGATAACCCTAGAAAACTCTAAATAGTCCTAGAAAATCTTAAAAACTCTAGAAAATTCTAGATAACACTAAAAAATCCAAAAAACTCTGAAAAATCCTAAAAAAGCCCTAGAAAATTCTAGACAACCCAAGAAAATCCTAAAAACCCTAGAAAACTAAAAAAAAATCCTAGAAACCCCTAGAAAATCCTAGAAAATCCTAGAGAATCCTAAAAAACCGAAAAAACTCTAGAAAACTCTAAAAAATCCTCGAAATCCCTAGAAAACTCTAGAGAATCCTAGAGAACCCTAAAAAACCCAAAAAATCCTGAAAAATCCTAAAAAGTCCTAGAAAATCCTAAAAACTCTAAAAAATATTAGAACCCTAAAAAATCTTAAAAAGCTCTAAAAAATTAGAAAACCCTAAAAAACCCTAGAAAACCTTATATGACCCTAGAAAACACTAGAAAACCCTTGATAACACTAGAAAACCCTAAAAAAAATCCTAAAAATCATAAAAAACCATAGATATCTCTAAAAAATTCCTAAAAATCCTAGAAAACACTAAAAAAATCGTAGAAGACCCTACAAAAATCCTAAAAAATCCTAGAAAACCTTTGTATACACTAGAAAACACAAGAAAACCATAAAAAATCCTAGATAATACTAGAAAATCCTAAAAATCATAAAAATCTTAAAAAATCATGTAAAACCCTATGAGAATACTAAAAAACCCTAGAAAACCTTAGAAAAAAAACTAAAAAATCTTAGAAAATCCTAGATAATCCGAGAAAATCCCAAAAAAACCCAAAAAAAAACTCTAGATAACCTTAGAAAACCCTAAAAAGCCCTATATAACTCTAGATAACCCTAGAAAACTCTAAAAAAATCCTAAAAACCCTAGCTAACCCTAGATAACCCTAGAAAACTCTAAAAAACCCTAGAAAACCCTAAAAATCCTAGAAAATCCGAGATAACCCGAGAAATCCTAGATAACCCTAGAAAACCATAGATAGCACCAGAAAACCCTAAAAAACCCTAAAAAATCCTAGGAAACCCTAGAAAACCAATAAAAAATCTAGAAAACCCTAGAAATCCGTAAAAATTCCTAAAAAACCTTAAAAAAACTCAAAAAAATTCTAGATAAGCCTAGAAAACCCTAGAAAACCCAAAAAAATCCTAGAAAATCCATAAAAAAAATTTGAAAACCCTAAAAAATCCTAGTAAACCCTAGAAAACCCTGAAAATCGTAAAAAATCTTAGAAAATCCTTAAAACCCTAGAAAATCCTAAAAACTCTAGAAAATCCTAAAAACACAAGAAAATCCTAAAAACGTCTAAAAAATCCTAACAAACCCTAAAAAATCCTAGAAAAAACTAAATAATCCTAGAAAACCCTAGAAAACCCTAAAAAATACAAGAAAACCCAAAAAATTCCTAGAAAACTCTAAAAAAGTCCTAGATAACCCTAGAAAATCTTAAAAAATCCTAAAAAATACTAAACAATCCTAGAAGACCCCAGAAAACCGTAAAAAATTCTAGCAAATCTTAGGAAAACCCTAGAAAATGCTAAAAGATCCTAGAAAACCCTATAAATCTCTAGAAAACTCTAAAAAGTCCTAGAAAACCCTAGAAAACCGTAAAAACCCCAAAAAAAATCCTTGAAAACCTTAAAAAATCCTAGCAAACTCTAGACAACCCTAGAAAATCCTAAAAAACCTATGAAACCCTAAAAATTCAAGAAAATCCTAAAAACTCTAAAAAACCCTAGATAATCCTAAAAAATCCTAGCAAGCCGGAGAAAACCCTACAAAACACTAAAAACCTTAGAGAACCCTAGATAACTCTCGAAAAACTTCAAAACACCTAGAAAATCCTAGAAATCCCTAGAAAATTCTAAAAATCCTAGAACACTCTAAATAACCCTAGAAAACCCTAAAAATCCTAGAAAACTCTAAATAACCCTAGAAAACCCTAAAAATCCTAAAAAACCCTAGAAAACCATAAGAACTCTAGAAGACCCTAGAAAACTGTAAAAAATCCTAAAAAATCTTAGAAAACTCTAAAAAATATAGAAACCCTAAAAAATCCTAAAAACTCCTAAATATCCTAGAAAACTCTAAAAAACCGTAGAAACCCCAAGAAAACCCTAGAAATCACCTAAAAAATCCTTGGAGATCCTAAAAACCATAGAAAATCCTAGATAACCCTAGAAAGCCCTAAAAAACCCTAGATAACCCTAGAAAGCCCTAAAAAACCCTAGATAACACTAGATTGCCCTAAAAAACCCTAGAAAACCCTAGAGAACCATAAAAATTCTAGAAAACATAACCATAGAAAACCCTAAAAAATCTTAAAAATCTTAGAAAATCCTAAAAACCTCGTAAAAAATATAGATAACCCTAGAAAACCCTATAAAACCCTAAAAAATCATAGAAAATCCTAAAAACCCTAAAAGCCCTAGAAAACTATAAAAAATCCTAAAAAATCCTAGATAACGCTAGATAACCCTAAAAAACTCTAAAAAACCTAGAAAACCCTAAAACCCTAGAAAATTCTAGATAACCCTAAAAAATCCTAGATAACCTTAGAAAATCCTAAAATATTTTAGAAAACCCGAAAAAAACCATAGAAAATCCTAAAAAACTCTAAAAACCCTAGGAGACCCAAGATAACGCAAGAAAACACTAGAAATTCCTAGAAAACCCTAAAACCCAAAGAAAACCCTAAAAATCCTAGAAAACTCTAAAAACCCTAGAAATCCTAGATAAACCTAGAAAATCCTAGAAAACCATAAAAACCCTAGAAAATTGTAAAAAACCTTAAAAACTCTAGAAAACTCTAAAAAAATTCTAGAAAACCTTAAAAAACGGTAGAAAACCTAGAAAAATCTAAAAAATTCCATGAAAACACTAAAAATTCCTTGCAAACCCTAGAAAATCCTAAAAAATCCTAAAAAACCGTAAAAACCCTAGAAAATCCTAGAAAACCCTAAAAAACCCGTAGGAAATCCTAAAAACCCTAGAAAACCATAAAAAACCCTAGAAAGCCCTAGATAACCCTAGAAAACCCTAAAAAACCCTAAAAATCATAGAAAACCCTAGTAAAACCTAAAAATCGCTAAAAACTCTTGAAAATCCTAAAAAATTCTAGCAAACCCTAAACCCTAAACTCTAGTAAACCCTAGAAAATATTAAAAACCCTAGCAAATCCTAGAAAACCCTAGAAATTCCTAAAAAACCCTAGGAAACCCTAGAAAATCATAAAAACCCTAGAAAACCTAGAAAATCCTAAAAAACCCTAAAAACCCTAGAAAACCCTAGAAAAACCTAAAAATCCCTAAAAAACTCTTAAAAACCCTAAAAAACCTAGCAAATCCTAAACCCTAAATTCTAGTAAACCCTAGAAAATACTAAAAAATTCTAGAAAACCCTAAAAACCCTAAAAAACCTAGATAACCCAAGAAAACCCTAAAAACCCCTAGAAAATCCAAGAAAATAGTAGAAAACTTTAGAAATCCCTAGAAAACTGTAAAAAACCCTAGAAAACCTTAGGATAGCATAGAAAACCCTTAAAAAACCTAGAAACCCTGAAAAACCCTAAAAACCCTGAAAAATCCTAAAAATCCTAGCAAACCCTAGAAAACCTTAGAAAATTCTAGAAAATGCCAGAACACCCTAGAAAATGTCTAGAAAACCCTAGAGAATCTAAAAAATCCTAGAAAATCATAAAAACTCTAGAAAATCCTTGAAAACCGTAAAATAACTAGAAAGCCCCAGAAAAGCCAAAATAACCCTAGAGAATCTTAGAAAATCCTAAAAAAATTATTAAAGACCCTTGAAAACCCTAAAAACCCCTCCAAAAAAGTCTAGAAAACCCTAAAAAAATCCAAGCAAACGCAAGAAAACCCTAGGAAATCCTAAAAAACCCTAAAACCCTAGAAAACCCTAAGAAACCCTAGAAAACTCTAGAAAATCCTAAAAATCCTAGATAACGCTAGAAAAATCTGGAAAACCGAAGAGAATCCTAGAAAACTCTAAAAACCCCTAGAAAACCCTAGAAACCCCCTAGAAAATCCTAAAAACCCTCGAAAACGCTAGATAACCCTAGAAAACTCTAGAACATCTTAAAAAGCCCTAGAAAATTCTAAAAAATCATTAAAACTCTAGAAAACCCTAGAGAACCGTAAAAAATCGTAGAAAACCCTAGAAAACCCTAATAAACCCTAGAAAACCCTAGAGAACACTAGAAAATCTTAGAAAATCTTATAAAACCCTAAAAGATCCTAAAAAACCTAAATAGTCCTAAAAAACCCTAGAAAACCCTAGAAAATCCTAGAAAATGCCAGAGAACACTAGAATACCCTAGGAAACTCTAGAAACCCCTAAAATACCGTAAAACCCTAGAAAATCCTATAAAACCCTAGAAAACCCTAAAAAATTCTAAAAATCCTTGAAAACCCAAGAAAATCCTAGAAAACCTAAAAAATCCTAGAAAACCATAGAAAATTCTATAAAACACTAGAAAACCCTAGAGAATCCTAAAAAATCATAGAAAACTCTAGAAAATACTAAAAAATCCTAGAAAACCCTACGAAATCCTAGAAACCCTAGAAAACCCTAGAAAACCTTAGAAAACCCTAGAAAACTCTAGGAAATTTTGCAAAACCCTAGAAAATCCTAAAAAATCCTAGGAAACCTTAGAAAAACCTAAAAAATCCTAGATAACCCTAGAAAACTCTAGACAATCCTAAAAAACCCTAAAAATCCTAGAAAACCCTAGAAATCCCTAGAAAACCGTAAAAAACCCAAAAAAATTCTAGAAAACCCTAGATACTCTAGAAAACCCTAGAAAATCCTAAAAACCCCAAGAAAACCCTAGAAAATACTAAAAACCCTAAAAAACTCTAAATAAACTTAGAAAATTCTAGAAAATCCTAAAAAACCCTAGAAAACCCTAGAAAATCCTAAAAACTCTAGAAAATCCTAGAAAACTGTAAAAAATTCAAGAAAACCCTAGAAAATTCTAAAAAATCTGAGAAACCCTAAAAAATCCAAAAAAATCCTAGAAAAATTAAAGCTAAAAAACCTTAGCAAACCCTAAAAACCCTAGAAAACTCTAGAAAACACTAGAAAATTCTAAAAACTCTAGAAAACCCTTGAAAATCCAAAATAACCTTAAAAAACCCTTTAAAATCCTAAAAAATCTTAGAAAACCCTAGATAACCCTAGAAAACACTAAAAACACTTGAAAACTCGAAAAAAACCCTAAAAATCCTTAAAGAACTCTAGAAAATCTTTTGAATCCTAAAAACCCCTAAAAACACTTGAAAACGTTAAAAAATTCTAGAAAACCCTAGAAAACACTAAAAACCATAAAAAATTCCAAAAAATGGTAAAAAAAAAACCCTAGAAAACCCTAAAACTCCTAGAAAATCCTTGATAACCCTAGAAAATCGTAGAAAATCCTAAAAAATCCTAGAAAACCCTAAAACCCGTAAAAACTCCTAAAAAACCATTGAAAATTCTAAACAATCCTAGCAAATCCAAAAAAAACCTAAAAAACCCTAAAAACCCATAAAAATTCTTGAAAACCATAAAAAATCCTTAGAAACCCTAGTATACCCTAGAAAATACTAAGAAATCCTAGAAAACCGAAAAACTCTAGAAATCCTAAAAAACACTAAAAATCCTAGAAAATCCAAAAAAGCCCTAGAGAATCCTAAAAAATACTAGAAAACTATAAAAACTCTAGAAAATCCTAGAAAACAGTAAAAAAACTCTATAAAATCCTAAAAAACCCTAAAAAATCCTAGAAACCCTAAAAAACCCTAAAAACCTTGAAAAACCCTAGCAAACCCTAGGAAATTTTAGAAAACACTAGAACACCCTAGAAAACGCCTAGAAAATCCTAGAGAATCCTAAAAACCCTAGAAAACCCTTGATAATTCTAGAAAATCCTAAAAAACCCTAGAAAATTCTAGAAAATCGTAAAAATTCTAGAAAACCCTAAAAAACCATAAAAACCCTAGAAAACCCGAAATAACCCTAGAAAATCCTTAAAATCCTAAAAAAATCCTAAAAAATCTTAGAAAATCCTAAAAAATCTTAGCAAACACAAGAGAACCCTAGAAAATCCTAAAAAACCCCTAGAAAACCCTAAAAAGCCCTTAGAAAACCCTTAAAACCCTAGAAAACCCTAAGAAACCCTAGAAAACTCTAGAAAATTTTAAAAAATCCTAGATAACTCTAGAAAACCCAAAAAACCCTAGAAAACCCTAAAAACCCCTATAAAACCCTAGAAAATTCTAAGAATTCTCGAAAATGCTAGATAACCCTAGAAAACTCTAAAAAGCCCTAGAAAATTCTAAAAAACCATAAAAACTACAGAAACCCCTAGCGAACCGTAGAAAACCCTAGAAAATCTTAAAGAATACTAGAAAACCCTAGAGAACCCTAGAAAACCCTAGAAAACCCTAAAAAACCTAAAAAATCCTAGATAATCCTAAAAACCCTTGAAAATCCTAGAAAACCCTAAGAAACCCAAGAAAACCCTAGAAAATGCTAGAGAATACTAGAATATCCTAGGAAATCCTTGAAAACCCTAAAAACCCTAGAAAACTCTAGAAAACCCCAGAAAACCTAAAAAAATCCCTAGAAAATCATAGAAAATCCTAGAGAACCCTAGAAAATCTTAGAGAATCCTAAAAAACTCTAAAAACCCCTAAAAATCCATAGGAAATCCTAGAAAATACTAAAAATCCCTAGAAAATCGTACAAAATCCTAAAAATTCTAGAAAAATCTAGAAACTTTAGAAAATTCTAAAAATCTCTAGATAACATTAGAAAATCCTTGAAAATCCTAAAAAGTGCTAGAAACTCTTAAAAACTCCTAAAAAACCCTAGAAAATCCTAGAAAACCCTAAGAAATCCTAGAAAACCCTAGAAAACTCTAAAAAACCATAAAAACCCTTAGAAAAACATAAAAAATTCTAGATAACCCTAGAAAACTCTAGGAAATCCTAAAAAATCCTAAAAATCCTGAAAAACCCTAGAAATCCTTTGAAAAGCCTAGAAAATCTTAAAAAATCCTAGAAAATCCTAGATAACTCAAGAAAACCATAGAAAATCCTAAAAACCCCTAGAAAACTCTATAAAATCATAGCAAGTCCTAGAAAATCTTAAAGAATCCTAAAAATACTAGAAAACTCTAGATAACCCTAGAAAACTCTAGAAAATCCTAAAAAGTCCTAGAAAACCATAAAAATTCTAGAAAACCCTAGAAAACTATAAAAAAAACTCTAGAAAACCCTAGAAAACCCTAGAAAATCCTAACAAACTCTTGATACCCTAGAAAATCCAAAAAACTCCTAAAAACAGTAGAAAACGCTAAAAAACCTTAGCAAACCTTAGAAAACCTTAGAAAACACTAGAAAACCTTAGAAAACGCCTACAAAAATCCTAGAAAATCCTAAAAATCCTAGAGAACCCTAGAAAATAAAAAAAGCTAGAAAACCTAGAAAATCGTAAAAAGTCCTAAAAACCCTAGAAAACCCTAGAAAACCCTAAAAAACCTTAGAAAACCCTAAAAATCAAAGAAAACCCTAAGAAACCCTAGAAAACTCTAGAAATTCCTAAAAAAATCCTAGAAAATACTTGTAAATCCTAGAAAACTCTAGAAAATGCTAAAAACCCCTAGAAAACCCTTGAAAATCTTAAAAACTCTAGAAAATCTTAGATAACCGTAGAAAACCCAAGAAAACCCTAAAATGCCCTAGAAAATCCTAGAAAACTATAAAAACTCTAGAAAACTCTAGCGAACCATAAAAAACCCTAGAAAACCCTAAAAATCCCTAGAAAATCCTAGATAACCCTAGAAAACCCTAGAGAACACTAGAAATATCTAAAAAACCCTAAAAAATCCTAAAAAATCGTAAAAAAATCTTAGATAATCCTAAAAAACTCTAGAAAACTCTAGAGAACACTAAAATACCCTAGGAAATCCTAGAAAACCCTAAAAAATCTTAAAAACCCTACAAAACCCTAGAAAAAACCTAGAAAACCCAAAAAAACCTAAAAAACTGATGAACCCCAATTTTGTGGTTTATCTTGTGCTTAATTTGGGGGATTTTACCAACTTATCCCATATTTATTCAATGAAATAGCATGATTTTGTAATTCTCTTTAATTTTGTACTTAAGTGTGAAAACGTGCTTTTTAGGCCTTAAATTAGCTAAATTTAATTTACCTTAATTCCATTCGATACCTTGATATGTTTGTTGAGTGATTTCAGATTCATAAGGTAAGTATTGGACGAAAAAAGTGAAGAGAAAAGCATGAAAAGTGGAGAATTCATTAAGAAATAAGCATTTGGAGAATTGAAGGCCACGCGCACGCGTCATTCATGCGTCCGCGTGAGAAGAACACTCATGGCCACGCGTACGCGTGAAGAGAAAATTTGCCAGCGATGCGCAGACGTCGTCCACGCGCGCGCGTGACAAGAGGCACGTGACCTCATTAAAGTGAATTCGCTGGGGGCAATTTCTGAGGTTCCCAGGCCCAAATCCAACTCAATTCTGAGGCTATTTCATGCACAATTCAAGATGGGTCAAGGAAGGAGCAATTAGTTGAGGTTAGGAAGCATGTAGGGTAGTTTTCTAGAGAGAGAAGCTCCTTCTTCTCTCTAGAATTAGGGTTCTTAGGTTAATTTTCCTCTTAGATTTAGGTTAAATTTCTTGTTCTCATCTAGTCTTCTTTATAATTTCTTGTTCTTACATCTTTATTCTTCTTAGTTCTTTTGTTAATTTTCCTTTTATGTCACTCTTATGTTTATGAGCACTCTTGTTACTTTAATTTTCATTTAATGCAATTTATGTTTTATGTTCCTTTCTTGCTTATTTGAGTTGCTATTGTTAATTTCTTGCATTGGGTAGTTGTAGAATTTATATTTCTTGTAATTTTACCATGCTTTCCTTTTATGCCTTCCAAGTGTTTGACAAAATGTTTGGTTGGATTTTAGAGTAGTTTTTGAGCATTCTTGGCTTGAAAAGAGAAATTAGGCAATCTTGAGTCAGTAATACCCAATTTATGTTGGTGATCTAGAGTTGTTAATTAATATTGTTTCCATTGACTCTAATCTCTTGCTAATTCAATTAGTAAGTTGATTAGGACTTATGGATTGAGATTAACTAGTTTTATTTGACTTTTTCTCAATGTGAAGATAAGATTATACCTTCTTCCTATATTAGATATGACTAAATAGGATTAGCTCTTGTTAATCATTGTATGATAATTAATGACTAGGATAGAAAGCCTATATTCTCAATCCTTACCATGAATGTCTCTCTTTATTACTTGCTTTCTTTAGTTGCTTGCTTTATTTTTGTTGCCTTTTTAATTTCTTGCTTCTTTATCAACCCAACTCCTTGAACTTCATAACCAATAATTGAGCACTTAATTGTGATTCTTAGGGAGAACGACTTGGGACTAATACTCTCGGTTATCTTTATTGGGTTGGACTTGTGACAACCAAAAATTAAACTTTGATTTGAGGATCGATTGTCGGTTTGGGCTATGCTCACAACGAAATTATTTTGTTAAATTTCGAATCCGTATAAATCCTCACATCAATGACCCATTCCAAGTGCTTGAGAAGATCAATAATAACACCTACAAGATTGACGTACCAGGTGAGTATAATGTCTGAGCTACTTTTAATGTTTCTGATTTCTCTCCTTTTGACATGGACACAGATTCAAAGGACGAATCTTTTTGAGGAAGAAGAGAATGATACATGATGCAGAATTTTTACAAACCACAAACTATCAATAAGTGCACTGAATCGTATCAAGTAATATCACGGTGAGTGAGTTATCGTTCCCATGAGGATTAAAGGACTAAGCAATAATGATTAATTGACTATTCTAATTAGACAAATCAAATAAACAGAGGAATGGATGAGAAAAATTGAGCGAGTCTCTCCAAGGTATAATCAACTTGAATCGGGAGAAAATCCATTGATTTTGTTAATCTGTCCACAATTATCTATATTGCATCAAGTCCAGTGGATTGTCCTCAATAATCCAGTAACAAAATCCATCGTAATTTTCTCCCATTTTTACTGTGGTATCTCTAGGGGTTGTAAGAGTCCTGGCGGCTTCTGATGTTCCACCTTAATCTTCTGACAGGTAAGGCACTTCGAAACGAAGGCAGCCACATCTTTCATTAGGATTTCTTTTCCAAACTCACCTGATTGGGCACATAAATTCTATTCTTGTATCTCCATAACCCATCTTTGTCCTGTCTTAGGTCTTCTATTTTGTCAATCTTTATCCGTGCCAAAAGAGTTGACATCTCCAAACCAAAAGAGTTGACTTCTCCAAATTCTGGATTTGCGCTTGTGAATAACAGTCTTAAAATCAGAAGATATGTGTAATTGCGCCATAAAAACTCCATGTGATGTCTCCCTTATTCCCAATTTTAATCCCTCAAATGCTGCTATCAACTCCTCTTCCTTTATCATCATCTAGAAAACACTTAAACTTTTTTAGCTTAGGACATTTGCAGCCACATTTTCCTTTCCTGGATGGTAACTCAGCTTAAAATCATAATCTTTTAGAAACTCTATCCAATTTTACTGTCTCATATTAAAATTCTTCTGATCAAAGATATACTTTAAACTCTTGTGATCATAAAAGCCTCAAACTGAGCACCGTATAGGTAATGCCTCCATATTTTGAGAGCAAAAACCATCGCGGTTAATTTCAAATCCTGCGTCGGATAGTTTCTTTTGTGGGGTCTTAGCTGTCTTGAAGCGTAAGCCACCACATTCCTGTTTTGCATTAACACACATTCTAATCCTTTGCAGGAAGTATCACAGTATATCTCGAAAGGTTTCTGTGGATCCAGTAGTGTTAATATTGGTACTGTTGTCAATTTCTCCTTCAGGGTTTCAAAATTCCTTTTGCACTCAATCGTCCACACAAATGGAACTTCTTTTCGCATGAGGCGCATCAAAAGTAAGGCTTTTTGTTAAAATCCTCTAATGAATCATTGGTAGTACTCTGCCAATCTTAGAAAACTCTGAACTTCCGTGACAGCCATAGCTTGTTCCCACTGTATTACAGCTTTAATCTTCCAACGATCCACTGATATTCCTCCTTGCGTTATCATGTGTTCTAAAAATGTCATTTCGGTCATACAACTTTTGTGCCCTTAATATTTGCAACACAATTTTTAGATGTTCTTTATTTTCTGCTTCTGTCTTGGAATAAATAAGGATATCATCTATGAAAACTATCACGAATCAGTTTAGATACAGACGAAAAATGCGATTAATATAATCCATGAATATTGCAGGAGTATTAGTTAGTCCAAATGACATTACTATATACTTATAGTGACCATACCTAGTTCTAAAGGTAGTTTTAGATACATCTGACTCCTTCACCCAAATTTGATGTTAACTCGATCGCAACTCAATCTTGAAAAACAAAGTTACACTCTTTAAGTGGTCCATCCAAAGAAGCAATAAATAAATTGTAGTTAAACTTAACAAGATATTGTGGATAAAATTATTTTAAATATTAAAATGTGTATTTAATATTTACCTAATAGGCTAATATCACAATTAAACTAAATATATTATTAAAAAATTAATAAATATTTAAAACGAACAATTATATAATTCCTTTTGGAATTAATACATTTTAAGTTTTAAGAAGAAATAAATAGGGCAAATCACTGAAATAAGTCAATGAGAGCTTAAAATTACACAAATCAGCCAAATACAAAAATGGTTCATGAATCAACCAGAGACACATATCTATATAATTTGAATTAGGTTAATTTGAACTTCATCTCCATGTAATTTGAATCACCCTGATTCGAACTACACACGCACACACCCACTAATTCGAATCAACCTGATTCGTATTACACTCACAGTAATTCGAATCAGGATAATTCGAATTACACACACGTGCACAATGTAATTTGAATTGGTTAGATTTGAATTATTCATGAGTAAATTCTACACATTCTTTTATTAAAAAATTAATAATTTATTAAAAAAATTAATAATCTAAAAATAAAAAATATATATTTTAATTCATGCATTAAAAAAAAACTAACAAGATATTTAATTACGAGACTTTTTTAAAATATTAATGAGCTATCAATTTGAATTTCATACAATACTCTTTTGCCCATTTTTAATAGCTCATGAATATTTTTTAATAAATTTTTTTAATAAATTTATTTAAATTATACCACAAAAAAATATTTTATTCTATACAAAATAATTTTAAAAATGGCTTAAAAGATGTTAGGAGTACTATAAAAATTTGTAATATTCTAGTAATTTAGGTAAATACATGATAAAAATATATTTTCTTTAATTTCTAAATTATTATTGACTGCGTAGAGTATTTCTTTAATGTCTTAAGTCATTAGGACATTACAAATTTTTATAGTATTTCTAACATCTTTTAAGCCATTTTTTAATTATTTCGTATAGAATAAAATTTTTTTGTGGTATAATTTAAATAAATTTATTAAAAAATATTCATGAGCTATTAAAAATGGGCAAAAGAGTATTGTATAAAATTCGAATTGATAGCTCATTAATATTTTAAAGAAGCCTCATAATTAAATATTTTGTTAGCTTTTTTAATGCATGAAATAAAATATATATTTTTTTAATTTTTAAATTATCAATTTTTTAATAAATTATTAATTTTTTTAATAAAAAAATAGACAGAATTAAATAATGAATAATTTAAATTTGGCCAATTCGAATTACTATGTGCAGCGTGTATGTAATTCGAATTAGGTTGATTCGAATTAATGAATATATGCGTGTGTGTAATTTAAATTAGTGTGATTCGAATTACATGAAGATAAAATTTAAATTAAAATGATTCAAACTATATAAAAATGTCTTTTAATTGATTTATGAACCAATTTTTAATTTGAGGAATAATTGACCATTTGTACCCATGATAGTTCAGAACGCTGACAAATGTACCCATCGTAGAAGGAAACTGACTTTGTAACCATGAGAGATGGGCTCCGTGTGACAAAAATAGTCTGGCTTGGGTTGGCACCTGCTTCGGGTTTGTATAGTCCTACATGGCAATCCGAACCTCGCAAAGCCCAATCCACGTGGAATTTAACATTAAACAAATTAACTTTGAAGAGAAATTCGCGGGACGTTGAATATGCCCTAGCAGAGAACGTCCTTCTGTTTCCTAGCCAGAGAAGACGCCGGGAACACTCCGAAACCATCACCCTGAAGCTACGGCTTTCAACGTTGTAATTCGCAAGTTGGGAAAGGCATTTGGAGCAATACAGAGCCATCAAAACGAGAACGTGGTAGAGGAACTTGCAAGGAATAGGCAGCGGAGTTCGAACCCTGGAATTTCGTCGCCGACGGTGCAGAGGTCACCCCCTTTGCTCGGCAGAGAGCTGAGGTATGTCATTGCCAGTCTTAATTTATTTCAAATGTCACTGAGACTAGTTGGACAGATTACATTACCATATGAAATCGTGGCTGAGAGTTGGTAAATTAGTTGATTAAATGATTTAGGGTTTCTGTTAGGTGGTGAAGTAGTTGATTTATGGTTTGTGTTAGGGTTAGTAAAATCCACTGTTATCTTAGAATGTGTTGGTTTATTTCAGTTTCAAGAATGGCCACCATCCATATAACACTCTGTATTAATCATAGAGGAAGGTTTGAGAAAGGGCCGTGTGGGAAGCTTACTTATGTTGGTGGTGAAGTCACGGAGATAGAGAGGGTTAATGTTGATACGTTGAATGGTTTTTTCGTATCTGATTTGGTGAAGGATATAGGATATACATCTGTTTCTAAATTGTTCTGGCTGGAACCTGGGAAAGGGCTTGATGATGGGTTGAGGGAGATCAAGGTTGACATGGACATAGTTAGGATGTATGAGGCAGCTGTGAAGAACAGTAACAAAGTTAATGTTTATACAGAGCATCCGGTGGATGAGCCTGTGTTAGTAGAGGAGAACAACATGACTCCATCAAAGAGGAGGGTAAAGCGGTGTTGAGTCAGAGAACAAAGAAAGTTGGAAGTGGTTTCTGGAGATACTCCAGGAGGATGTGGGAGATTTTCAAGCTAATGGGTTTAACTTCATGTCAGATATGCAAAAGGTACTTGTGCAAATTTACTTATAATAATGTATGGCTGATTCAAGTGTTTAGTGACTTTGATTTTTTCTCTTAATGGTAAGGTATAGCTGATTATTTGATTTATCTCTGGTTTAGGTATGTATTAGAAGTTATTTGTAATCTCATTGCTTACTCATTAGTAGCTTACTGCTGAAAACTTTAGCGGAATGAGACTAATATTGATGTGTTTGGATTGTTGGATTAGCTAAATAGTCAATGAGACATATGATTTATTATTGGAATCCGGTTTACTGTTACTTATGTATGGATGATAAACAACTCTGTTTTGCTTTGAGACTGATATTGGACTGCTGGGAAATTGTCTAGCTAAATACTGAAATCTGTTTCTGGTTTGTTTGAAATCTGAGCACTGTTTACTTAAATGAAATCTGAGCACTGTTTACTTAAATGAATTACTGTAGGGACTAATCCCAGCCATACAAGAGATTTACCCAAATGCCAACCATAGATTCTGTGCAATGCATATATGGCAAAACTTTCGCAAGAAATGGAGTGACTTGCAGCTGAAAATGTGCATGTGGTCTTGTGCCAAGGCAACCACAACACAAGACTTCAATGCTGCCATGGAGAGACTGAAAAGCATCAATGTTGGAGCTTGGGAGTACCTGCATAAGATTAGTCCTAAACAATGGAGCAGAGCTCATTTCAGTGAATACCCTAAGTTGGACAACTACACCAACAACAACTGTGAGGTGTTTAATGCCAAGGTTAAGAAGATGAGGGGTAAGCCGATAATTACAATGTTGGAGGAAGTCAGGTGCTACGTAATGAGGATTATTGCTAGGAACAAAAAAGCTTTGGTTGGGTACAACGGAAGACTAGCACCAACCCAACAAAGCAGATTAGAGAGGGAAAAGCGAGAGAGCAACAAATGGATGCCTATCCCTACTGGAGATGACGCAGGTAATGTGTATGAGGTGCATTGTTTGCCAACGAAGGTAAGTGTGGATCTTGGCAAAGGTACATGCAGCTGTCGCCTATGGCAAATCACAGGTTTACCATGTAGACATGCCTGTGCTGCACTGGCTTACCAGAACAGAAGGCCAGAAGAATATGCCCACAACTGGCTCACCATGGGTGCATACAACGCAGCCTATCAGATTACTATGCGTCCAGTTCCAAGCCAGGAGTACTGGGAGCACGATGTTGATACCCTCCCCATTCTGCCACCACATTATAGAAAACCAATTGGTCGACCTACACTCAAGAGAGACAAGAGAAATGATGGCCCTAAGGAGAAGAGTGATCCTCATAGAACAACTAGGAGGATTGGGACTATTATCTGCAAGTATTGCCTACAGGTATGGTAAACCAATTAGAGTTGACATTCTGTCCTGCTCAATACTTAATGATAAATGTGATTACTACTTCAAATTATGACTAATACGTTTATCATTAGGCTGGTCACAATAAGAGAAGTTGTAAAAAGCGGAAGGAAGCTGCAGGTGTAGGGAGTTCTGCCCCACAAACAGCAGCGGATGATGAGGATGAGGATTTACTGGCTGAAATGCACTATGAGGAGACCTTGGAAGCTGCACAGGCTGAACAGGAGTCCACTGAAGAAAGAAACGAATCTGCAAGAACCAACACTCAACAAGTAAGTGCATTGTTTTAATCATTTAACTAAGCTGCCTAGCAAACCTTGTGTGATAATAACTGACTTGTTCAATTGTTTGCAGCAGCCTCACCCAATGCCTCCCCCACCAACTGCACAGTCACAGCCACAGCCAACCAATGCAACAACCAGAAAACAGGTTAAAAGGAGAAGTGTTAAACGCCCGCCTCCGACCGGACAAAGACAGCAGCCAAGTACACCACCTGCCAACCAGCCGGCAACAACTCCCTCCACACACAACTCTCAAACTACACCACATCCACTACAAGGTGCTAGTGCAGGAACAAGCAGCCGGTTCATGCAGTTCATGCCCACACCTGGAGTTGTGACTCCAACAGCTACAGGTCCAGGTACATCTGATAGACGGAGAGGTCAAGGTAGAGGCCGAGGCAGGATACGGGGATCAAGTGGAGGAAGAAATGGTTTATCAAGCGGGAGTAGTAACTCCACCCCAATATCATAGACTAATACTGCAAAATTTGGAATCTGGCTTTTTGGTTGTTTTTAGGTTACAATTATGAGATACATAACTCTTGTGCTTTTTGATGCATATTGTTCCTGTTGCTTAGTTCTGACTTAGTAAGACTTTTTTTTATGGTGTAAATTCAGTGGCCACTACTTGGCTTTTTGGTCTAATATCATAATGTTTGGAACCTCCATGATCCATATATATATAATGAACAATTTACTTGTTAAGGCAGTTATATCCTAGCCATCTTTTGCCTCATTCTGATATCACTATTGTTATTGTTATTGTTACAACATTTTTGTCATATAATTTGTTCCTTACTCAGATATTGAAAAGCAAAATTATCAGGTTGGAAATTTTCAGCTTACTGTTTGATCCTTAATGTTATCAGAATCAATTTAGATTGCATCAACAAGTTCAAACATTGTGTATCTACATCAACGTATCAGATGAAAAGCAAACCAGTATAGATTAGGAACAATCCATATTATGCCAATATCATTCAAAAATTTTAACTATTACACAACAAAGACCTCTCTTTTTACAAGTCTTATGGTTTCATGACCAAATACAACTCACAAAACAGACAAAATGCTACCCCTAGTGCAACAGTCATAATCATCACTCTAATTCCCCTAATTTCACCCCTAATTTCAGCCCTAAATTTGTCTATCTTCTTAGCCATAACTGAGGATGCTTGCAGATTTTCTCCCCCTGAATTCAGAGTCAATCCATCATCAGGTGTTGCATAACAATGTTCGAACTTCCTCTTGGCTAAACATCTTGCCACGCCCTCCCATCCTTGTTCGAGTTCATCCACCCAAGCAAAGTATCTGCAATCTCTTGTCTAAGACAAAAAAAATCCCAAATTTGTCAACTAAAACTCAGAAATCGTTGTCTAACCTCAACAACAACAGCAGCTGTCCCTTACCGCCCATAGAGGACATCTGATGAACCATCTGTTAGGGTTGGTTATCGTTCCAGACTCCATCAACACAACATCTCTCCCACAGAAACATTTGCCATCGAGCTTCTTCTCCTTCATCTTCTTCGAACTTGAAGAACTGCTGCGAGTTCCAAAACTTCCATCTGAGTTAAATCTGCGTGATGCCATCGCTGGGGTTCTGAGATCACTCTGGGTTATGGTTCGAATTGCAACAAATTTCTAGATTTGGGGTTATGGTTCAAGTTGGGGAAGAGAGCTTGCTAGGGTTTTTATTTCAACCATTGCCTACGTATACAACGTTCACCTCCACGTGGATTGGGCTTTGCGAGGTTCGGATTGCTATGTAGGACTATACAAACCCGAAGCAGGTGCCAACCCAAGCCAGGCTATTTTTGTCACACGGAGCCCATCTCTCATGGTTACAAAGTCAGTTTCCTTCTACGATGGGTACATTTGTCAGCGTTCTGAACTATCATGGGTACAAATGGTCAATTATTCTTAATTTGAGTGATTCACGTAAATTTTTCCAACCCTTGGTATATACCAAGATTTACCCAAATAAATAGATTAGTTAATTCGGTGTATCTATCAGTTTTCAGTTATGATAGATGACGGACTCAATGTGAATAACGACAAATTGAGATGGAGGAATCAAAGGGCTAATAATTGAGTTGAGTCCCAGTGACAGTGTGCCGTTTAGCCTTTTCTTTTCTTAATTTCTTCCAATTCAACGCTCCCGACAACTGCTAACGAAAGTACACGCTAACACACACATACACACACCCCTACACGCTTTCCCTCCTCATCCTCTCTCTCTCTCTCTCTTGCCCATTTTAGATCTCAGACTCAACCTTCGTGCTTTACTTTCGGTATTTCCATTTTCCCCCCTCTTTTTAATTCACTTCCTTTTTTTTTATATCTTATTTATGTTATAAATTGCGATTAATTAATTAAAGCGGGTTTAATTCTGTTCAGGCGTAGCTCAAAGAGAAGCATCGGTGTTGTTCGGTTTCTATGGCTGCTCCACCGGCTAGAGCTCGCGCCGATTACGATTACCTAATAAAGCTTCTCCTCATCGGCGACAGCGGTAAGATTTCTATGCCGATTTCACCTATTGATTTGTATATTTGCTGCGCCATTAGCTATGTTTTCTGATTTTTCATTTTCTCTACTTATTTGGTGAAAGGGAATGCGAAGATCTTAGGGTTTTTCTTATTGCTTCTGGCTTGCCACGCATTTTGTATGCTAGTATGTAACCCTTGCAAGACTTGGAGCTTTGTAAATTGAATCACGACTGTACTCTCTAATTTTATTCGTGCTCTTATTTAGCTTCAGTGATTAATGGATGCAGTATCTGTTAGGAATTGAAATTGAACTAACTGGTAGTTGCACAACATGGTTGTGTTTAGGCTTTGCTAGATTGGCAATGGTATTTAACATTGGTGATGCTATTGGAGATTCATGTATAATTTGTTTTTTATTCATGTTTGGGGATTCATGTTGTACGGTGTACTTGAGTCTCATTTCATATTCACATTGGCAGGTGTTGGTAAAAGTTGCCTTCTATTGCGTTTCTCGGATGGGTCTTTTACAACTAGTTTTATCACTACCATTGGGTAGGTTTTTCTTGCTTCATCCCATTTACTTTTCACCTGCTCTTTTTGGTCTCAATATATTTTCAGATTTAGTAACAGCTACTAAGTTCTGTGGCATCCTGTTTGTTAGATGGTAGTTAGGCTGGTGGGTGATTCTGTTAGTTTATTATATCTTATTGATGATGAATGCTCTAATTAGTGACTATATATAGCTCTCAGAACTCAGGTTATTGAGCTAACAAAGACGGGAAATTCCAACCGGCCTAACTATCATTTAAGTTCTAACATATCCAACTGAAGTTGCTAACTAAAAATGTATGGTCCAAGTTCCTAATTTAAGAGCCTGTAATGCTTAGATGACTCTGATCTTACTAGCACTGGTTATTTTTCTTTAGCATTGATTTCAAAATAAGGACTATAGAGCTTGATGGCAAGCGAATCAAATTGCAAATATGGGATACAGCTGGTCAAGAGCGATTTAGAACTATTACAACTGGTTAGTATATCAAATTCACAGTTTTCTTTTTGTTTCATTAGCATAACTAGATCTAGAAGTTTAGATTGTTTAGTGCAAACTTTATCAGTCTTAAAATTTTCTATATATAATGTTTACTTGTTAGTTTCCATGATGTTGCTATTAAATAATGTATGTGCCTACATTTTTGTCCGTTTTGTTCTTCCAAACTGGACAGTAAATCTGAGTTGTAAATTTGATTTTTTTTTTCATGTCCTGAACAACATTTGTTATCAATTTTCTGCCTAAACCCTTGTGATATTGTTAATTATTTAGAGGCTTATAGCCCTTTACTTTTGGAATTCGCAAAGAGTCAAAACACAATTTATTAAAGACATGAGACGCTTCTTCTGAGAAGCTACCTTCTGTGTGGGGGATGGGAGAAATGTAAAACAGATAGGTGACAGAATAAGCCAGATGTCTAGAGGAATTGTATTATCTTGGATATTGATATTACTGATGACTGATGAGTATGATAGATTTCCCAGTCTTCTCAAGTTTGCTTAATCATTTCAAAAAGCTAGTCAGCTTTTGACCTGGTTCAGTTGCAGAAATTTAAATGTTGTCATTCTAGTTAAGTGTATGTTAAATGATGATCAATATTCAATAGACACGATTTGGTGGTCTTAGGTTCTTTCCGAAATTGCTGGTTTCATTTGGATGAAGCGCTTTTTATTAGACCGTGGTTTCCAGATTGTTTCCAGCAATGTCCTTTGAAAGTTATGGGCGTTAATATATATAGGTGTCAATCGTCATTGTCCCCACTGTTTGTCTTGCATGTTTAATCAAGATTCAAGATAAACTCCTATAACTTTTTTTCTTTTAAAAAAACTATGAATATACTAGTATATTGTATGATATTGCTTTATCTTTCAGGTTTACAAATTCTGTTACCATTTCAAACATGTAAATTGTTAAGCTTCTCTCACGAGTATTTATCCTTCTTTTACAGCCTATTATCGTGGAGCTATGGGTATTCTGCTTGTGTATGATGTCACAGATGAGTCATCTTTTAACAGTAATTTTCCTGACTCTAGGCTTTTAGTTTTAAGTTAACTGTCATGCATATTTTGTTATTTACCCCACGTACTACATCTCCTCAAGTATGTGTGTTTTTTATCCAAACCTCGAGAGAATCACACTATAAATGCTAGTTGTTGTGATTGGAGAGCCTTAAGCCATTTAAACTTAGCTGAATCCCATGCTTCTGATGCAAAACTCAAGTCTCTTGCAATGCAATTGGATCCCAACAATATGGCATGCAATGCATCCTCAATAGCCTTGTGAGCTGGCCATGCACTAGCCCCTTGACTAGTCTTGGTGAACATTGCAATGCTGGCATCACCATCTCTGCTGCTTGATTTTGGCTGAGAGCTGATAGATATGGTAGAAGGTTTTGATACCTATAGATACAAAGTCTGGCTGGGAGAACTGCACCACAAAAGGCCCAAGGTAGTCATTGTGATTGGAGAGTTCAGGAGCACTAATACCCCCTCCTCCCCTTACACGTGCACACACAAAAAAATTCCCATACTTTCAAGGTCTCTTTATGCCTTAGTGGAATGCCCTATTGTTTTCACTTAACCCAATTCTTCAACTTGACAACTTGCAATGGGTTTTAAGTTCTTTTTTCGTGATAGTTAGACTCATTTCATCTTGTGTCCAGATATCAGGAATTGGATTCGTAACATTGAGCAGCACGCTTCTGACAATGTGAACAAGATACTGGTGGGTAACAAGGCTGATATGGATGAAAGCAAACGGGTATGTCCTTGCTTGCTGTCACTCTACCCTTGCCATTTTTTGGGTGTGCATGCACCCCTTTCTATATATGGATTTCTGTGCTTTTCATGATGCCCAATAATATTTTTCTTAGGCTGTGCCTACTTCTAAGGGTCAAGCTCTTGCAGATGAATATGGCATCAAGTTCTTTGAGACTGTAAGTGGCACTCACTACTCTAATTGAATTTTCATTATCCTTGATCTAGTAACACTAAGAGTATGCTTGTACAGAGTGCAAAAACTAATTTGAATGTGGAGGAGGTTTTCTTTTCGATAGCTCGGGATATCAAACAAAGACTTGCAGATACGGACTCAAAATCTGAGGTTTTGTTTTGAACTTTTTTTTGCTAGTTATTGTGGGTTACCTTGTGACCATTCTCAAATCAAATCGTTCTTATTCTCATCTATTTGATTAAATAGGAGACTTCATGGTTGCATTTAGTCTTGTTATTAAACACATCTCTTCATTTTTCCTCATAAATTTTCATTTTGATCTATGCAGCCCCAGACAATCAAGATTAACCAAGCAGATCAAGGATCAGGGGCTGCTCAGGCCGCCCAAAAATCTGCTTGCTGTGGTTAACGGAGAGCTCAGAGGCACAAATTAGACTTGGAAATTTAATTTTGTCAATGACTAAGTCATTAGTGCTTGTATTATTATTTTAGAATTAACTACTCATTGGTGTGAATGGTAGATCTTCCCTATGTTGGGTTTGGGAAATTAATTATGTGAATCTGTTGCTGCTTAAATTCTTTCTTTTCTGAGGAGCTCCAAATACACATCGATGCCATCTAACATCTATATGAAGTCTACCTTTTGTACTTGAAACTTTCTTCGAGGCATTACGCTTGAGAGAAGCTTGGATATTGTAGGTTCCACCAGCTTTGTTTAAATAGTCTAAAGCTTTTGTACAAGTATAACATGACATAAAAAACTTTGTGCATTCAACAGTAAGCATGGCCCGATCAACATCTATTTTCCATGGAGTGATTGCAAAATTAATCAAAAGGATCTAGCTTCTGAAGCACTTGTATGTATTTGCACCCTTAAGTACAAAAGTTCTACACTCTGAACAATCACGAAACCGAAGACTCAATAGAAAATGCATTTCTCTAATGCATGCCACTATTGGTTTATTCTAATTAGAGAACATATATGTAAAAGAAGTTAGCTAGGAGAAAAATAGGAAAATGATTCAAACAAATAAAATAGAATATGATTGATAAATCTCAATTTTAGAGTTTATCTTGTGTTGAATTCAGTAGATTTTATTAACTTATCTCATATTTATTCAATGAAATAGCATGGTTTTGTGAACTTCTCATAATTTGTGATTAAGAGTGAAAATATGTTTTTTAAACCCTTAATTTGCTAAATTTAATTCACTTTAATTCTATTCGATGCCTTGATGTGTTTGATGAAGTGATTTCAGGTTTAGAAGACAAAGCTTGGGTTGAAGGAATGAAGAAAAAGTATGTAAAAGTGGAGAATTTATGAAGAAATGAAATTTGGAAATCTGCCCAGTTACGCGTATGCGTGGGTCAAAGTTTTCGTCAAGCGATGCGTACACGTGACAAACAGCACGTGACTAACTTAAAGAAACACATTGGAGGTGATTTCTGAGCTCATTGAGGCCCAAATCCAACTCAATTCTGAAGTATTTGAGGTCAAATTCAAGAAGGAATAAGGGGGGAGCAATTAGGACAGCTTAGAAACATGTTTTAGGGTAGTTTTCTAGAGAGAAAAACTCCCTCTTCTCTCTAGAATTAGGATAGATTTAGGTTAATCTCTCTTAAATTTAGGGTTTAATTCTTATTTTCAATTAGTTTTCTTTACAATTACTTGTTCCTACACCTTTGCTTTTTTAGTTTACATTGTTAATTTTCCTTTTATGTCACTTTTATGTTATGAACTATTGTTGCTTTTAATTTCTTTTAATGCAATTTGATTTTTATGTTTCTTTGATGTTTGTTTGAGTTAGTGTTACTATTTTCTTGCATATAGTAATCTTAGATTTTATTAATTTTGTAATTTAATATGCTTTTCTTTTAATACACACCAAGTGTTTGATAAAAAGTTTGGCTTAGTTTTAGAGTAGATTTTGAGAATTCTTGGCTTGGATGAGAAATTAGACAATCTTGAGTCATTAATACCTAACTTGGGTTGGTGATCTAGAGTTGTTATTCAATCTTGTTTCCATTAACATTACTTACAGATTGGGGTTAACTAGGCATATTTGACTTTCTTCCGATGCGAAGATAACGTAATATGCTTAACTCTTGGTAATTATTGTGCTATGATTAAGGACTAGGATAGAAAACCTTGATTCTCAATCCTTGCCATGAATGTCTCTTTAGTAATTGTTATCTTTAGTTGTTTTCTCTATTTTATTGTCATTTAAATTCTTGCATTTTTATCAACCCACCCCGTGAATCTCATAACAATAATTGAACACTCGATTGTAATTCCTAGGGAGAACGACCCAGGAGTAATACTCTCGGTTATTTTTATTGGGTTAAACTTGTGATAACCAAACTAAACTTTGATGGAGAATCCATTGTTGGTCTAGACTATGCTTGCAACGAAGAGATTCTTTTTATTGAGGAATTCTAGACCGGCATAAAATTCTTATTATCAAGTTTTTAGCACCGTTGCCGGAGAATTGCAATGTGTGCTTGTTATTGGTTATTGTTCATATGTGAATATTGTGAATAGTTTACTTTTGGATTGTTTGCTTGTTTTTGCTAGTTTTAGAAGTTTGTTTTTCTTTGTTTCTTAATAGTTTTTGTTTTTGTTTCCCTTTTTACTATGAATTCTCATCCCTTTGACTATAAGTTCGGTTACAATTATGTTGTAGAGAATGAAACCTTCAATGAGGGATCACATTATGGGAATGAAAATCAAGTTAGGGAGGAGCCACATGCTTATAGGAAAACTTCATGGCAATAACCTCCTCCAATCTCTTATGGTTATAATCCACCCCATAATGTACATAATTATGACCCAACTCCTCAACATTGTTGTCAATCTTACTCACACACCATACCACCAAACACCTCCATATGATCCTAATACATACCCACCATACCAACCACCATATGAGCCATATGAACCATACCTAGAGCTACCACCATTCCAACACCAATACTCCCAATGACCACCAATTCCATATACACCACCTGAAGACTCTCACCAATATGAACCACATTCTAACTATTACACCTTTCTCCAAAATAATGAACCCTCTCTTCCACCACCGCCTTCATTGGATGAAGTTCTCCAACCTTTAATGCAAGAATAAAGAAAGCTTCTTTTCATTCTCCAAAGGCGAGAAGAAGTCCTCCAAAAGATGGCTACTATAGCCGAAGTGGTAAAGCACTTAATCTCATTGCGATCATGCAATCAAGACACTCCCATTGACGAATGTGGAAGACTAGCTAAGGAGTGTAATGAGAAAGGGAACATGGAGCTTCAAGGTGAAGAAGAGGAGTTGGAGTACGAATTACATCAAGGAGAGGTAGTTGAGATCATTGGTATTGAAGAAGTGGTTGGAGAATTGAAAAAAATTGATCAAGAAGTAAATTTCATCATTAATGATTTTTTGTCCACACTTACCAACCCCCTTGATGATCTTGTTGAGCCTTCCCCCATTGAATTTGAATTTGATGTTGAGGTAGATTTCACTCAACCTCCAAGATATGATTTAAGTGATGGGGAAGAGCTAGAAGAAGTTGGTGAGAAAGCATTTAAACTTGAGAAAGCTTGGCAAGAGGTAGAGCTTGAAGAATATTGTCAAGTGGTGAAGGCCCTTCAAAGAGGACAGACGGGAGTGGAAATTGCCTTGTCAAGACCGTTGGAAGCATCTCTCCCTAGGTCACCATCATCCATTATATCATTCAAGCGGGTAAAATTCATCTCTCTTAGTTTTCTTATACCGCTTGAATATGGTTTGCTAGAAACGGATGGTCAACTTAGGATACTTTGTAGGTTGAAGAGTAGAAGAGAGATGATTAGTGGTTGGCATTGTAAATCAAGGTTCATTAAGGTTGAAGCTTCAATGTCTAAGTGCAAAGGTTGGTATAGTTCTCAATTGATAGGGTCTAGAAGGATGTTTGGATGTTGGTATGAGAATTTTGAAGTGAGCTTACCACCTGGAGGGAATTATGATGATCAACTTGAAAATGGGTGTAAGAATAAGGTTTAGGATCCCGGATTATTACATGAGGATCAACTTTAGGAGCTCATAGCTTGTTCGGAACTCCATCAAGGCTTGGTGCAATCAATTAGTAATCTTGGAGCATTTTGGAGATCCCAAAATTGTTGGAAGTTCAAGGATAAATTCAACCACAAGCTTCCTTGATTAGAGCTCTCCATAAGTTCAACTTAAGGACAATAAATAAAAGTGTTAAGTGGGAGATACCCTACCATGGTAAACTCTTTCTATTTTCTCTTTGTATATAGTTGATGAATAAATTGAGTTTTCATTGTTAGGTACTTTCTTTTTCTATATCATTCTTGTATATGTTACTCTTATATGTTAGTTTGCTTAGTTAGATTTGTGTTTTAAGTTGCATATTTGAATAGTTAATAAACTTCTCTTGAATTGCCTTTTTGTTTTGTATTGCATGTTTAAATATTTTGGTAATTTTGGAGTTTGGCTATATTGAAAAAAAGGGCCTCCTGCATATGTGTGACCAATACGTACGCGTGACCCCCTGAATCTAAGCATGCTAGGATCGTTCATGGACTGTGCCATCGCGCGGTTTAGACAATGAGTTGTGCACGTAGCGTGTGGGAGTTGTGCGTGTAGCATAAATTCTTCTCACGCGTACGCATGACCCATGCGTTCGCGTCACCTTCTTTTTCCCCTTGTCATGCCTACGCCTGCTAGACGCGTACGCATTGCATCCCATTCTCCCATGTCACGTGTACGCATGACCCACGCCTACACTCACCACCCCTGTTCGCACACACTTCTTTTCTTCTCTTTTCTCCATTTCTTTCATTTTTTTCTCTTCTCTTCTCCTTTTTCTTTCTTTCAACCACCATTTACCACCCACCATCATCTCCTTTAGTTTTAGTTACTTAGTTAGTTAGTTGGTGAATTAGTTAGTTAGTTTAATTTTCTGTTTTGGTGGTAAGTGTTGGATTACTAACCTTGTTTGCTGTTTATTGCTGCTAATTACTGACTTGATGCTATTTTAGCATTTTGTTGCTATTATGCATTGTTGGATTTCTTTGTTGAGGTTATACTTTATTGCTTGGTATTGAGTTCTTCATGCTTAATATTTGTAAATACCAAGTACTTGTAAATTGCCTTCAAAGTATTCTAAAATTTTTGAATTGCATGTTTTGGCCACCATGTGATTTAAATTCTTTAACCATGATGAGGCAATTGTATGTAGTTGATGTATTTTTTGTTAGGTGATGCTTGTTTATGATTGATCTTTATTTACGTCACCTAATTCATGCATCGAGATTGAGAAATTGTGAAATTGGATCGTAAGCTTACCTAGTGACATCTTTTTGAACTTTCTAAGCTTTGTGAACCATGCTTGCTATGTGATAGATTTCAACATCTATCTCTATTTTCCTAAGTTGCATAGCACCTATGTTCCACCTTTTATGTCATTTAGGTGATGCAAACTAAACTTCAAAGTGTACCATTGATTGATGTGTGAATTTCATATTTCATTTGGTCCATTAAGTTCTCTTGCACATCAATCAATGTCCATTCATTATCGATTTCACAATTGCTTGATTATTTGCTTGAGTACTTTTATGTTCCTATATTACTTGTTTGTTCATCTTAACCTACAAGTTTTCTTTCAAGTATTTCAAGCACACTAGAATGAGTGAAGTGAATACTTCTTTTGTGAAGTTGTGACATAACTTTTAAATGCTAGTGTGTGAGTTCTAAACCGCCCGCAACTTAGAATTCACGCACTATTTTCATCCATGTCACACATTGATCAACTCACTTTATTTTAGTGATCATCACCCCATTCCAACAATCTTTGCTTCCTTACTTTTGCATTTACTCGTCTTATTATATCTTGTTTTCTATCTTTCAGGATGATTCACTATAAGTAAAAAAGGAAAGCAGAAAAAAGAACATGTAGCAGTCGGTTGATCCACCAGCTGAAGGTGGCAATCTGTGAAGTCGTCGTACCCCCTTGCTCATCTTTGAATGCACCGAGAACGGTACAAATTTTTAAGTGTAGGGAGGTCCTCCAACCAATTAGCCAATTTTTTTGGGTAAAAATTTCTAATCTAAACACTT